>NC_092588.1:58059285-58373214 GCF_047663525.1 Anas platyrhynchos | reverse complement strand
TTTCTCTCCTGAGGTTTAGGATCTAGCCTCTCCTGGATCCTTCAAAGATTCTGTCAATCTTTTTTTTTTTTTTTTTATAATCCCTGAGACAGTGGGAAAAGGATCACCTCATGGGGCTGCCTCACCTGGTGCTACAGTGAGTATACCTCCCATAGATGAATCTGCCAGCACCTCTAGTTGTGATCCTTGTCTCATGGTAGAGCAACAGCCACTGTCTGAAGCCTAAATTTTATTTATTTAAAATTTTATTTATTTAAAGTTTTATTTATTTAAAGTTTTATATATTTAAAGTTTTATTTATTTATCATGAATTCACTCTCTGGCAGTTGTTTCTGTGTTGCTGCATGCCCTACTGTTCTAAAACAACTAACTAATTGTTGATATCACTTGCAGTTCAACTACATCCCTTCCCTTCCCTTCCCTTCCCTTCCCTTCCCTTCCCTTCCCTTCCCTTCCCTTCCCTGGTCAAACATCAAAACATAATTGTTTCATTGATTTAGCCTTCATCCAGGCTAGCATGATTGAAACAAACAATTTCTATAAGCTTCTAATCTACGATGAGTGTTTAAACACTACAATTATCACAACGTGTTATTTTAGCTATATGTTAAATTCTGACTCTAGCCTGCCATTCTGTCATTTTAAAATATCTCTTGATTTGTTGATGTCTGCTCCATCAAAAGGAGGAGCTACATTTACCTAATTATATTTATCAACTGTTTCATTGCATTGAAGATAGAACAAGGAAATGAGTAAGAGATCCTGAAAAGGAACTGACTGAAGCACTGCTTGTATTTCTACTTACATTACATTCATATCCTCTTCTATTACAGATTTCTTTTCCCAGAAAATAAACAAAAACTTTTTTTTTTCCCCACTTGATTGGCATTAACAGGAATAGTTAAAATAGTTATGAGTATTGTCTGCTATTTGACAGGAGATAATACCAACATTGCTTAAAGCAATATTCTAGAGTACATAGAGCAGAGCTTTCTGGTGTTTGTGGAAAAAAATGCATATGTATGACCTGGTTCTGGTAGTTCTTCAAGGTAGCAGTCTTTCTAACGACCTTTAAAGAGTCTACATTTAATTGAATGAATAAAATCAGTGTTGCTTGTTCCTGAAAACTACCATTTAAGGGAAATTAAAATGAATAGACGATTTTAAGGAAAAATTGCAAAGGCATCAATAAAGAGTCAGATAAAGTGTGTAGGACAGAAAAAAAATAGGTTCTTTATCAGTGAGGTGCAGAACTGAGATCAAAAGCACTAAAATACAGCTAGGAAAGGAAACAGTCATGGAGTTCTCTCTGCTTTTCAGTGAAAGGTTACAGGCTTTTTTTCTTGAAATGTTTCAAGTAATCATCAAATTGAAAAGAAACAAACAAACCAAAAAAAAAAAAAAAAGACAAACTGCTAATCCACAAAATGAAAATACACAAAACAGTTTAATGATTACAGCTTGTGTAAGTACAGGAGCCATGAGAAGCATTTGAAAATAAATAGTTGTATATGATTGCTTCCCACCTTCCTTTTGGACTGCCAATTGGATAAAACTGCTCTTTTCCTCTTTCTGTTTTGCCCTTCTGAGGACATTTAGCTGAGAAGCTAATTTAAGAAATGCATTATATCCACAAAATTAAACTTCACAATTGTGACTTCTTTGTAGTGCATCTCTTCATTCTTCCCAGCTGATCCTCTCCAGATGAGTCCTTGTGAAGTACTCAAGGACTCTGTAAAAAAGAATAATGATAATAAAATAGTAATACTAACAACTGTTCTGGCCCTGGTTCTAGTTGACTTAGAGTTTGCCTTCACAGAATCACAGAATGGCTGAGGTTTTGAGACTTCTGGAGGTCATTTTGTCCAAGCACCCTGCAGAAGCAGGTGTAGTTACAGCCAGCTACCCAGTACTATGTCCAGATGGCTTTTGAGTATCTCCAAGGAAGGAGACTCCACAACCTTTCTGGACAACCTGTGCCAGTGCTCCATCACCAAGTAAAATCGCCCTAATGCTCTGCCTTCTCCATGTCCTGCATCACCAGGTCCTCCACCCCATTCAGAAGCAGGCCCATGTTCTCCCTAGTTTTCCTTTTGTTACTTACATATTTAGAGAAGCCCTGCTTGTTGCTTTTGATATCCCTTGCAAGATTCAATTTTGTTTGCACTTTTGCTTTCCTAACCTCATCTTTTCATGGTCAGGCAATGTCACTATATTCCTCCCAAGTTACTTGCCCCTTCTTCCACCTTCTATATATTTCCTTCTTGTGTTTGAATTCAGTTAGAAGCACTTTGTTCTATGCTGTGCTCCTGGCATTTTTGCCTGACTTCGTCTTTGTTTGAATATACCCCTCTTGAGTTTGAAAAAGATGATGAGTATGAAATAGCTTTCTTGGCCCCCTATTGCCTCCAGTGCCTTATCCCATGGGACTCTTCCAAATGGATCTTTGAAGAAGCCAAAGTCTGCTGTCCTGCAATCCAGTTTTTGGATCTTGGTTTTTGTCTTCCCTCTTCTTTGGATACTGGACTCTGCCATCTCTGGGTCACTGCAGTCAAGGTAACATTTGACATTATATCCACAATAAGCCCTTCCTTGTTGATGAGTATGAAGTTCAGCAGAGGTCCACCTCTCCTCATTGGCTCCTCTATTCTGGGTTGGGAATTTGTCACTGATACTCCCCAGGAACATCATGGATTGCTGTACCATCACTCCAACTGATGTCAGGGTGGCTCAAGTCCCTTTTGAGAATTGGGTCCTGTGAATCCGAGGCTGCTCCTAACTGTCCATAGAAGACCACATCAATTTGTTCATCTAAGATCGCTAAAGCAAGATCTTAGAGGATCTCATTTTTCAACCATAGCTTTATTGCTCTTGTCCTGATGCTTCTTAGTTCATAAATCCTACACTAACTCTGATACTTTTATCTTCTTTTTTCCCAACCATTCTATCTGCCAGTTTTCAAATTAAGCATCAAGAGTGCCATTCTTCAGTGAGATTAAACTCTGTAAAGATGATGCTTAGGTATATTTAAATCTTTGAAAGACTTAAATCAGTTCAGTGATGTCTGTAAAGCACAAATCTCACTGCATCCTTAACTGCATATTACTGTCAGGAAATATAACACGCCGTACATGTTTCTCTTGATATTTTCATTCCTTTTTTGTTTGTTTGTTTGTTTTGTTACTGAAAACACAAAATAGTTAACATATTTAACATATTTAACATTGTTCCTGTTGGAACAATGTAAATACATTTTTAAATGACTACATGAATAAAATGCCCCAATTATATATGTATCAAGAAAACAGACTACAATGCATTATGGGGCACCAAATGAGAACAAAAGGCAAGAGAAGAAAGTAAGAAAATGAAACAGTACCCTGCAACACTAAAGAACTGTTATAAAATAGATTTTTTTTTCCAATTTTGTTTATTGACAGAAAAGTGTCCCTCAACAAAATTATCTTTATTTCTAACCATTTCCACAAAATGTGCTTTTGGGAATAAAATTTCTGTTTAGAAATAACTGGTATTTCTTACTCCTTGTTCAGCATGCACAGATTAGTTGTATAAATGTGTACAGGTCTTTAAAGGAGTATCTTTTTCTCACCTCTCACAAAGAAAATAAAATAGTTTTCCTAACTCATAAAGAAGTTAATGTAAAACTTTAATTTATAACCATAGGGGGAAAAAAAAAAAAAAAAAAGATATACCATTATACAGGAAGATACTATCAGGAAGATATTATAATCATGAGTTTTGATAATTGATATTTTATTGGAAACAAGGTAATATTACTACGTCAACCAACATCTACAGCTGCATATACATATAATTGTACATATAAAAATTAGGCGCTACATATTCTTATGACAAATTGTAAAAATTATTTCACTTAAGAAAGAACAATAAATCAAAAGACAAAATGAACCCCAAATGCAGTGACCATGCCCTGGCTGAGTTTGTGATCTTGAGGAATATGGAACATCAAGGCACAAGACAAAAAGATGATTTGAGACAGCCAGCATGGCTTCACCAAGGGTAAAAATCATGCCTAACCAATCCGGTGGCCTTCTATGACAATGACAGAGTGACTGCATCAGTCGACAAGGGAAGAATGACCAATGTCATCTACCTGGATTTCTGCAAGGCCTTTGACATGGTACCACATGACATCCTGATCTCCAAATTGGAGAGAGATGGATTTGACGGCTGGACCATTCAGTGGATGAGGAATTGACCTGAAGGCCACACCCAGAGAATGGTGGTCAATGGCTCCATGTCCAAGTGGAGTCTGGTGACAGGTTCCCATGATGTTCCCAAGATGTCCCTCAGGGGTCCATCTTGGGACCAGAACTATTTAATATCTTTATCAGTGACATAGACAGTGGGATCAAGTGCATCCTCAGCAAGTTTGAAGATGACACTAAGCTGAGTGGTGCAGTTGATACAACAGAAGGAAGGGATGTCATCCAAAGGGACCTGGACAGGCTTGAGAAGTTGGCCCATGTGAACCTAATGAAGTTCAACAAGTCCAAGTGCAAGGTGCTGCACTGGGGTCAGGGAAATCCTGGATATGAGTACATACTGGGAGAAGAACTCATTGAGAACAGCCCTGCAGAGAAGACCTTGAGAGTTCTGGCAGATGAAAAGCTTGACATGAGCTAGCAGTATGTACCTACAGTCCAGAAGGTCAACTGTTTCCTGGGCTGCATCAGCATAAACTTGGCCAGCAGGTCAAGGAAGGTGATTGTCTCCCTCTGCTCTGCCCTTGCGAGACCCCACTTGGAGTCCTGCATCCAGGTCCAGGGCCTACAGCAGAAGGCAGATGTGGAACTGTTAGGGCAGTTCCAGAGGATAGTCACAAAGATGATCAGAGGGCTGGAGCACCTATCCTATGAAGAAAGACTGAGAGAGCTAGGCTTGTTCAGACCAAAGAAGAGAAAGCTCTGTGGTGACCTCACTGCAGATTTTCAGTACTTAAAGAGAGCTTCAGTAAAGATGGAGAGCAACTTTTTGCTTTGACAGGACAAGGGGGAATGGTTTTAAACTAAAAGATGGGAGATTTTTATTAGATGTTAGGAGGAAATTCTTCACTCAGACAGTGGCGAGGCACTGGAACAGGTTGCCCAGAGAAGCTGTGGATGCCCCATGCTAGGAGGTGTTCAAAGTCAGGTTAGATGAGGCGCTGGGCAACCTGATCCAGTGGGAGGTGTTCCAACCTCCATGGCAGGGGGTTGGAACCAGATGGTCTTTAAAGTCCCTTCCAACCCAAACCATTCTATGATTTTATTACCCTTGAAATTGGAGAGTTTACTACCAACTCAGTCAGGACAGTATTCGGGATCATCCTTACCCCTGAAGAGCCTTGATATTCCAACGACTCATATACTGAATAGCACATAAAATAATGAGAAAATCTGACAGCACCTCAGATTGCTGCATTAATCTGTATAAATCACATTGAGTATTAACTTCATGTCAAATATAATTTTGAAACCTGCTAGGCTAGACTACAGCTGTATAACAGCTAAGAGATCCAGTGGAAAAGAATATGGATCATATAACAACATAAAAAATAGAAGAGTCAGAAGACAGGAATTTCCATTTTCCTATGAGTCTGAGAGTACAAGTAATCAGATTGTACTTTTCACCCAAGTACACAGGACAATTTCCTGGCAATGGAACAGAGAAAACAACAAACAGCTTTTGTGGTACATTAAAGACACATTGCCTGCAGTACAGGTTTGTGCAGTGAACATACCATAGTTAAGTGCTATCTGAAGAAAACTGTTTTAGCATTTAGTCTTCTTTTATTCCCACTGCCCAATTTTAAACTGAATAGAGGATCTTCATGCTTTTGCTAAATCACTGTTAAACTGCTGCATTAGGGAAAAGAATATAAGTATTAACATGTTAACTTCTCCAAAAATACAAGGAACCTCTCTCTCCTTTCAAATAAGAAGTGTTTAAAGGAAAGATATTACTCCATTACTGCAGAATTTATTTATTTATTTATTTTACTTATTATAGTGCATGCACCCCACTTTGAAGAAAACTAGTCTAGATCAACCCACCTGCTCAGAACAGGGTCACAGCAGATGGCTCAATTTCTTGTCCAGTTAGGTTTTAAATTTCTCAGAGGATGGAGACTCCACATTGTGTCTGGGCAACCTGTGCCAATGTTTGACCATCCTCATGGAGAAAAAAATAAACATAAAAAAATAAAAAAGTGTTTTCTCATTTTTAAATGGGATTGTCTGCATTTCATTTTGTGCACACTTCCTCTTGTCCTTTTAATCAGGACATTTAATTAGAACTGTTAGGATGCTGTGCCTATATTGAGATGTTACACAGATTTTCAAATACGTTGGAGTCTGTGGTAGGTAAAGTTTTGAGCAGTTCTATGTATGCAGCCAACCTACAAGCAAGCCCATGTTCCTCTGTTAAAGCAGAAGTAGAGTTCAGATTAAGACTAAGGAAGATGATGACTGTGCATGCTATGATAAAAAATTCAGTTCTTCCAGTTAAAGAGGGGAAACTAAAGCTTTCAAACAGGCAAGAGTTTGAATTTAGAACAAAACAAAGCATACAACCAAAAACCAACCAACCAACCAGCCAAACAAAAAAACAACTAGAACTACCATCCCATATTCTCCTACTAACACAACTATTGCTATCTTTTCTTTAAGATCTGTTTGCTTGGTTCTGGTCTTTGGGTGTAATTGACCTTCAGAAAGCCAACCACAAGAAATACAAGCTTTCTAGCAAAAGCTAGAAAGGAAAAAAACATTTATTCCTCAGCACAAGGGAAGTACTTGTTTAGTCCATCTTCGCTTGAATTTTCATAAATTATCTTACTAGGGTCATATTGGTTGGTAAGAAAATGTTTATTCTTACAAATTTATTTGTTATACAAATTTTATTTCTTATACAAAAGAAACATTAAAAGGTGAACAGTAGGAAGAGCTCTTCTTGCCACTGTATCACCAGATCATATGACCATGATTGCAGAGAGAATTTTAATAGGTTTAAAACATAGCTAGTAATTTACCTCTTTCTGCTCCTTCGCATGAATTCAGAAGAGGAAGAATATACAACTTCCATGCACTTCTACAGGGAAGGTGATCCTCACAATGAAGTGTGATAAAAAGCAAGTCCAACCACTTTTCAGTGATTCTGCAGGACAGCTGTTTTCATAAACTAAGAATATTTTACTCAGGGAAAAAAAAATCTTTAAACAGAGATTGGTGGGCGACTTTTGAAGTCAGAATATTTTCAGTAAAAGAAGACAAACAGAACAGAAGGAAGAATGGGCACATTTGTGCATACAGTTTTAAAGGCAAAGATGAATCTCTCCTTCTCATAATGTCTCTTTTGAGCAAAGTATAAATTTAAATATTCATGAGGATCTTAAATCTGTATTTAGAGAGATTGTTAATTATATTTAATTAACAAAGGTGTATCACTTCTACCCAATACTGTTTTCTATATACCAAACTTTAATTTAATTCACTTCCCATTAAAAATTTAAATTCATAACTCCTTCTGTCCCCTTCAAATGAAATCATTCTGCGACATGAACATGAATCAACTTCTTTTAATTATACTAAGAGGACTGTTGAAACTTAGCTAATTACATTTAAAAACATGTATTAACATTTTACCATCACACTATTTTATGAAAGTTGAAAAGAAATTGGAAGTATATACATAGACAGACAAACAGGAAAGCACATATGTTTCTATGTAGAAGACAGAAAATTCTTGTGGAAGAATACTATAAGCAATGGATTAGTCTGATCCTTGTCTAGATCTAGAGTATAAGTCTTGATTCATTTCCAACAAATATAACATTTTGCAAAATTAACAATATTACTTTTTCATATGCTAGTATGACAATACTGTACTGACAAAATACTGTACTAGTAGTCACCTCTACTTTGACCTACCTGAACTTGTCATGTTTATCTCCCTAAGTCATCCACATGAATTCTCAGTATTTTAACTCCAGTTTCATGCTATTTTACTTCTTTTTTTTGCCCATTAGTTCTGCTGCTTTTTCTTGATTCTCTCTTGTTATTCCTTTTTCAGTTTGCTGTAAGTATGCTGCAGATTTTGGAGTACCCATTAAATAAGAACAGAGGAAAAAAAAAAAAAAAAACAGCAACAAAAACAAAAAACACAACTAACACCTCAAGGACTTTTTCAGAGTTATGACGAGAAATCTGACTACTGCTGGGGAAAAAAAAATAAAAAAATGCATTAATAGATTTCCCAGTACATAGGCATTCCTAGTACATAGGCATAAACGCACTGTATAATGGCTGATCCATACTTGAAGATTACTTGAAAGAGAACTGGATTTAAGATAGATAGATAGATAACAACTGTGAAATATTTACAGAAAGTGTAAATTTTTGAAGGTCACAAAGTGGTGATTCTCTTGTTTCAGACATTGACTAAGAAAGAATAGTCCTTTCAGCAGAAAGATTACCAAACTATCTAGCTATCGCTGCTATCTCATGCTTTTCCACCAATCCTGTGCATGGTTTGTTGTGTCCCTAGGGGGGAGTGTTGCATATGTATGATGAGGAAATAGGTTATCTCTCTTATGGTAAAATTAGCATTTAGATAGAAATGATAAAATCAGGGTAGGTAGGAAAATGACAACAGGGCTTATTTTATATCTTTGGTATGTAAAGTTAGGGCATGAAACCAACTTTTAAAAGAGGGAAAAGACTTAGGAACAAAAGCTAATGTAACGTGTCAAATTGGTGCTTGGTAACATTAGAATACAGTGCACTCATTACACTCTAGTAAGAGAAAAGAGCAAAAAATCATTTTCCTGAACAACTTAGAACATAAATAAAATTAAACTTGACTGAAATGTGAAGACATTTGGCTATCAGCTGCAAAGAAAAATTATTATTTACTGCTGTACTATATTTTCTTAGTATTGAAAATCCAACACACATCAGTAATTAGATAAAATAAGTGCTTCATAATTCCTATCTCAATCATTTATTACTGTGATTTTCAGTTTGTTTAGTTTCCAAATGGTCAACAGTACATCAGAATGACATTTTTAATGAGTGAACTGAATGAAATTTTTTGAGCCTCTAATTTGAGTTAACAAGTCATTTCTAGACTTTGCACACTCATAGGTTATCCGATATGTTTATGTTGCATGCATGTCTTCTTGGAAAACAAATTTTCAGAGACACATCTACTTTTGGATGAAATGAACTGCATCCTAAAATAGCCCATTCTGCAAAATTAAGTGAAATGAGTTTCATTATTTGTATCCGAAGTTACATTTGAAGCCTAAGCTTCAGTCATGCAGGCAGAGAATTTGCAGGCAGGCAGAAGGAGAAAATGACTATTTCTGTTCAGTTACAAGTAACTGAGAAATACTGTTATTATGGTGTAACATCGTAAATGGCTTTACCAAATACTCTTTTCAGCTAACTGCTCCATTACTGGCCTATATTCAGAAGACCAAGGCAGTACAACCCCGTGTGTTTTCTTAACTAAGGTATAAAACCATTGTCTCCATCAGAGAGTAAACCCTTATAATTAATTTTTAGTTACTTCTATAAACCAGAATTATATGGCTATTTCATATTACCTGTGCTTAATTCTTCTCCCCCCCTCCCCCCTTTTTTACTGTCAATTTTTTTTTATTTACTTTTTTTTACTGTCAAAATTCTTCTTGGATTTAGGAGGACTTCACCTTAATCATCTAAATTCTAAACTGTTCTCTAATTATTGTTATTATTTTCTCTGAACAGTCAATTCAAAATTTACCAGTCCAGTATACCTTCAGTATAAGGAAAACAATGCCAATTAGATGGAACTAAGTTGTTCTAAGCCATTTATTAAATGACAATTTTCTTAGTGACAACTAACTGTAACTCTAATTCCTTTTTTTTTTTTTTTTTTTTTTTTTTTAATGTAGTCCATAGCTCTTTGAAGACCCCAAGAAATCAGGTAGGAGAAATTCTAAATCAATCTATTTCTTGAAATGGTTCTGCTGATGCATTTTTACACCACAGCACGCTGGTGTAATCTCCCACATTTCCCTCAGGATCCCTGTGCATGTTACCACAACTGCTATGGCCTGACACTGCTCTCAGTAAGACTTCAGCCACAAACAGTATGGTCAGTAGAAGTGAAATATCTTGTTTGTGATCCTCCTGAGAGCTGTGCAGTCTGTCTTGACTTTATTTCTGGAATTGATCTGCTAGACCTGTTCAAATAGTATCAGAGTGGTTAATTGTGGCTTCAGTACTACCAAACAGTAATACCTCCCTGCCTTCAAGCATGCCACCAGGGTGATTTTAATTTAAAGACCTGCTATTAAATATTTTGTGTATACAGACAATAGTATCAGTCTTCATGAGAATATCCGCTTGACTCCATGATATATCAGCCCTAGAATTCACACTCTATCTGCTAAGACTAGGAGCCCACACCTAAAATGCATTATTTTATAAGCTATTGGTCACGTCTGGTCACATTACATTAGAAGAAAACATTTTTTAGCATCTCTGATACTTCTATCTATAGGTGAAAATGCAATGGATATCTTCTCCATCAAATTTACTCTCCCTGAATTACAATGCTGCCAGACTTTGATGCAGAGAGAAAGGGAGTGGGGGGTGGGGGGAAGACCTTAAAGAAACAGAATAAAGTCCCCAAACCTTCACTACACTCCAGCTTCTTGTGAGTTCATAAATCTTTACTTTTTCCTGATGGTCTCTATTATTTGTCACTTTCTGGGATGTTTTCCACAAGACATCATTTACTTTACACCAACTGACAACAGATGTATTATCTCAAAGAGTTGACAAAATTGCTCTAAAGTTAATTGTCTACTTCACAGAAGAACATACACTACTGAATCATTAAAGTAGACTCTTCAGAGCAAAAATCTGCAGTAGTGACTACTTAAGCTTTCACTGTTCTTT
Organism: Anas platyrhynchos; assembly: GCF_047663525.1. Classification (NCBI taxonomy): domain Eukaryota; kingdom Metazoa; phylum Chordata; class Aves; order Anseriformes; family Anatidae; genus Anas; species Anas platyrhynchos. Next base: position 58,362,241 of record NC_092588.1, on the reverse strand, counting down.
GGTTGATTCCTACATGTTGTGTGTTCTTTCCTCACAAACCAAGAGAAATAAGGGCATTTAAAGGGCTTGTATGCTACAGTAAATAACTGTCTGTTCAGTGAGGTGTGCAACTGCTTTATGCAAGTAATTACAAATGGTCAGAAGCTGGAGTGTGTGTAGCATGCTATGGTGGTTTTACCCTGCTGGGCAACAAAACTCCACCATAGCCACTCTCTCAATCCCACTCATAAAAGGAAGAGCAGGAGAAAATGTGATTGAAAGGGCTCGAAGGCTGAAATAAAGACAGGGAGATCTCTCAATTACCATTATGGTCTAAACAGATTCAGCATAGGGAGATTTATATAATTTATTGCCTATCACTAGCAGACTAGAACAGTGAGTAACTAGAAATAAACTAAACCCAACTTTCATGTCCATATACCCTCTTCTACATCATCCCCCCAAGCAGTGCAGGGGAACAGGGAACGGAGGCTGCGGTCAGTCCCTAACACTTCATCTCTGCCTTTCCTTCTTGGTCACTCTCTGCCCCTGCTCCACATGGGGTTACTCCCATGGGATGCTGCCCTTCCCAAGCTGATCCTACATGAACTTTCCACAGACTGCTCCTCTGTGGGATGCATGGGCTGCAGGGGGACAGCCTGCTCCACCAGGGGCCTCTCCACAGGCTGCAGGGGAACTTCTGCTCTGTGCCTGGAGCACCTCCTGCCCTCCTTCTGCACTGACCTTGGGGTCTGCAGGGCTGTCTCTCCCAGCTGCTGTTGTGCAGCAGTGTTTTTTTTTGTTGTTGTTGTTTTCCCTCTTTCTTAAATCTGCTCTTCCAGAGGCCCAACTGGCATCACTCACTGGCTCAGCTCTGACCAGCGATGGGTCCCTTTGGAGCCAGCTCTGATCTGCCACAGGGTATCTGCTGGGCTCTACTCACAGGGGCCACCCCTGCAGCCTCCCCAGTACCAAATCCTTGCCAATCCTTAAACCCAATGCACCCCTCACCTCTGTGAAATGTTTATTAAGAATTATCATTAAAATATACTCTTACATCAGTATCATCACAATCTTCACAAAAGTAACTTATGTTAAAAAAAAAAAACAACCCTATACCAAAGCAAATATCATCACAACACTGATAAAGCGGACAACTGAGACACATTCTATCCCTCATCCCTTCACCACATTACTACAACACATGTTCTTCACAATCATTATTTCATTGTACATTTTTCACAACTATTATATTCTTACAAAATGTCCAGTCCATATTTTGTCCATTAGTTCTCTCAGTTACCATCCTTATCTGAAATTCCTTGTGCCCTACATTGGTTGTCAAAAAGGACTGTGGTAGTTTTACCTTGCTGGGCAGCTGAATTCCACCACAGTCACTCTCTTAGTCCCCCTCCTCAGAGAAAAAGGGGGAGAAAATATGAAGGGCTGAACAGTTGAGATAAGGACAGGGAGATCACTCACTTTTCTTTTTTACTGGTTGTTGCAACAACTAATTAGATATGTAGAATTTAGTTATAACAGTTTTCCATTATCCTCCCCCCCTTATATATAATATATATATATATATATATATATATATATATTATTTTTTGGGGGGGGGTATATATGTATATATTTTTTTTTCTTTTGGGGGGGGGGAGTGGGGAGTGGTGGAGTGTTGTTACAAATTCAGAATATACAGGAATCTGAATAAAGCAACCCAATTCAAGTTTACTTTATTTCATTAGCTTCTCTAATGCTTTATAACTTACATAAATAGGGATCTGATTTTCAGGATATTTCCTACTTCATTGAACACTAATATTTTAAGACCAGGGTTTTTATTACTTTATTTCCATAAATGACTGCCTAATACCCAAAGAGGCCATAGAAAAAGTATGCAAGCTAATACAGATAGTGGCAGTCTACAGGCACTTCTCTTTTATTGCCTTAAAACACATATTAAATGGATTGTCCTATACTAATATTCTGAGACCACCCTCTGTGGACAAAATTAACTGTGCATCCCTTGAATACTGTTTCACCTACTTGCTTTTGTACTTTTAAAATACTTTTTTTCAAAACCCATTTTTAGTTAAATAAATGGTCAATCTATCTAGTTAATCTCAAACACATTCATTTGGTCTGTTTTGATCTCTATGATACATCATTGTTTATCGATGGAATACATATGTATACTCTAGCAAACAGTAAACTTAATTTTGCTGTCCAAAACTAACGGAGAGCAAAATTAACTATTTTTCTGCTAATATGAATATGTAGCCCCCACATTGACTTTATACACACTGGAGTAATCAGTAACAAATTCTTATAATAATAATAAAGATTAATCAAAACTGCTATTCTTCTACTTAGACTGTAAACTTCCTGATTGCAGATGGCTAAGGAGAGCTGTGGAAAATTAAAACACACAGTCTCTAAAGACCAGAGGTGAGAGAGGGGAACTTAAATATCCAAGCAACTTGTTGGAGGTAAAGTGAGAGAGAGAAGTAATATAACAATAGTGACTGTAGCTTTAATTATCAGATGTCAAGGACATTTGAAAGCGGAGAGGGGAAAAAAAAAAAGAAAAAAAAAAGTAGAGAATGAAATTGTATTTCAAAGTCCTGTGTATATCCAGATAACAAGCAATAAAACAGTCTCATGGGATAGGAAATGTTGCCTGAAGAATCACAGATATTTTGTGGAAGACAGAAGAGGAAGGAGATTGTCACAAAATCAGGGCAACAAGGATGACTACATCATAAGGTTCTGCTTTTGTTAAGGGACAATAAGGTCTGCAGCTATTACATCTTCTTTTATCACACTAAGAAAAGCTTGAACAGACATCCTCTCTCTCATTATTTGTAAGGTGGGAGGGATAACAAATGAATAGGCAGTAACACCTCATCCTCAATCCTTGAATCTTTTGATACCAACTTCTCTCAAACTGATATAATCCACAAGACACCATGGTAAGAATTCATCTTTTCAGATAAACTAAAGTAGCTATTGGCCACATAAGTTCTCATAACCATTTTCTCTCCTTCCAGTTGGCTACTTAGTGTACATAAACTCACCAAATTGCACAAAATCATTTTGCTTTAATTTTCTAAGGTACCACTTAAAATATTTCATAGTACATTAGAAAACTTAAACATAATGTACATGGAAGGTCAAATCATACAGAAATTACTAGCTATCAAATTAGTTAATACAGTAGATATTTTTAGGATTGCGGTGAAGAAAGCACAGAAATATTTGAATTCCTGCTATAAATTTTCATCAGTTTATGAAATCTTTTAGTGCATCTAGAGATTCCCCAGCAGTCTCAAATTATATGGCCTACCTCTGAGGTGCTATTAGGATTAGAAAAACTTACTGAATAAGCTTTGCAAGACATGTAGAATCAATCATTTTTACTATTATAACCAAGACAAATTCCCATTAGAAACTATACTACACTTACAAGCATCTATTTTAAATTTTTATATACTTGGTGTGCACAATATAGCAGTACTATGTCTCAAATTACTTTTGTAAATCTAATTGATTTAATAAATTCACACTTAAATTGCTATTCAATTACTTACTCTTCTCTTCAGCAATTTTACAATCTTGAGCATATAGCAGAACAAGAATATAATTAAAGAGCTTATTCATTAAAGAAACATTTCTCTGCTGGTAGGTCACCTGTTTTTTTCCTCACTATATTAAAGTTTTACCACTTTTCTGTAAAAATATTATGGAAAACTGGAAAATGATAAGTATCTGGTAATACACAGAAGGGAACTTGTTTTATACATATTTTCCAAGCTCTTCTTTTTCTTTTTCTTTTTTTTCATAATTTCAAAGGTTGAAACATTTAATTTGGAAAAGAACTCCAAGAGCATCTAGTTTAATCCTTAACCTAGCACTGCCAAATCCACCATTAACATGTCACTAAGCTCTACATCTACTTTTTTTATTTTTTAAGACCTCCAGGGATGGTGATTCAACTATGTCCCTGGGAAGGCTGCTCCAATATTTCACAACCCTTTGAGTGAAGAAGTTTATTCTAATATCCAACATAAACCTCCCCTGGAACAACTTAAGGCTGTTTCCTCTTGTCTTATCACTTGTTGCTTGGGAAGAGAGACCAACCCCCACCTTGCTATAGCCTCCTTTAAGGTAATTGTAGAGATCTCCTGTCTTCAAGGTAATTGTAATAAGATCTCCTCTGAGCCTCCTTTTCTCCAGGCTAAACAATACCAGCTCTCCTCATAAGACTTGTTTTCTAGACCTTTCACTGGCATCACTGCTTTTCTTTGGACACAATCCAAACTTAGGAAGCACCTTGATATCCTTCTTGTAGTGAGAAGCCTACTCAAAAAATGCAGTTTTAAAAGGGCATCATCTTTCATATAATTACTTATATAAATGAAATATAACTAAAATCCAGCCGCGAAGTTCATCTATATTTAGAGCTACTCACAGATACTGACATGACACTTGTATGTGTCATACAAGTGAAATATCTTGAAGACCAAAGAAAACCATGGACCAACCACACAGCAGTGATTGGAACACAGTGAAGAATATTAATATTTTAAGTGTGTGTAGATACTGGATATTACTATTTTAAATTTCTCTCAGGTACTATGGACCCATATTCTTCAAAGGCCCTATAAGCAATATTTTTTCCTCATAATAAAGAAATGAAGTAGGAAAATATCATCCATTTTGATTGATGAGAAATCTGAAGCAGGGAACTACTACCTGCCTTCCTCAAGCCTGCACAAAACTGAATGTAAAACACAGAACTATTAATCACAAGGACAGTGCTTTGATCGTGACCACCACATCTTTTTTTTTTTTTTTTCAAGAAACTTTTTCAGCTTAAAGGTGCCATAAATCTTGTGATAAAGTAAGATAAAGTGAGATGTTACTCTTCCAAGCAGAGCCAGACTGTAGTTCCCTGCAAGCAAATTAATCCACAGTTTACTAGCTCTGCAATTCCAACTTCCTTTTTAGCACTGCTTAGAGTTTTTGTGAATAATCTCTTCTACCTAAAGTAAATGCAGAGAGGGAAATACTGACACTGCTTCTGCCTACAAACTAAGCAAACTGTTCCAAAGAATGGCTTGGCCGTGTTAGTAGGTGGTGCAATAAGTAATTCAGCTTTCCTTCCACATTGCACTTTTCAATAAAAGTTTTGTATTATGTGTTCTGCTTATAGAAATGTTCATACACAGATAAGGACTTGATATTGTTTTCTGCATGTGTCATATTTTAATTTTTATGGTGCTAAATGGAATTTTTATGGTGCTAAAAAAAATAAATTACTTAGATCTAGGAGAACAAAACAAAACAGAACAGAAGCAAAACAAATCTAGTAAACAAAAACAAATACAGATGAATACAGAGAAGATGACTTTCTCTCTTAATACATGAAAGTAACACATTTATTGATTTCAATATAACCTGAACTGGAGCATTCACTCTTTTAAGTACTCCAAAAGAAAATAAACTCTGAAATAAGAGTTCTAAAAATTAACTAGAACTGTATTCCCTACTATTTTACTATTGAGCATGGTCAACTAAACAAAATATCAAAATGCTTTCTTATAACTCTCTGAAGAGATTTTAATTCTCTGAGTTATCTTAATTTGCATGCATCATAATTTGTTTAAGCTAGCATTCCCTCCTAATATAAAACTATAAAGCAAATTTAACTGTTGGCTAAATAAACCTGCTTAGAATTATTAAGAAATTTTTCAGTTTTGAATCACTTCACAAACAGTACAGGTACTTATAAGAAGTCAGTATTTTAGACCACTAACAGAATTAACGCTACAGTTTTTAAAAAAGGATTTTCACAAAAATTAGTGTTTGAATCATACCTGACTTCTGCCCAAAGCTTTTATACAATAAATCTACTTTGGAAAGTGAAGGGTTTTCAGTTTTCATATGTTACTATGAGGGAAAGCTTTACTATCTTCAATGTTATCGGTTACCCTGACATTTTGATGTACCAGCATTTTTTTTCCTCAGACCAAAGTTAAATTTTTGTATAATCTTATCTGACTGTTAGATAAATCTTACAAAAGGATTACTGAGGCAATGAGGGATGATACTTCTGCTCTACAGAATTTGAATTGGATTATACACATGCATCACCTCTATGCTGCATGGAAATCTGGAGTATAGATTTTAATTGGATACCACTGCATTATCTGCAGGTGGCATACCGCTATTGGTAGGTGGTGCTTTTTTTTTCTCCCAGAAGTCACTCTACTTGATTAGCATTATATTATTCCCTATGAACTCATATATTCATAATTTTCTAAACAAAACAGATATAAACAGAGAAATATGCTGGCTCTTCTCTATCTAGTCTTTCATATAGAAAATTCCAAAAGCTTTTTTATTTGGTTTAGTTTTTATTTATTTAGTGGGTTCTGTCCTTGTTGACTGATCTAAGAAAGCTCATTCTATAAAGAAGAGAACGTGAGGTCACATACACGCACATATGTATTTTCCTGCACCCTACTCACCACAAAACCTTTGTCAAACAAAAAATAAGTAGGACTAATTGTTAAGGAGGAAGATGTTATAAAGATTTATAAAATATCAGTGTCATTTTCACCCCTAACATCCTTCACTCTCTCTCCTACCTTCATGAACAACAAAAAGATTATCTAAGTATTACAAATAAGACAAATTCCTGTTGTGAGTAAGGCAAAAATGGAGGGAATTATAAAACTGTAAAATACCAACTCATATTTTTTCTTCCTAAAACAAGGAACTGAGAGCTTTCATACAGAGGATTGTGGTTCCTTATCAGAGAGAGTCATTTAGCTAGGACTCAAACTGCTAAGTCATTTTAGGTCAAAGCAAAACGTTTTAATCATCACTCAACAAACTGATTAGCAGTCATCAGTGATTGAGAAACTCAGTGATCTTTTCGCCTGAAACACTATTTAGTAATTGCACTCCCTCTCATTTTACAAATCTCATCAATCATGAGAACCATGACAAAATTTCACTTTCATTTCTTCTCACATAAGAAGCATTACAGCGTTATATTCTGTTGAGTTTCTTCCAGATAACTCTTACCACATACAAACATATATGCACCAATAGAAAAAGTGGGCTATAAACATTAGCATTTCTCTAGCCAGAGCCTGAACACCCAATAATCCACACTTCAAGCATTTCTTTTTTAGCTCCTGTTTATCCTAATGAAGAATTGATAACCAAATCCAAGCAAAAATGCTCACTGTTACTCTTTAGACATGTCAAGCAGAAAACACAACCCTTCTGAAGTTAATGATTGCTGTTGAAGTTCCCAGTTGTGTCAGCAACATCTTGTACTTGATTGTTTCCATGGTAACCAACAAACTAAAGGAACTGCTGATATTCTGCTGCTATCTGTTGCCAACAGAACCTTAGTTCATTACATTTGTTTCATTTGTTTCTTTATTCTAGCCACATCTAAAACCTAATTGTCTGAGGTTAAAAAGAACTTTTGGCATTGCTAAGAGATGTTTTCTGCATCTGATTCTTCATATAATCTACATCCAAGAGTGGACAATAGAGAACAGAGCACTACCAAGTATTGTACTGGAATCAAACAACATTTTCTTCCTTCAAACATTAAGAGGTATTTGGATTGGAACAAGGGGTTCCTGCTCCCATACCCCCCCCCCCCCCCCCCCCAAGACTCTATATGTATAGCTAAATAAGTGCTATGGATATAATCCTCATATAATCCACTTACACAGAGCACCTTCAAATCCACATACCATCCATCACATATTCAAGGTCCAAAGTAATAGGTATAACAATTATCTTTTTTTTTTTTTTTTTACACAGCTATATTAGAGACCAAATGAGTTTCTATGAATAGTAGAATTAGTCCAGTATCTTATGAGCTAATTTATCTTTAACTTCTCTTATCTTCCACAAGGCACATACTGGATAACATACAGCACATACTCTGACTAATCAAGAATTTATGTGTTGTGCTGACTGGTCAGCTGCTACCACAGATAACACATACCAGTCAAATTTTGCCTTTTTCATTTAGCCACCCTTACTAAGGAACTGTAACCAAAAATAATTTGTGTCTTTTTCCTCTATCAAGCAAGACAATTTTCCCAAAGCCCATAGGAACTCAGTTATTGTGAAGCACTTATCACTTGATTTAATCATTTGACTGTTATTGATCAACAGGTTAAAAAGTTATTGAAAGGAATGTATAGATATGTTTAGCCTTATTGTCATTATTTGGCAAAACAAACTAGAGAGAAACAAAACACTATGGTGACAAATGAATGTGCAGTTACTAAATTACAGATCTCAGCAGAATGTTCAGATGATGCAAATGTACCAGGGCCTAGGGAGCAATTTGTACATCTAGGATAGACTGGGACAAATGGTGGAGGTGAAACTAGGTCAGCACAGAACCATTTATCTTCTTGAACGGGCCATGTTTGTTAATCAGCAATAGCTCTGCTGCTATTTAGTACTAACCAAAAAGGTTGTTGCTGACCAAACTGACTGAGCCACCTGTTAGCAGGGCAGTGTTTTTCAGGCTCTCACAACACTAGCAGCGTTATTTTTCACATTTCTAACCGTTTAACAGTTTGAATTGTTACATTCAAATAATAACACCTGAAAATAGAAGTCTCCGAATTTCTAGAGTTAAATCCCAAAATAGATGATGCCACTGTCTTCTCTGCTTTTCTTTTTATATTATTTACAGGTTAATATTATTACCCTGTTTTGTGATTTTAATGACTGTACTACTGAGCTGTAGAATATTTTTCAATACGAATATATCCTTGATGTTCACTGAACATTAAATTAATTTCCATCTTTCAGGTTTTACATTTTATATGAAACAAGAAAAGGATTAGAAAATGAATAAGTTTTAAGAGGTCATTTGTTGATATTAATCCAAAAGGTCACTTAATTTTTCAGTTTCGTTTCCTCCTCTTTAAAATGTAATCTCTGTCACTTTATCAAAAGTTTTGATATTCTCAGTTTTATCAATATACAGAATCCCACTGAATTCAGTATAGATCTTTTAAATTAAAACACAGTTTTGTAGCCTAATCATTTTGTAATCATTTGTAGCCTATACATTTATACTCACTGAGTATTTAAATTATTATTTTTTATTTTTTATTTTATTTTTTTTTAATCTAAGTTATGTAAAATAGGAAAATCAGTTAAGAATCCAAATTAGGGGAAAAAAAGTCTATTTAAGAGAACCCCTTTCATTGGAAGTATAGGAGAAATCAGTGGAAGCTAGCTAAATAAAGACATAGTAGAAAAACATAATAGAAAAACCTACTCTATTTAGTTAGAGAAGGACTCCTTGAAAAATCTCATTATGACGTTGTTACAAGGTTAAGCAAAAAAAAAAAAAAAATAATAATGATAATCATAACTTATGTGGAAACTCTCAAGCCAGGAGTCCTCTGTTGAAATAAACTACGCTGCAATACAACTAAATGTAAAAGTTCTGTGATGATAACCAAGTATGATTAAAGTTCTTAAAATGCAAATTATTATTTTCCTGATTTCTTCCTTACCTAAAAGAACATACAGATACAGATGGCAGTTACCCATAGCAAAATATCCTCTGATCTTTTACCCTATTTTTCACACCTTGGGAGAAAAACAAACAAACAAATCAACAAAAACACAGATCAAAAAATTTCCACATCATGAAAGGGAATATAGCAGTATCTGAAATTACACTATCAGAAGTTTAATACTTTAAAAATCACTACCTTATAGAGACCAGCTGAGTTTATTGAAGTTGCTTATTGTATAAAAGTAAAACATCAGTAAAGTAAGTCACAAATCTTTGTTGTTGTTGTTTGTTTGTTTCTTTCTTTCTTTTATTCCTGTTGCATTCATAGACATCTCTGATTTACAATTTCTTAACTTTGAATGATTTCTCAGCCTCAGTTGCCAGATATTGTAAATCAAAATTAGCTCCCCTTAAGCACAGAGGACTAAATATAATCTCAAAGATACTCTTTATCGGTGTGGATCTTGTTTTATGTTCTTATTCAGGTTTCATATAGATATAGGAAAATTTGTAATTATTTAACACTGATTATCTAATGGCTATTTTTACTGCTTAAGATCAATTTCTGAACATAAATTAAATATTTTATCTTCTGATAATATCCCTTAGGCCCTCTGCATTCATATACATATTTTGGAAAGAGTTCATTTAAGTTTGCAGTTGATTTTATGAGATAAATATATTCAACCACCAGAATTTGAGTCATAATGAAAGATGAAGTTGTGCTGAATGAATGATGTGCTTGAGATAGAGCAAACAGTGTCTGTTGATCCTTTAGGCCATTCATTAGCTTTACAGAAAGAAATGCAAGCAGAATTTAAATATTGTTAAATCTTAATCCGGCATTTCTTTTCTGAGTGATCACCTCATTAATGACTGCCAAGGAATGACATTCAACATGCATCACCTTTAAAGAGTAATTTCCTCCATAAAATCATTGTGCCTAGGAGATAGAGGACATGTACTATCACATAACTTGGAAAAGGGTTCTCCTCATACTTCACAGATCTGAACTCATGAGGCTCCAAGATTATGAAGTCAACATGACTTCATAATCTTTCATGAACAAAAGAAATAATCTCTTCTCTATTTTTCTTGGTTGACCTATGTTCTCTACTTCCATTTTAACATTTTTTGTGTGTTTTTCAAAGGAATTCTTAACATGCAAAGTATTTGCAACTACTTCAAAATATGGACAAAACATCAGAAACTGCATTTTTAAACAGTATGGGAAAGGACTACAGCACTTTATAGACCATTTACAGAGTATAAATTATCCACACTCTTTGTCACCCACTTGAAAATTTATGAACTTGTAAACAAGTCTATGAGAAGTTCTCATCAAACAAGCTATTGATTCTTATTGTTGAATGCAAATAGAATTCATTGGACATGTAATCAAATTCAACATAATGGCATTCTGACACTAAATGCAGAGAAAGTGTTTTCAAGTATTTGCAGCCTCAATAATTTTAATCAACTGGATAAACACACAGAAAAATAGGGTTTGCTGTATTGAATAAATAATAAATGAAACTTTGAGAATGAAAGTTTCCAAAGTATAAGACATACAATTACCTTATTAAACTTATTATATTTTATACCGAGTTTTAGTATTTTGTTTCATGAATATTCTGTGTACCCTTACCTGTGATGATGAGGTAATTCTGTAAAGCTGTATGAAGACAGTTGTAATGGCTTCCAAAGTCCACCTTTGTTTAGAGGATACAAGACCTCAGAATTCCAGAACTGTATTTAAACTCTTGTACCAAGATAAATGAAAAAGTCTTGGTACCTCTGAGAAACAATCCAGAAACCAAAGACCAGAAGATCCTTTTAAAACAGCTAACACAAAACACATAGGTAAGTCTCAGCCCTGTAAGCATGACTACTTCTACCCAAGAAAACTAATACACAGAAAGAAAAAAAACACTGTGCTCTTCTGTTTTTCAATGAGATGAAACTTTTTAAAACTAGCACCGATGGTGCTACGTTAACTTGACCTTTCAAAATGTAATTCTGCCGAAACTGTAAAACTGTACACCATTTGATGTGATTGCTATAGAGGGCATTACACTTCAAAAGTGCAATACTCTTCTTTTTGTTTCAGTTAAAATATTGTATATGCAGTAAAAAATAGTGCAGTTCTATTATGCAAAGTTGATGCCATGTAGATATTTACAGCAAATACTATTGTGACTTCCCACTTAATGACTCTTGTTGAGGATGATTGTTGCTTTCATACTTGCTCAGGAGAAAGGAAAAAGATGATAAATTTTAGAGTACTGTTAAAAAGGGGGGGGTGGGGGGGAACGACACAACACGGGACCGCAAGTAAATTTATTGATGTAATTTATGTGCATCAGTATACATCAAGATCTTATATACTTATCTATTGTCAATTTGGCTGACATTGTAAATAAGAACCTCATATTATCATACAGTTTACTGCTCTAAAGGCACTGAAACTTTTCTTCAAACTATAATTAATTACCTCCAGTAATGATTTCTTTCAACTCCCAGAGGCAGTTTCAACGTCAATAGCAGCTGTGTCAAAAAAAGACTAACAAAAGTGATTGTATATTGTTAAATTCTCTGCAGGAGGATCTGGATAGGCTGCACTGATGGGCTGAGGTCAACTGCATGAAGTTCAACAAGGCCAAGTGCCGAGTCCTGCACCTGGGGCGCAATAACCCCAAGCAGAGCTACAGGCTGGGAGATGAGTGGTTGGAGAGCTGCCAGGCAGAGAAGGACCTGGGAGTGATGGTGGACAGTCGGCTGAATATGAGTCAGCAGTGTGCTCAGGTGGCCAAGAAGGCCAACGGCATCCTGGCTTGTATCAGAAACAGTGTGACCAGCAGGGCTAGGGAGGTGATCGTCCCCCTGTACTTGGCTCTGGTGAGGCCGCACCTCGAGTACTGTGTTCAGTTTTGGGCCCCTCGCTACAAGAAGGACATCGAGGTGCTTGAGCAGGTCCAGAGAAGGGCGACAAAGCTGGTGAGGGGCCTGGAGAACAAGTCCTACGAGGAGCGGCTGAGGGAGCTGGGCTTGTTCAGCCTGGAGAAAAGGAGGCTCAGGGCGACCGTATCGCTCTCTACAGATACCTTAAAGGAGGCTGTAGCGAGGTGGGGGTTGGCCTGTTCTCCCATGTGCCTGGTGACAGGACGAGGGGGAATGGGCTAAAGTTGCACCAGGGGAGTTTTAGGTTGGATGTTAGGAAGAACTTCTTTACCAAAAGGGTTGTTAGACATTGGAACAGGCTGCCCAGGGAAGTGGTGGAGTCACCATCCCTGGAAGTCTTCAAAAGACGTTTAGATGTAGAGCTTAGGGATATGGTTTAGTGGGGACTGTTAGTGTTAGGTCAGAGGTTGGACTCGATGATCTTGAGGTCTCTTCCAACCTAGAAATTCTGTGATTCTGTGAAATTTGGAAAAAGGAAAATAAAATATTAATGCTACCAACTTTGACTAAAATGAACTCTCTGCTCAGAGACCTTATTCACATACATCTAAACATATTTAAACTCACATATGCCACAGAGAATTCTCAGATTAAAAGTGTATGGCTGGATCAAAAACACTTGCCTATATTAATTTTATTTTAGCAAATATGTTCTCAGGGGAACTGAATTCAAGTTTAAATCATCTGACTTTTGCTTAACAATGACAGAACTTCACAGACGTAAAATGAAAAATAAGAAATTCTGCTATCCAAGTACAAAGTATACTGTGACAACAGTACTACACTGCCATCAAGTTTACTCACGCAAGCATTGTAAAATTATGCGTCATTTTTCCTGTTAAAAATCACAGAACTAACCACTATGATTAGGTTAAGAAGTCTCCAGGTCTGTTGTCAGCAATTGTCGCAGAATTGTCACAGAACAGTGAGAAATAACAGAAATACATATGTAATCATACTCATGTGTACTTAAAAAGCAAATCTGAAGTACAGATGTTTATGGAAGTACAGTGATCCAGATCTGTAAATCTGAACAGGTAGAATTCATTTGATTGTTAATTCGAAGATGATGCATTGAAAACATTGACTAAGGTTTTCTACTGACAGGAGTTCAGTGGTGATAGTGGTGATGTCATCACATGTAATGATTTGCCATTACTAGTACCAGGCCACAGAAGTTTTATTAACTTGACAGTACAGTATCTCAGTTCTTGTTTTGAATAAAGCTTGATACAGTTTTGTTATATACTGATAGTCACTTGGTAGCAATCAACTGACTATTACCTATGAATACGCTTGTTGGTCTAACAAATCTACAAAGCTAAAGACTAAAAAATACTATCCCTTTAAGTGGATTTGGAGGCTGTCAGACTCTAACTTAAAAGCAAATGAGGGAAGGCAGAGACACCTTAACTAGCTACCAGTGATAAAAAAAAGCAAATAATATGATGATGTCTGAAAAATAAAAAGATAAACCCTCACTACCAATCATATACTCCTCCACGTAAAAAATTCAGTACATGCTCCCCCTTAAACCAACCCTCCACTACTACTAATCATATATAGGTACCAGAACCACAATGGAAAGATTAAAACAAACAAACAAACAAAAAACCAATAAACAAAACAAAAACGAACAAAAAAAACAAACAAACAAACAAACAAACAAAAAAAAACAGAAAAAGAGTTAAAATTTTTGGTACAAATTTATCTGTACTGCTGAAACTTTTCTTTATTTCCTAGATATTTTGGCCTGTAAATGTTAGTGTTTTAATTAAGCTATCAACATCACATTTGGATTAGAATGTTAAGAACTGACTTACACTAATGATAAATTCTTGGCTCTGTACATAAGGTGCATTCTCATTTGGCTCCTAAAATTTCAATCTTTAAGCGTTTTTTTTTTAGATTGCACGTAGTGTGGCGTATATAAACGGTTAAATGTAAACCAGAATTTTCAAGTAAATAAAGCCCTTCAGAAGTGAAATAACTCTGATCATCTCCCTGCACCCTATTCCTCCATCAGAGACAATTAGATTTATTCCTTCAAGATAAAACTGTCCTTTATGTTCTGTAATATACAGGAGATAGAAAGTATGATTTTAAAGAAGTGATTATTAATATTATATATATATATTATAAAGAAGTGATTACCTTTAAGAAAAAGGGAGTGAGATGCCTTTAAACTAACTTATGCTGTCATGAAATTCTTGCCTCCTGGGAATATCTAAATAAGGCCTGAAATTTCTGCAGTGAAGCTGAGAACATTATTTGTTTTAAAATGGTTTTTATATCATATTTTAAATGCAATGTTTAAAGTACAGTAAAGTTTATAAATACCATATATAAAAATATGCAAAGGGTTTCATGCTAAGATGCTCTTCTGGCTACAACTAAAATATCATCAGCAGTTTTGCATGCTAAACCTCTAGATGTGCAGCATCAACTAGAGGTATTACAACATAATTTGAAAGTGGATGAATTTTCTCAATTAGTGCCAGCAGCATATGAACCTCCTAAGTTCAAGATCTCCTTGTGAAATCCTCTATTGTCTCTTTTCTTTCTTTGTCTTGTTCTGATACAACTACCATACTGCAACATTCATCAATCAGAAAGAGAAATAAATTAGAGACATTCAAGGTGCTCAAAACCTGACCAATGATGAATAATTTGCTGATAGCAAAGTAGTGAAGTCCAAATCATGAAGAGAATGACCATTATTTTTCATGGAGGAATGTGATAAAAGAAAGTATTTAATTCATGATTTCATCTCTAATGTCTGTGGTACTATCACAGTAAAACAAACAAACGAGATCAATATTCTGGAGAGACTACTTATTTTTCTTCTTGGATTTCTTTTCCTCTAACAGGACAGGTATTCTTCAGAATAGAAGTGTATTAATGCTGTCTAGAAACATACTGCTTACTGACAGAATTAAAATAAATAAATAATTACTACTAATAATAAAGATAACCATCAGTAACACTATTTCCTCTGCTTCTCCTCTCTCTCTAAATAGAAGAAAAACAAACAAACAAACATAACAAAAACAGAGAAGATAGAAAAATGCCTACATGACATTTATTGCTCTGAATCAAGAAACAAATTAAGTTTGAAAATGAATGTCCTGATTAGTTTTAACAAGAAAGTCCATTTATGATGCACAAGAGGAAACAAAACATTTTTTTTTCTTCCTATGGGTGAATATTCTGTTTATTAAGCTAATAATTTGACAAACTGACAAACATGGTAGACCAGGTCAGATATTTTCTGCTTTACTGCTTTGTTTTTATTTTGAGATGTGAAGGAGAACTTTGCATAATCATAGAAAAAATGCATTGAATGACAACTGCATATCCCTCAAAGAATATAAAGAATTGGGATTTAAAATCTATCCACAGCTCAATTGTTAAGAAAAAAATTAAAAAACTTTGTATAGTCTGAATGTTGTCAGTACACAATCTGAAAATACACAATACACAGAGCTGTGCTCTAATTACTGGTATTTTATATATGTTTCTATTTATGGTACACAAGCAAAGACTGTAAAGAACAATCTAAAATACTGTAAGAGAACAGTAATTAGCTTTTTTGTTGTTGTTGTTGTTGTTGTTGTTACTCTTTAATCCTGTCAACAGAAGAAACTGTTTTAAGAAATAAGTTAAATGCTGACATAACAGAAAGTTCGAGCTATAGAAAACAATGAAGGAATTATCTTGAAAAAGTGAATCTTCAGGTATGCTCAAGTGACTACGTTCAAAGACAAATTTTACCCCAGGAGAATTACTATATAGGAAAAGAAGCCAAGTAAGAGCTAGGCAAGCAGCTCATTTTAACTTGTATTGCAAATTTCATCTTTACCACTCTAAAACTGATTTGTTAAACTTTCAAAATACCAAACTTAGCAATAAAAACAAACAAACAAACAAACAAAACATTTGTTTTTACTGATATTCAAGTGGAATCTAACTATGCTTCTCCCTTCACTGAAAAAAAGAAAAAAAAAAATCAACAACAACAAAACAACAGTCTTGAGGTCTACCAATATGAAGTATTTAGTACCTCCAACAAGTAGTATAACACCATAGTTTGGACCAATAAAATAGGCATTTTACCTCTGTAATATACTGCAGTGGAACAATAGAAACACACACGCTACTATTCAGCCATCCTTAAATCACACAGACACATGGTTCTGTGTGATGTAATCTGGAAGAATCTTTCATAGGTTACATAAACTACAATAGGATTACTGAGATAATTTTTAGGTTCTAACCATAGTATCAGGAAGCAAGACTTCACAGAACATGAAGGAATATAACAGTCAGAAACTCAATGTAGACCTGGGGGGGCGGGAGGGTGGGGAAGAGAGAGAGAAAAAAAAAAAAAAGATGCAAAAATGCTGTACCAAGCATCTATGCAAGCATCCATGCAGCACATCACTATAGTACTTCATGTGCATCTCATGAAATCAGCTATGCTTTGCTTGTTTCTGAGGCTCTGTTCCTTGAAGCATGACTTGGTGCCATTAACTAAGATCTGAACATATTTAAGATAACAGAATCATGCAGAGAAATAATTCAAATAATCTATTGCATCACACTCAGACCTTGAATATTTAGGAAAGCTACTCAAGAAACATTTTTGTCACTGTTTACCTTAGTTGTTGCTCTTGAGTAGTCATACTGCTCTAGTGTTCATCAACATGTTCACGTGTCCTATTTAGCACATGAGTACAGTGAGTCAATATTTCTAAGTCAGATCTATTGAGTATGAGGTACACAGATGGTATGAGCACATTCAGGAAAACCAACACATTTTGCTTGTGCCAAGTTTGCTGTGTGTGGTTAGACCATTGATGCATCTGCAGACCATCTGCAATGGAACATCTGCATTACCTGAAATCACAGCATCACTGGAGAGAACTTATTAAGCTGATTTACACAGTGCACAGTGGACATGCTGTGTAAGATTTCATCCCCAGATTTCAATTATGAAAGTTTGTAATCCATTCAAGGCTTGTACTTTGTACAAGACAATTCCCTAACATCTGTAAAAAAAAAAAAAAAAAAAAAAAAAAAACCTTTGAATTCCATTGAATAAAATTTCCAGTCAAGAGGGCAGAGATACATACAAAACTCCCTGAACTGATGAGCATCTAAGCCCAAAACAATGATAAGTTTTTTTGTTTGTTTCTTTAATACAACTCCCTGCAGCTGTACACCTACCTATACATCTTTAGGTGGATGTTATCATATTGGCAAAAACATTAGTTCTGCCACTGTAACTTACAATTATACAATTAAAATTATTCTATTAGTATAATCCTATTTTATATGTTAATCCTGTATATTTAACACATCCTAGTCCAATTTCTTTCAGAAATTTCACATAGCTGCTGCAAATAAAAAATGTGAAAGTTAAAAACAACCTATCTTACTAACTTGTCTAGAAAATATCATAGTTGCCTTAAAGACACAATAGCATGTTATAATAGCACAATGCATTACTTTATTCATACTTTCTAATTGATCTTTCCTGTCTTACTGATCCATAGTGGTATTTTACTATATTTGTAAATTGAAAGCTGCCCACCCCACAGCACTGTAATAACCTTGGCAGCATGGTTCCTTGTTTTTTGTTTGATTGTTTTGTTTTGTTTTGTTTTGGGGGACGGGGAAGCTGGGGGTTGGTTGGTTTGGTAATCTATCTATTTATTTTTGTGATCCCTGTGTAACCACATAGAGATTCTACTTTAGCTCAAAGGATCAAAAAATTGAATACTGCCTAATGTTGATATTTTCTTAAAAGCCATTTAGTTCATACACTGTGGTGGAAAGAATTCACAATAATCAATCTTCAGAGCACATGTAAAGCCCTCTTGCAGGGTAGTATACTACTATGCTATTTCAGAACTTGAAAAAGAACGTATGAAGTATTATTCTTCCTTCAGATCACCCTGGAAGGTAACTCTAATGTATGTGTTATGATACCAGCAAAGCACTTCTGTCAGCCCTCTGAAACAATTTGTCCAAAGACTATTCTAAAGTAGAATAATTTTCCTGCAAAATTTTCCTTATGTCATCAACAAAATTATGCCCATTTTGGCAGAAGGTTAGAGAAAAAAAATAGGAGGACACAATACACTGAAAAAAGTAAAAAAGTTTAAAGATGGAAGTCTTATAGCATTGTTCTCTGTTTCCGAAGACTACATATAGGAAGACAGCACCATTTCTTAAAGCTTCTGGTTAGTATGTATGCTTTTCTGCCCTTTCCCATGCATTTTTCTCACATCAAATATTCCTCTTCTCCCAGCCTAACAAAATCCATTTTTCCCCTCTTCAGTGGGAATTCTTTGATCAAACATTCTACCTCTACACAAACTTTTTCTACCACGCTATTGACACCAATCTCTTTTTGTTTGTTTGTTTCTTGTAATTATTGCTACATTTATATATATATATATATATTTATGAGTCTGTGGTTTACAGGATATGGGACAGATACGTATTAAGTGTCTGCCTAAAATTACAAATAATTATAATAAAAATAAACGATACATAAAAAATAAATAATACATGTATTATGATGATATATACATCAGAAGATGAACGTTATGTTTCTAAACATATAGTTAGGAAACTATTAATTTTCATGGAAAACAATTGAAAACAAGGCTCAGATATTTCCATGCTGGAGTCACACAAAAGAAAAAGGAATTAATATCTTGAATACTTATATTTAGTTGTATTTATTCTCTTCTGTTTTAACATTCTCACAATGAAATTAAAATTTAAAATTTTCTCTATGAGTTTCCTTCACATATGTAAATAGTGGAAATCAATGTTCTTGAGACGAAAAAGACTTAAATATGTTTAAACTTTGGATAAGTGACTGACACCAATGTTAGGGTAAGCACTGGTCCATAAGTATGTTACTAAGCTAATTCAATTAAGATCATAATAGATGTAAAAATGGAAACAAAAAATAACAAACAACCCTCAAAATATGAATAAATAATAAACCATGTATTTCATTTACGTAAAACAGATTTTCACAGTTATGTAGGACACTGGATAACGTTTGACCCTCAGCATCAACAATTTGTCTATTTTAGACCACGCAGGCTACTCTATATTCCTTCAAATGTATTGAGAAGGCACAGTGGCTGGATAAAAACTACATTCATAAAAATGGAGCTGTATTCTATAGTCTACCCCAAAACAAAAACACTAACAACAATTGTGCATTACCAAAGTCTCGCATAATACACGTGCTGAAAGATCACATGTATTTTAGAAAAAGAACATACATGTATACATTTTTTTATGTTACTTATGTTTTCAGTAGGGAACAATGTTATATTTGAAATGAAGGACAATCATAACACATACACCTGAACATAAACCACAGTGAAACTAATACTGATAAATCAGTTTTTCTTTCTCTGCAGACTGTTTACAGCATATTTATATTCAAATATTTCAAATTATGTGTTATTATCTAGCATAATGAGTAATAATTCACAGCATAAAAAAGCTTCTACAAAGGTAAATCTGCTTCCAAATACAGTGATTTATTTAACATAATAATAATTAAAAAAATAAAGCCTCCAAATAAGAAACAGGCTGTATGACCACATATTTTCTACAACAGAAATTCTGAGTAAAAGGTTATATTTACCTTGGGATACATAATAAAATGCCATCATGTCTTTGGTGACATTTCTAAATATCAATTTGGCTGATTTTATGAAACATAGCTCTTATTTCTCTAGGGCCAAACTGATCAAACACTAACTACTGCTGCAACAGAAATTTCTTAGTCCAATAGCACTGTTGATGAATAAGAAAAACACAGAGCCGTATCATTTTGTCCACAATTCAC
Source organism: Anas platyrhynchos (assembly GCF_047663525.1). Classification (NCBI taxonomy): domain Eukaryota; kingdom Metazoa; phylum Chordata; class Aves; order Anseriformes; family Anatidae; genus Anas; species Anas platyrhynchos. Next base: position 58,341,824 of record NC_092588.1, on the reverse strand, counting down.
GGACAGATACGAAATACTCCAAACTCCATTCACACCCAGGTTAGACTTTATCTGCCTAGCTACACCAGTCTAAAACACGGGTTAGTGTTTTAGCCACAGAGGACTTTTTTTTTTTTTCTTCATAAACTAGCTATCACATTTTATAATAATTCTTCTGTTAAAAGAAACACACTCTGTACAAAATAACAAATTACAGAGTTACAAATTATTTAGATCTATTTACTTCAAAGTTCATAAACAAAACCTGCCAAAATAAGGATTTTTGATCAATGTTTCTACTATTATGCTGTTTAACTGCTCAGAGCTTTAAGAAAGTGAATTCACATCAATGTAACTGAGTTTTGGAACTTGCCGCAATCTGGGTGATTCACAATCTTCCTGTGTTTCCCAGTGCCTATGAAGCATGTTTTTTTCATATTAAGATATAAGGTTGTATGCTACTTATAAAGTATGTAAGAGGGCTATGATGTATAGCCCTCTGAGTATATAATGTATATTATGTATTCACATATATATAACGTATAGACCTCTAAACATGTTGTCTTTGTCATTCATATCAAATATTTGAGGTTAAACAAAATCTCATCATTCTGTACATCCCACGTTTAACCCTTGATCAGAAAAAGCTATTTATTTATCTTCTGTCTAGCAATAATCCTAACAGTAATGTAAAATAATAAATAAATAAATAAATAAATAAATAAAAGAGATATGATGTACACTTCCAACATACTAGCTAACAATTATTTCATTCTCTTAAAACAGCCCAGTTGTAGTTTAGAATATGTTTCCAAGCCAAGCAGGCATATAGATTATTATTTTATTATCATATATATATGTTACATATATTATATATTTTATATATAGGCATCTAATGATTTTAGAGCATAATTCCATTTTCCCATTCTTGGAGCAAAGCAGAGAGCCTAAAATAAGTCAAACTTGTTTTCTCTGTATAAATCCAGTATCAGTCCAGTATCCTTGTACTTTATATATATTCCCACAAAATAGAGACAAGAGTATATACACAAATCATTCTGTTTTATTAAAAACTTTTAAATTTCATTCATCTTGATGTTATTTTTCATGAGTGGGGATTAACATTTAATTTAGGTAAATTTTGTTCTCTATGGTACTTATGAATATACAAAAGAAGTGATTCCATAGACATATAGGACTACAGATATATTAACTAGGAAATAAGCAATGTGAAAACACATTTTTAGGACAAAGAAGCAGCCATGTGCAACCACAAACATAAATTAGAAAAAATGACAGCTGTATGAGCCTGTAATGCTGGTCTTTTCTCATAGATAAACATGGACAAATTGCTTTCTCCTCTGTCATAAGAGTTTCCACAACATTATGACAAATATTTTCACATCACATAGGTTTAATATGCTTCAATAAACTGCATTATAAAAAATCAGTTACCATCCATTATCTAGTAGGAACCAATAGCTGTATTATACGCAACTTTAAATGTCTACAGGAGAGTTACATTGTAGTAAATGTACATTAGCTCATCACTTTTTGTTGTATGGTTTTTATCTTTGATGCATCAAAATAACACACTTTATTTTTACTGAATAAAGCATGGATGAAGTAAAAAAGAATTCTTAATAATTACAGCTACTGCATTTGTCCAGACACACATGATATTTATAGCAAATTAGAACTCTTAAAATCTCTTCAGAGATTTTACACCTCAGAACAAAATAAAAAACACGTATTACCTAAATTAATCCCCGGTCATGAAAAAGAACATCAAGATGAATTAAGTTTAAAAGTTTAATGAAATGGAACTATTCAAACTGTAATCTCCTTTTTACTGATATGTTTAATTTGGAGGTAAATCCTTAATGAAGTGGCAAAAGTTGTGATAGTCAGCTTCATAGCTGAAATGAAGAAACTCTTTATTGTGACTTCTCTGTCCTTCTTCTCATTCCAGTCATGTCTGCATCATTCTCATATTTCACTTTTTATCTGAAACATTCACAAAATTACTAGGTAAAAAAAAAATATTTAGGTTAAAAGTAACGAGGTACTTTGAATATATCTATATAAATTTGTTATCTTAGGATGTTTGCACATTTCTGCAATACTCTTAGAAAAATTATTTTTTTTTTTAATTGACACTCTTGAAGGATACTCTGACAAAAGGCACCTGTAAATTACTAATATTAAAAAGTATTTAAATATATTCCATGACTATAGAGTAATGGAACATACTATAGAATTGTTTCTCAAATGATGCTGTCAACTAAGTGATGGCAGTGAGTTAAAACTTTTAAGTTGTATGCTCCACTATATTAAAGTTTTAAAATTAACAGCTGAAGAAGAAAATACTGTCCGCAAGCCAAGAGTAGATTATCATGTGTTATAACATTATAAAATTTTAAATATCTTTGTTTTTTTGTTTGTTTTGAGGTAATGAAAATGAGAGATTCTTCCTATAACAATGTGTAAAATGCTAAACTGTATTACCTCCCATCCTGTAAAAATAGAACTATTTTCGAATACAGCTTAAAGAAAAGTAGTATATGGCCCACAGTTCTATATAAGCATACGGATAGAAAGAAACACACAGAATAGAGAATTAGATATATCTACACTAATAAGAAAGAATTAAACTGAAAATGAGAAGTAGGGAAGCAAACCCAGTCAGGACTAAAAATCTAATACCAACAACAATTGAGCTGCGTGGCATAAAGAAAAAGCTATTGCTGCAAAGAGGATAAGCTAGAGAACTAATTTTCCCAAAACCAGTTAAATATGAAGCCTTCTACAGTGTAGGCAAAGGACTGTGCATGCTTTTTGACATCAAGACAAGTTGTAAGTTGAGTCACAACTCATTATTGATTATATGATCTTTGATTACTAGTGTTTTTTTATGTTTTTGTTTGTGGAGACTTTATTTTTTTATTATTTATTTTGTGGAAGGGAAGAAGCAAGAGGAGAGAAAGGAAGAGTTAAAGGTGTAGACTATGATATCGCAAAAGTAACCCTCTACTATGATATCATCGCAAAAGTAACCCTCTACTCAAGTTCTACTGGAGTGATTTTAAATGGACAAGTTTACTATGTTTCCTCTTGTCTTACAGTTCACATGAACAGGAGAGAATCAGCACATTCTTGGAGAATATTGAGAATCTCAGCAGAGCTTTAAAGTATTCAAATAACCAGTACCTTATTTCAAATAAATGACCTATTGGTGGATCTATTGATGGCGTCACCATCAACACTGAAGATTTTAGCTTGTTTTTACAATCTGTATAGTACTGAAGAATATGATTATTTGGATGTCCCTTGGTACAGAACCCATTGTGTGAGTTTTTTTCTTTCAACAACATACTATGCTTTTGAAATAAATCTGTATAGAATGAAATAAATCTGTATAGATAATCTAATAGTACTGACCGTAATAGCATTTTTATAGTTACTTGTATTTATATGAATCCATACCATTTTTTGAAATACAGAGCAATTCCAAACAAAAAGAGGGGGTACAGTGCCTATGATAAGAAGTTGGTTGTCTGAACCCACTTTGCAGTGATCCTATTTTCTTCACCTTGAATATGTTGATAGGATAGCAAAATAATTTATGGGTTTTGAGTGCATTCAGAGGCCATACCAAGAGATTCAGGTATGTGGATATGATACAAGTTTTGAAACCATTCAAGAGGAGATGTGAAAGTTGTGGTACCTTGTCAGTATTGCATACTGGAATAACTAGTAACTAGTAACTGTCCCCAACAGGAAAGTTATTCAAAATAAAGAATAATCCATTAACTAAATCTTGCTAGGACAAACAAATTTAGAGGTGTTCTACTGTTGTATTTGTATATACATTAATATCAAAATAGAACAGAAATAAAGAATTAAACTGTCTTCATGAAACATGAAATAACAAAAAAGCCTGGATGAGTGGGGCTCTAACACTGAGTTTATAGTCCAAAGTACTGTTGAAACAAAAACTCAATTGCCTCTATTCTACCTTGTGCACTTGTGACAGTCCAGCTATATCCTTAACAGGACAGCTTTTGGACTTAACAATCACTTTGTCTTTATTTGCCATAAATAAATGTGGAAGCCAAAAGTCCATCATCACTACTACAAAGTTACACCTCAACCCAGTTTTCACTCTTTACTGACAGAATTTAAAAATACATCTTTAAAGGCAACAAATGGATCTTCAAGTCATAACACAATGTCCATCAGAAATGTAAACCCTTATTTCCTGAAAAGTTCAGCATAGGTAGAAAGGGTACAGCTGAATGAAGTAATCACAGAAAATGGAAATCAAACTCATAACTCTAATTTCCAGACACTAACTGCTCCTTTTCACAAATTATCTATTACTTTTCAGGTTAATGTTGTTTTCAAATATGAAAAATTAAACTATTTCTCTGAGGAAGCTGGCAGTGTTGGAAGTAAGTCTCAACACCTTTCCTATCCATGAAACTGACAGACAAAAAAAATTGTTAGTTTATGTTAGAATAAAACCAAGGACTTGAGTGGGAGGTTGTTTGTATTTCTTTCTGTATGAAAAGATATATAACAAAAGATAAACAAAAATAAGATACACAGGGTCTTCATATCAGCTTGACTGTTAGATGATTCAGTCTGAATAGGAATTGAACACTTCAATGAACCCCACAGTGATTTATTAAATGTGGAAGAGCTTCAACTAAATAGTCTTAAGAGGATCTATCCCAGCCTAGATAATAGGCTTTTCCTTTTTTCTTTTTTTTTTTTTTTTTTTTTTTTACCCCCTAGAAAATGTTTTCCTAGATTTTCCATATTTCAGTTTAGTTTATTCTAGGACCTTATGTTCTCATTGTGTATTTTCATAAAAACTTTGGGCTTATGGAGTTGATGTTTTCCAGACTTCATTTTTTCAAAAAAAATATACCCCAACAACAAAACAGCATTATCACTTAAATATCCATCTACAGTTGTTTTTATGTGTGTGTGTATATATGTATATATATATATATATAAGTAATGTAATATATTATAATAATATGCCCATATTATATGGTTATATGGACAAGAAAGTAAAACAGTGCTTTCATATCTTAAGAAACTGTATGCTCCTTAAAAAGGCATTAAACAATGAGATGCATATCTGATCACCCCAAAATATCAATTCTGATCTAAATCATAAACATTATTCTTGGATCTGTCAATCAGAACTTCCATACTATAAACAGAAAAAATATCATACATAAAAATATTTTTACACTGACATACCAACTTTTTTAAGATGAAAAATATGAAAATATATTCACAAAGATAACCATACAACCCCAATCAGTACTTACATGTACAATCACAGAACTGAACTGAACTGTAGGGGGTTGCAAGGGACCTCAAAAGATCATCAGGTCCAACCCCCGTGCCAAAGCATGTTCCTCAGAGCAGGCTGCCCAGGTAGGCGTCCAGACGGGCCTTGAATATCTCCAGAAAAGGAGACTCCACAACCTCCCTAGGCAGCCTGTTCCAGTGCTCTGTCACCCTCACCTTGAAGAAGTTTTTTTGCATGTCAGTGTGGAACTTCCTGTGCTTTAACTTGTAGCCATTGCCCCTTGTCTTATCCCCACAAACCACTGAGAAGAGGTTGGCTGCATCCTTCTGTCCGCCACCCCTCAGATACTTATATACATTGAAGAGATCCCTTCTCAGTCTTCTGTTCTCCAGGCAGAACAGACCCAGGTCTCTCAGCCTTTCCTCATAAGGAAGATGCTCCAGGCCTCGTATCATCTTTGTGACCCTCTGCTGGACTCTTTCCAGGAGATCCCTGTCTTTCTTGTACCGGGGAGCCCAGAACTGGACACAGTACTCCAGGTAAGGCCTGACCAGGGCAGAGTAGAGGGGGAGGATCACCTCCCTTGATCTGCTGGCCGCACGCCAGGATCCCATTAGCCCTCTTGGCCACAAGGGCACAGTGCTGGCTCATGGTCAACCTGTCGTCCACCAGGACCCCCGGGTCCTTCTCCTCAGAGGTCCTCTCCAGCAGGTCATCCCCCAGCCTGTACTGATACTTCGGGTTGTTCCTTCCCAGGTGCAGGACTCTACACTTGCTCTTATTAAACCTCATTTGGTTTCTTCCTGCCCATCTCTCCAGCCAGTCCAGGTCTCGCTGAATGGCAGCACAGCCTTCTGCTGTGTCAGCCACTCCTCCCAGCTCTGTGTCGTTGGTGTACTTGCTAAGGGCAGACACTATTCTAACATCAAGGTTGTCAATGAAGATGTTGAACAAAACTGGACCCAGCACCGACCCCCGGGGAGCACCCCTGGTCACAGGCCTCCAGCCAGACTCTGCACCACTGATCACCACCCTCTGAGCTCAGCCAGTCAGCCAGTTCTCCACCCACCTTACTGTCCACTCCTCTATCCCACACTTTCTCAGCTTTGCTAGTAGGATGTCATGGGAGACGGTATCGAAAGCCTTGCTAAAGTCAAGGTAGATGACACCTACCGCTCTCCCCATCATCTTCCCAGCTGGTGATGCCATCATAGAAGGCAACGAGGTTGGTCGAGCACGACTTCCCCTTGATGAATCCATGCTGACTACTCCTCATAACCTTCTTCTCTTCCAATTGCTTGGAGATGGCATCCAGAACAAGCTGCTCCAATACCTTTCCAGGGACAGAGGTGAGACTGGCCTGTAGATTCCCAGATCCTCTTTCCTGCCCTTCTTGAAGGCCAGAGTGACATTGGATATCCTCCAGTCTTCAGGCACCTCACCCGTTCTCCGGGACCTTTCAAAGATGATAGAGAGCATTTCGGCAATCACATCTGCCAGCTCCCATGGATGCATCTTATTGGGACCCATGGATTTGTGTGCATTGAGCCCACTCAGATGCTCCCAAACCACTCCCACATCCACCAGTGGGGAGCCCTCCATTTCCCAGACCCTTTATCCTATTGCCAGGGGTGAGGAGTCCCAGGGGAGTGTCCTTGAAGCAAAGAAAACATTCAGTATCTCTGCCTTCTCTGCATCTCCCATGATCAGGACACCCCCCTCATTCAGCAAGGGACCTACATTGTCCCTAGTCTTCCTCTTGCTGTTTACATACTTGAAAAAACCCTTCTTATTATCCTTTATCTCTTTTGCAAGCCTCATCTCTAGGTGGGCTTTAGCCTTTCTCATCACGTCCCTGCAGGCCCTGACAACACATCTATACTCCTCCCAAGAGGACAGGCCCTTTTTCGACATTTCATAGACCATCCTCTTCCTTTTGATCTTACCGATGAGCTCCTTGCTCATCCACACAGGTTTCCAGCCCCCTTCCCCGATTTCCTATTCTTTGGGATGCACCGATCCTGAGCATGGAAGAAGTGCTGCTTAAATGTAGCCCAGCTCTCACATGCACCCTTGCCTTCTAGCAACCTATCCCATGAGATACTCCCAAGCAGGTCCAGGAAGAGGTTGAAGTTGGCTCTTCGAAAGTCCAGGGTAACATTCCCGCTTTTAGCCTTACTTCCTTTGCCTAGTCCATCTGGAACTCCACCATCTCATGGTTGCTGCATCCCAAGCTGTCCCCGACCTTCACAACCCTAACAAGGCCATCCCTGTTGGTAAGAATGAGGTCCAGGAGCACCCCTCGCCTCGTTGGCTTCTCCACCACCTGTGTCAGAAAATTGTCCTCAATGCATTGTAGGAACCGTTTGGACTGCTCGTGCCTGGCCGAGTTGCTTACCCAGCAGATGTCTGGGTAATTGAAGCCCCCCATAAGGACCAGCGCTTGTGATTGTGAGGCTACTAGCAGCTGCTCGTAGAAGGCCTCATCAACTTCCTCCTTTTTATCTGGAGACCTGTAGTAGACCACCACTGTGTCTCCCATACCAGCCCACCCCTTAAATCTTACCCACAAGCTCTCCACTTGTCATTCACCCTCCCCCAGCTGGAGCTGGGTATACTCTAATTGCTCCCTTACATAAAGGGCAACCCCATGCCCTCGCTTCCCCAGCCTGTCTTTCCTAAAAAGGATATAGCCCTCAATGACAGCATTCCAGTCATGAGATCTGTCCCACCACATCTCAGTGATCGCAACGAGATTGTGGCCCCGTGACCGAACGCAGATCTCGAGCTCATCCTGTTTATTTCCCATGCTCTGTGCATTGGTGTACAGGCACTTTAGGGAAGCAGCAGGTGCAGTTACCCCTGGGGGGATGCAAGAAGAAGATACTGGCCGGGGGATTGGGAACACTACCTTCTCAGACAATCCTATGGGAGAGCTCAGAAGTCTTTCCCTGTCTTCAACAGTGACAGTAGTGATGACTTCCCCCAGCCCTTCTCTGTCACCTTTAGCTCCCCTCCCTTCCCCCATCAAACCTAGTTTAAAGCCCTGGTAATCAGCCCAGAGAGCTTGCTCCCCAACAAACTCGCGCCCCACTTGCTCAGTTGGTGTCTGTCCATAGCCCACATACCCGGCCTCTCAAAGGACAGCCCAAGATCAAAATACCCAAATCCCTGGTCTAGACACCATCTCCTCAGCCAGTCATTTACCTGTCCTGTTCTGCTCCTTCTATCTGCATCCCAGTCACCCAGCGGGAGGACAGAGGAGAACACTACCTGCACCCCCGACCCCCTCAACAACCTCCCCGGGGAAGCAAAGTCCTTTTTAATAAGGACTTTCTTCATTTTTCTAATAGCAGCTTCCCAGGATCCAGCCTGAATGACTACGAGAGGATAGTAGTCCTCCGGTTTAATGAGCCGTGGCAGAGCCTTCCTAACATCTCTGACACGTGCCCCAGAAAGACAGCACACTTCTCTGGCTAGGTTATTTGGGTGACAGATAGGAGCCTCAGTGCCCCTCAGCAAGGAGTCCCCAATCACCAGGACTCTCTGCTCTTTTTTTTGTGGCACAGGTTACAATGCAGTGCTCCATCCAGCCCTGATCCTTATGTTTTGTACTTCACCCAATCTTGACTCTCTTCTTGGGGTTGCTTCCTGGGTTCGGACTACTGTCCAGAGCCTCAGACTCTTCTGCAACCTCCCTGAGAGCCTCAAATCTACTTCCCAGACATGTACTAATACAAAAAGTCACCACACATCTTTCCATACCACAGAAGAAACTACCATCTCTTAAATATTTTACATTTCTTGTAAAGCTCCAATCAGGCCAATGAAAGAAAAGTTTACCCTCAAACAACCATCAGTGTTTGAAACAAAGAGAAGCATCAATACGTTTCTTCACTTAATCCACTGCAGCCAGAAGACAGATTATGTAGATATGAATACCATGCTCTTCCAGATTTTATAAACAATATCCTTCATGTAAATTGATACTATTTTAGTCCACTGGAGCCAGCGATGAAGAACTGCCAAAAGCATTCACTTACACTTAGCTGAAATATAACTTCTTGTGAAAAAGCAGTTTCTTCAATCATGGTATATGGCTTCTGTATATATGATGAAACGTAAATGTCTGAGATAATTCAGAACTACAGACACCTTTACACCTAGTAATCGTAAAACCACAAGAGTGTGAATGTACCGTAACCAATTTCAACTTAATCAGTTCTAGGCCATTAGACTTGGCAAAAAGTATTTCCACTCAACTATATGAGAGTCTGCTACAGTCATTTCCCTTTGAAGGTCAGCAATTTGCACTGTTGACCTTCAGTAGGACATAAATGTTGGCAACCAATTAATTTATTATAATAACCAACTATCACAAAACAATACTATAAATAGATCATATTTAATCAATATAAAGACAAAAGTTTTTTTTGTTTTGTTTTTTACTTTTTTGTATTAGAACAGGCTGAACCTCTTGAACCTCTCTCTATTCTAAAATTGCTTTGCAGTCTTTTAGCCATGCTCTACTGCTGATACAATCATTTGATACTGAGTGAGGAATATCCCCTTCCTAACATTTGTCTGCGTGGGCTCAGGGCAGAGAGCATAGATGAGGGCCTGCTCCTCAATTGCTTGCAAAGGACCAGAAAAGTGTTTCCAGAACACCCTGCTGGAAACCCTAAGCAAAGACTTCTCTTCCTTCCATTGGGAGCTTTTACGCTGAGGCTCTCCCAAGGGACTTGCCTGGACTCTAGTCCCAGCTGCCATGTCATATTTACAGCCATGCCTGTGCTTGGCCAAATCAACCATTAATATTGTCTCAGACCTCACTGACTGGCTTCCTGGAGAATGAACTTGCCTAGTGATTTGGACTTTCAGCTGACCTGGTCTGTCACGACCCAATTTACTCTGCTTTCCTTCCTCAGGTGCTGAGGGATTGGTGAAAGGATGAAAGTCTCTGCCTCTTCCAATCTTGGTACTGTGCTCAGCTCCTGTCTCTCCTTTCCTTAGGAAACAGTTGGACCTCTGACATATTTGGGTAGAGGTCAACATACGTGCTTTGACACTGATACCAACATTGCAGTACTACAACATAAGAGAACTTGAAATTCCAAATTCTTATAGCTACAATATACGTACACGACATTGGCAAAAGAAGATAATAGTCTCCATGGGTTAATCACTTGGTAAATTTCAGACCTCTTGCAAACACTATGAGAGAAAACATAATAATATTTTCTAGAAAACTTTTGGAAAGATTTCTATGGCCTTGCTCAGACACAGTATATTCACAATAGTGTATTGAATACAATATGTTCTTCTGCACTAAAGACATGAAATCTTCCAGCATGGTTTCTGCTCATTTATACAACACATTTTGTAATATGATAATAAATGTCCTTGGTAATATGATGACACATATGGAATTAAACAATGTCATCTATCTGAAAAAAGCACACACACACAAAAAAAAGGAATTAATCAGTGAATGAGAGAATGTGTATAACACAATAGTCTTACAGGGATGAAGACTCAATGAACATAATAACCCAAGACAGCTATCTTAAAAATAATGAGGAAAGCATAGCACAGCAGGACAAAGCACAAGATACTTTAGATATCTAGTGCTGTCTGTTTCTGCATTATATTTGGAGAACAAGTCCTATGAGGAGCGGCTGAAGGAGCTGGGCTTGTTCAGCCTGGAGAAGAGGAGGCTCAGGGGCGACCTTATCGCTCTCTACAGATACCTTAAAGGAGGCTGTAGAGAGGTGGGGGTTGGCCTGTTCTCCCATGTGCCTGGTGACAGGACGAGGGGGAATGGGCTAAAGTTGCGCCAGGGGAGTTTTAGGTTGGATGTTAGGAAGAACTTCTTTACTGAAAGGGTTGTTAGGCACTGGAACGGACTGCCCAGGGAGGTGGTGGAGTCACCATCCCTGGAAGTCTTCAAAAGACGTTTAGATGTAGAGATTAGGGATATGGTTTAGTGGGGACTATTAGCGTTAGGTCAGAGGTTGGACTCGATGATCTTGAGGTCTCTTCCAACCTAGAAATTCTGTGATTCTGTGATATTTCTAGTAAAAAATTTCACAAATCACACCTTTTTCCAAGGAAGAAAAAATTTTTTTTTAAAAAAGAGCGCCAGGACTAAGTTAGACTGATTTCCATAATCAGCCCTTTCCTTTCCCCCCAGCCCCCTTTCAAAATGAATTAGTCAACAAGCAAATCTTTACATCTGCTGCTTCAAAGCAGCCACATTACACAAACTAGACGTTAAGCTGAGATTCCAAACATGGCTAAAGTTTCTACATAACTAAAGCTGTAACAGACAGATTTGATAGGCCGAATTTAGAATACTGAAAACTTGACTTGACCATCAACACAATTTGATATATACTTTCACCTTTACCAAGTTACAGCTTAATTATGTGTCAGAAAAAAAAAAAAAAAAATCCCAGACCTTCTAACACCACCAATAACATAAAGGACGTATTTCTGAAATAAATAAAATAGGAGTGTGTGTAAAAATAATAATAAAAAAAAAAAGAATTAAGGAAGAACTCAGAATTTTATTTTTATCACAGATGTTCAGGAATAGTCTGAAACCACATTCTAGTCCAAGAATAGGGGAGAAAAAAAAATAAAAATTAAGAGAAATATAGCATAGTTTTCTGACTCAGGAAAAAAAAGAAATCTTTTACATGCTGGAATACCTAGATATTGAATGAAGGAAAAAATAAGGAAGAAGTCACATAAAAAGAGAGATAAATGACAAATTTCCATGTCATCTTAGTAGACACTCAAAGGACTTGAGCCACAGGGGGAAAAAAAAAAAAAAAGTGAAATTATTTAGGAAGCTTGATAATAGTAACAAAAATACTAGGATATTTAAAGTAGTAAAGTGAAGTAGGGTCAACTGAAACGCACCCCAGAAAGGTCTACAATACTAAGTGATGAAACTTAACAGAGAAAACTATAAAGAAATATAAATTTAAACACAGTTCTGATTCTCCTGGTAGAGGTGTAGGTCCAGTTTGCTACTAGCATTCAAAATGAGATTGTACAATTATAAAAGTTACTTTAAAAATAAAAAGCTGATATTTTTGAAATAAAGTATAATGTGTAACATTATGTTACACATATGTAACAGAGGAAAAAAATAGTCTAAGATTTATTAGGAAAAGAATACTAAGCCTTACAGGAAATATAATTATTCAAACATTAATATCTTTATTAATGAATTTCTGTTTTCCATTCTGTCCATCTCTCCCCCCAGTTTCAATCTAAGAGATGGAAATGACCATTTCACCACAAATATGATTAGAAAGAAAAGTTGTATAAAGCAACTGTATCCCAAGTGGTAATTCTGACAAAACACATTGCTTTTGAAAAATCTGCTAAGGGCACAAATTGTGCAGCCACCAATGCTTAACCACCACAATAAGTAGTCCCACAGGTTTTTACTGAAACAAAGATAATTCTCCATTGGATGAACAGTGCTAACTGAAGTATCAAAGTGTTTAACAATAGTTAAACCATAATGTTCTCTTGAGTATTTTTTTCTGATGAAGAGTTAAAAATGTGTTAACAACTCAGTCAAAGAGATCTATGACACAAAGCCAGAAATAAAACACACAGCAATTATTACAAGCCTTTACTACTCATACTTCTAGGCAAATCATAAAATTCCATCTGCGTACTGCGGTGCCTCCTTGAAGCACCTCTGGCAGATCACATTCTGGGCTAGACAGATTCAGACCTCTGACCACCATTAAGGTAGCAATTTCCATTCCCTTTTGTATTTGTCTGTGTTCACACTATTAAGTTAGCACAGCAAAAGTTGGTAAGCAGACTGCAGCAGCAGGTGCTGAGGGCTGCACATGAAGGCTGCAGACCTTCTCAAAAACTGGCATTGGTCCAGCCCTGCCCACCCCCTTAGGGCTTGGAACAACTACAGTGAGTACCTGAAGCAAAACTTCCCACATAGTCTGCTACTGAAGAAATCAAGTAAAGCATGTACAAAAACACCCAACAATACACCAATACCAATTCAACAGGGGATACTAGGAGACCTGTCTTAAGGCCCCATTACTTCTTTGAACCAAAACGTTCGTGTATATCTATGCAGCTGCAACATGTGTCACCTTATCTCATTCCTTTTATGATTCTCAATCACTTGTTAAATTTTTATTTTACAATTGCAATTGTAAATACTTTTCTATAGTAAGTTTGTATGGAGCTTAGAGTAACAAGGCTGTATCTCGTTAGAAATATTCTACATTCAAGTAAACAGTGGGAACAAATAAAAATGAATAAACTTTTAAATGATCCAAATAAGACAATAGATGTAAACATTTTTTTCATTAATCATTGTATTTATCAAAGAGTTTATAAACATATTCATCAAACTGTTTATAAACAGCCTAAAAATAATTCCTTTGTGAACATCTCATTTTGTACTAGCTTTTCCATTTGGAACAGAGACACTGAAAAAAAAAGGGATTGGGGTTCAAACAACTCATTTTTTTCTCACAGGCTTTTCTCACAGTGTAAGAAAGCACTGGAGAGATGCTCCAAGCACTTGCAAGACAGAGAATGTTTTAATTCCGAAATATTAAAGCTAAGATTAATGATTAAATTGACCAGAGAAAAAGTCCACACCAGTGGACAGTCACAACTCCTTATGTGTTGCAAAATGTAGTACTGAAGGGTGTCTGGGACAAAATGTGGAAGAAAAAGCAAGAAATGAACAGGCAAAATTGATAAAGCCTGTTCAAAGATGTAATCACTGAGAAGCATAGCACAGGTATAAAACAAGGATTTAGGAAATGGAGAAAGTTCTAGTTGTAGCAGTAGACTTTTCCTCAGTCTATTTCCTGAGTTCTACTATTTATATATGTGTGTGTGTGTATAATAAATAAATTAAAAAACTTACAAAGAGCATTTCTTAATGCATTAAAATAGGATTAATAGCAATAACTAATCCAATATTAAATTGCAGTGATATATTTTTTCCCCGATACATAATAGAAGGATATTTATCAGGTCTTTCTGAGTTATTTTGGTGTACATTGTAAAATGTTACCTGTTTTTTTGATTTGTTTTGCTGTTTGTTTGTTTTCTTGTTCTGTTTTGCTTTAAAGGAAATTTAAAGCCCCTGCAGAAACAGGGCGTTTAGATTTTCTTCCAGTTGTGCTCTTTCCTTTTATTTTTGCTATACTGACTATTATCATATTATTTCTAATATGAAGCAGCTGCTCTATATTTGCACCAGTCACTTGTGAAACTCAACAAAATTTAGTAAAGATGGAAGGAGGTAATACCATAGTTAAACATATATTTTTTCCTCTAGCAGATACTGTGGTGGTTAAAATATAAATTACATAGTTTTATAAAATTGTTCATAATTTGAACTGTAATTTCCTAATGTTACTAAAAAATTATCTACTGAGGAGGAAATCTATTAAGAATTGGACAATAAGAAACACTTCTTTGACTTTTGCCAGTGGAGGGAAGGGGTGGGGAGAGGGCTGGGAGTAGCAGGGGAAAGGAAGGAAGAGTCATTTAGTTGGTTAGTTTTAGATGACAGATTTGAATTTAGGATTTCAGACACTTACTTTATGCCACAATATTTGATTAAAAGGAAAGAATGAGTGATCTGTTGCTTGTATACTCTTCAAGTATACAAATATGAAATACATGTCATTTTACATACTTCACGTGGATTACAGCATGTGATTAATTATTCTAATAATTCATAAATTTTAAAATAGGTTTCCACTAATATTTTGACAAAGATGTACAAAGTTTATCCAGTTTTTGAAAATGTTATTATTTTGATTTTCCAGATCTTAAAGAAGCAATGATTGAACTGTTGTTCCTTATTCAATCCTCATTTGAGTAAAAATAAACAAACAGATTTAGGAAGTGGCAATTTAGTCTCAGAACCGTTAGTGGTTTTTATGGTTAAATTTAGGAAGGATGTCATTCACATCATAGCCATTTCAAAACAAAAGTTCATATCTATAAGAATTAAATCTCATTCAAGACATTATCATAAAAATGAAATATTTCCCATGTAGGATAAACCCACAATATCATTCTGGTGGAAGGGCCAGGGTGGCCTGGCTGATATTCACTCATCTTGGCTTCTAGGCCCAGCCGTGCCCTGAGGTGGGGCCACTGGAGCCTATCTTTGCTTTTGAGAGGAGATCTGTAGCCCTTGTCCCTCTCCTGTTGTCACCACCTTGCCATATAAACTCAGCTTGTCTTAATTTTTCAAAGAATTTGAATAAAAAATGGAGTGCGTCCTACTTCTGAAAAATCAAACCTAAAATATTGATGTTGTTGATGATTAGCTTAACATTACTTAGCAATCTTGCTAAATAATGTAAAGCTAAAATGGTTTCATAAAAGTACGTTATATGTCATCACATCTTTAAGATATATGCATTTCTTCCTAATATTATAGCTTTATTGTATTAAAGTTGGAAACTAAAGTTAATAAAAAAAAATAGTCTATGAATCCCCAATCTTCACAGCTTTGCATTCTAGACTTAGATCATGTACTAGTCCCCTACAAAACATATTCAGTGAATCAACACATAATAAAGCAGATTTTTAGCATAACAATTAGAGAGAATGCAAAATAACACAATTATTATTTATCTAAATTAACATATAAATTTGCCTAAAAGTAATACAGCTGAGATAGAAAATTTCTCTCCATAAAAAGCATGTTTTGGGTATTGATCTATACCATCAACAATTTTTTTTCTTCATTTTATCCCTTCCTAGATGAACAAGTTAGATCCATTTAATATTTTTTGCCATTCTACACATCAAACGATTCAGCTATTAATTTAAAGGGCATTCTCTGTTCCATCAAGTACAACCAATAAAACAATGTAGTTATGATGTCTGATCTCAATTGTTTCATCAATTTTTCTCATCTTGTATGACAGGAGTTAACCTTTTAAAAACTGCACATGGAAACATTTTCAACCAACATACTGCCAGCTAAGAATAATATTAAGGCTTCATGTTTTGAGCAAAATATGATTCATATTAACTTTTCTACTCAGAATTTCAATTTGTATACATGGCAAGAGATTGCATGCATTCTATATAGTTTAGAGGTGTCCATATTAAAAAGCAAGACATCATCAACATGAAATTCTTTACACAAGGATATCCCTTTGTCTTTTGATACCTTGTCTAATATTCTGTTATATTCCATTTATAAACTGTTATAAAAGGAAAACAAATGTGGTCATTGGTTGTTTATAACATTTAAAAGAATGAATCAGACATACATCACTATATGCTGTTCTAAACAACTATAACAGATCTCCTTATTGCATATGCAGGTTTTGGAGAAGTAAGGGTATGAGGTAATTGTTTTGCTCTCAAGTTCATTCAACAACACATTACCTATATATTTTGTATGTACTTTATATGTAAATCTGTAATCATTCATATAAAAATTGATAAAAATCTCTACATAGCTGTGATTTAAATCTTGCATATGCTTCCTTTTGCTTACCTAAACACCTAACCATCACCCACGTCATACAGAAATCCTTATGCACTCTTCCAGTCCTCTGTACAGCATGTTATTTTAATTGACCACCATGCCATAAAAAGAAAAAAAAAGAAAACAAAAAAAAAGGCGGGGGGGGGGGGGGGGGGGGAGGGGGGAGGGGCTTCTGGATTACAATTCAAAGTTATTCTATGTTTTTTGATGATGTTCTCTGATTCCATGATTTGCAGGAGTTATTGTGAATCACAGAGAGAAACAGCTGCAAATAAATGTTTTCCCACCCCATTCTTTGGATGATAACTACTATCAAGCTACCAGATGATGGTTTACAGTTTCATCTGCTAATAAATTATCATTTTTAATTTTCTCATTGAAACCGATAGTTAATAGTTGTGAAGACAATCTTATCCTAAAATCACCAGCTATGAAAAAGCAAACGCTACAGGAACATTCACTTTTATAATAGGAAAAGAGAGATGCTTGAGCTTCATATCCACCTTTTGACTTTGATGAAAGGATGTAAAATATTCTCACAGCAATTATACTAACAGATAAACCTGATCACAGATGTCTAATATTCTATACAAGTAACATTAAAAAAAAATAATAAAATAATAAATCTAGATAACTAAAAGATATTTTAAATACAGTAAAATGTCAAAGCAGATATCCGTCTTTCTGGCCACATCTCTAACCTCACATTACTTGCATTACAAAGAAATCACGAAAATCCTCATATCACATAATATGATAAATACCAGTAATGGAAAATCAAAGACAGGTGTTCATTGTATAAGAAGATATTGTATAAAGGTAAACTATATGTGTGAAATACAATTTGCTGTTCCTGAGCCACCACAGAAATACAGGAAACTCATTACATTTATAAGCAGACCTCAGGTATAGAATAGTCTCTCTCCTAATCTTTCCCAAGAAAAATTACCTAGTGTAACAATACCTCAAATCTGCTCCTAGTTCCTCTGGTTGGTATTGTCATTTCATGTGCATTTAGTGTTGTAAATTAAACAATTTCTTATTTAAGCAAATAAAAATGCTTCTCATTGCCCAATTTGCAACATTAAGTATGTACATTTAATGTGTTTTTTGTTAGTTTATTGCTTTCTCTTATACAGCTTTCAGAGTCTCAATGAAAGTGGAAGTCTTCCAGATCACTACTTAATGTATTGGCATAGAAAAACATAAAATAGAAGAAATACACAGAGACAAGGGTCTCTGAATAATTTTTGCTCTGAATATTTTACGCTATTGCATAAATAGCTATACGATAATGTTTTAAAAGTGAACAGATTTTAGAAGAATAAAAAATAAGAAATATTGTTCTTCATTCAGTTTTCTCTTTTCTGAAGGGAGATTACATATTCAGAAAGACAGATAAATGATTTGTCTCACATTTTGTTTGCTTTAACCTTTATCAGTACTCTGTAGCTACCAAAGATTAATTAATCTCTTCAAATCCTCCTGGTCGTAACTTTTGCTCCATAGTCTTCTTTTCAGACTTACAGTTTCCCGTGGTTCTTTTTAAAAATGAAAAAATCTTTCAGTTTCTGTACCCTGCAGAAATTCAAAGTCACTGAGCACTAATTGTGCATATCTGATATGCACAAACACAGATCTTCTGTCTTTTACAGCTCTTGTTTTAGGGACATTTTTTTTTTATTATTATTATTATGAAATAGTAATTCTTCATGCTCCTCAAGTAATCAAACTAAGAAATGCACATACCTTATTTTTAACCAGCAGCTTGCTTTGTGTATTTTGATGATCACAGCTCAATTTAATCGGTGTTGCTTTATTTTTCATCTCCAGAAGTCTCTGAATTTCTTTCACCTGCAACTTCAATGTTCTGCTTTCTTCTTCCAAATTTTGCTTTTCTCCTTCAAGTCTCTCTCTCTTTCCCCATTCAGAGGTATTCTCAAGCTTCAACCTTTCTACCTGGGAAGAATTTATGGAGGGAGCAAGAGAACAAACAAAAAAGAAAAGGGAAGAAGAATAATACAATAAAATCTGTTTTTTATTATAAGAAGAAGCTAACAGCCTCACCTCAAGTAAGGTGGGCATCTTAAAAATCAGACCAAGATGTACTTTTCCATGGCATGTAAAATCAAGAACTTGAACAACAAGTTTTTCATAAATTGTATTTCCAGAAAAGTAAAGCATAAGATAGATAACATTTAAAAATGGTAACTAGCAACCAAAATCTTATTGCTTTCCATTATATTTATGGAACAACATTATTAAAAAAAAAAAATCTTTTAAATTACGCTGAGATTGATTTTGGTCTGACAGTGTCAAAGTTCACTTCCTATTTCCCTAAAGATGAAATATAATCACATTCTCATGTATTGTCTGTTTTTACTTTAGAATTACTACAAGGAATTTTCATTATACTGAAGTTATAAATTGTCTTCATCACTAGAGACTACTAATAACCAAAAGAAATATTTCACACTACTCTACTTCTTAACATCGCAATTAATAACCTTAACATAATTATCTTTTATAATCACTAGTGCTACCTTAATTTAGGATAAACAAGTTTTCTTAATTCATTAATCTAATCCACATACAGGAGGAATTAAAAGTAGCAACAAAAAGCCACATTACTAATCATAGGACGTAATTATCTCACAGCTGATTTTATTTACTCTTCAGAGACAAGGAGATAGTGCTTATGTCAAGAATGTAATAAATGCTTCTCAGGTTTAAAAATGAAAAACAAAGGTAAAACAAATTGATCTTTATAGCACAAAACTGGTACTAACATATTTATTGGAAGATTATGATTGCAAGCACTTACTACTAACAAGTTATTATCAACAGATACTTATCAAAAGATTAAAACAGATTAAAATAGATTAAAAATGTGAAATGTGCAAATGAAAGATTCTGGTTCTTTCAATGGACAAAACCAACCGACCAACCAACAAAAAAAAAAAAAAAAAAAAAAAAAGATTAAAACTGCTCATGTACAAAAGTAAAAAGATTAGGATCTTTACAATTTTTAGTTCCATGAAGGACAGAATCAACTATATGATGAAAGTATGGAGACTGACAACAGTGGAAGACACATTATTCTAAGCAAGGAAGGCTTTAGAAAGAAATAGAGAGGTGTTTTGTTTTGTTTTGTTTTGTTTTCAGATATTGCTTACTTTTATTCTAAAATAAATTTATGGCAGATAATGAAAAGCTGCTGAATGTAAAACAAAGAGAATGAGACATTACATCAGAGAAACCAAATTCAGACCCTGTTAATTTTAACAATGTGGTTATCTTGCTAAATCAATTAATAAACTTTTATCTTCCCACCTTATTTCTATAAGATTTTCAGTTCTTTAAGGCCCTAGTTCTTCACATGTCCCATGGACCAGAAGTGTTCTCAGTAATGAAACTGAGCAAAGTGTTTGTAATATCAAGGCATAATACATGTGTATATGTACATATATATACGTATGTATATATATATATTTGATCAGCTCCTCACAACTGAATTTAACTACTCTCAGAATTAGGCTTACCTGTTTTGACACAAAGCGTCACATCTTTTTACATTATTTAAAAGGGGTCTAGCCCTGCAACTAAACTCATAGGAAGAGTGGTGCTGTTGTATTAAAAGATCTTCAGATAACCACAAAAGCCAGCTCAAACTGTTTAAATGACAGGGTCATTTAAACCTTTGCTACCTTTGCTTCTTTCACAGAGAGTTCAACACACTGAGGCTGAGGAGCCTTTGTTCAAAAGAATGCTACGTGACACTATCAAGCCACATTGTTTGCACACTGAGAAGCCTGCTTTAGTCTTCCTGGTCTGACTATTTTATGTCATGGTCTTGACTGTAAATAAGTTGCACGTACAGTAATATATGTAGATAATAAAACATAATTTTTACATATATGTAAAGAGACATATATATGTATACACATAGATAGGCATATGCCTAAATGTTAGTGTCCTGTTCCAAGGACACTATAAAATGTAGTACTAGATTTTAACAGAACACCACAGATAGGGATTAGAAGTGGGTGTGGTTTTGTTTGTTTATTGTCGTTGTTGTTTGAGAACACATCAATTATGATGGAAAACAGTGAATGTAAAAGAAATGTAAAAATGGAAAAACTGAGAAAAGTCATTCAATTTTACATTTAAATATTTTTTTATCCCTTAACTTGGCCAGCTATAGTGAGTCAGCTGCTCCTATTTTCCTCAGTCAAAACCATATCTTCAAGCACAAATAGCTTATATATGTAGAAAAAAATCACAAAAGAAATTGAATTACATTTCCTCTCAAAAGTAAAATAGCTTTCTAACTGGGTCTGAACTGTAGCCAGATAAGAGTGAAAGGATAAGTATATTATAACCTGTTGTCTAGTAGAAGATAGATACATACTTGGTAAAGTTCTTTCTAAGTAAAATCAAATATTAACAATGAGTCACAAAAATTAATCCATTTTAAATCATTTCATTGTATTATTCATGCCATTTGAATTTTCTTAAATACTGAGAAAAGCCTCCAGGAAAGAAAATGTCAAGAAAAGATGAAACAATATGCATGAAAATATATATTCATTTAGAAGCATGGATCAAAATGAAAGTGAACAAACATGTCAATCATTCATGCAGTTTGCTAGGATTCTCAAGAAAATATTTAAATTATCAAAGGACAAATGATCCTTTAAAATATATGTATTGTATTAAATATATATATATATATATATATACATATAATCAAAGTACAAATAAATATTTTTTGTCAGTCTGGTAAAGACAAAAATCATATTCAATGGAAAATAGAAAGTATTAGTATTTACTAACAACAATCATATTCTTTTCCAAATATTTCTCTAGATAGTGTTTTAAATATAATAAACTAGATTTCCCCAGAGATTGAGCAAAGCAAGAAAAACAAAAAACCAAAGTGTTTTCTTCTCCACAAGCATCATTACTGATAACGAAGACCAGCAGTGCTGATGATTCAGAACATTTCCATGTAAACATCAGAACCCAGACATGATATTCTCAGTTTGAAAGTGAGATCAAATCTTTCTGTCATTTAGTTATGGACACTTTATTAGCAAAAGGAATAAATGGGAAAACAGAGACAAAAGAACTCAGAAATTGTAAGAATATACTCACTAGCAAATTCATTAGAGCCATATCCAAATTCTGAGCCCATTCACATAAATACAGAGACTAGGTATCAACTAAAAAAGTAACTTCTCAGAGGTAAAAATTGAATGGATTATGTTTAGAGTTATTTTATTCTGCCAACAAAAGTATTCTTCCTCAGCTGTTCCTTTTATAATGTATTACATGTTCCTCTTAAAAAAACAAAAAAAAAAAACAAAAAAACAAACAAAAAAAAAAAAAAAACATGTACCCACTGTCCCACTGTTAAAACTTTGGTAAGTATTAACACGTTGATATGCCATTGAAGGTACTGTTTGGAGACAGCTCAAAACAGTTCTTAAAATTGAAGTGGGCTTTTGATCTAAGATTATGTACAGTAGCAAGAAAGGAAGAAATATATTTCTTTTACTCTCTGCATCATATTGGCAGACTAACTGGGAACTAATTTTAATTTTTCAAACCATATACTACTATATAGTAATTATCTTTACATTATGGACTTCTCCATGTATAAAAATACTTTACACAGCTACTAAACTACTAACTTTGCTGTTGTAATTTTTCTTGTTTGTTTGTTTTTCCCATCTGGGTAGAGAATGATACAGAGTGAAAAGCTTACATATATTACATTTATGCTACCTCACAGTCTTCGAAATATAAAACTAAATCCTCTAGAATGTGGTAAGCATCTGTACTAATATTAAACATGGAATAGGGATTGACCTTTCCTCTTTTTTATTTTTATCTTTATTTTATTTTTATTTTTATTTTTTTCCCCTCATGGTCTTCCCACTAGTGACAGGAGTCTAAGATGTTAATTCCAATGCTCAGAACTGTGCTAGATTCTCATGATGTCTTTAAACTTTATTTAAAACACTGAATTTATGTACAGTAAGTAGAAAAAAAAGAATTACGTAGTTCTATTTACCAACAAATTATTTCTCCCTCAAATTGCTCAGATTTATAGTTATTCAAACACTGTTCAGTGATTCACAAAATCTGTATCTTTCTGAATAAATATACAATCATAATGTCTTACGAATATCCATGATAGATTTGGTACACCAGAACCCCATAAGTTTTTACAAAACATTTGCCAAAACACACAACTACAGTTTCTAAGCCTCAAAGTTCACCTTTTCACAGTGATGATGCTAATCAATAGCAATTCATTTTTGGCTGACTTCACGTAGAGTGAAATCACAAAGCTATCCAAGGTTGAATTTCAGTCAAGCAATTAAGCACAAGATGACTATCAAGCCAAGAGGTGATGTGAAAGATAAATTTACTTATCTGTGTCTGTAAAATTTAATTCAGTGCACCCAGGATGGCTACAAGCTCATGTCTACAACGATAATTTTTAATATTTATTATACCAGATACTCAAGGATCTCTAGAATATTCACAAAATGATTTTGCATATGTTAGTACATTTAATAGACAAGTTTGGTATCATTGATTTCAGTATAAATCACTGCTCAGCAGAGTACTAGAACTCGTATGTTCTGAGATACTGTATTGGCTAATTTTCAGAATGTTAATAGTTCTTACCGGTTTGTTGTTCATTAGAGTTCTTCCAAACAATATCTTATGCTTATTCAACATGACATTTTTCATATAATGTTCTCAAGGTGTTTGTTCTTCCATTCATCTTAAGTAAAGAAAGCAGGGGAGGGAGGTGGGTGAGGTGCCAGATTCCAACTTTCAGATAAAAAGATCAACTTCCTCTTGAGTGCCCAGTGCTCTGACAGGGTATGGGCTGCAGCGTGGAGATCTACTCCACCCATGGGCTGCAGGGGTCAGCCTGCTCCACCAGGGGCCACAGGGGAACTTCTACTGTGGGGCCTGGAGCACATCCTGTCCTCCTGCACTGACCATGGTGTCTACAGGGCTGGTTCTCTCCCATTTTCTCACTCCTCTCTCCCAGCTGGTGTTGTGCAGCAGTTTTTTTTCCCTGCCTTAAATTTGCTCTCCCAGAGGCTGAACTAGTGTTGCTCACTGTCTCAGAAGGCCACCATATTTGTGGAAGATTTGGGGAAGAGCATCTCTGGTCACAGGCTTGCCAAGCTGGTAAAGAAGGCTTTAAACTAGAGTTGCTGAGGGATGGGAACCTCCATCCTGGAGGAAAAGGGGCCTTTTTTTCCCTCAGTCTTCACTAACAAGAGAATATATGTACTTGATATATGTGGCTCTAGCCACAGGGGGAAAAAAAAAAAAAAAGAGTCAGGGAACTAAAGGCCAGTCAGTCTCACCTCTGTGCCTGGCAAGATCATGGAGCAGATCCTTCTGGAAACTATGCTAAGGCAAACAGAAAAAAAGGACAAATTAGTAACAGCCAACATGGCTTCACTAAGTGCAAATGATGCCTGACAAATATGGTGGCCTTCTGTGACAGGGTTACAGTACTGGTGGAGGGGGAAAAGCAGACATCATCTACCTGGATTTGTGCAAAGCATTTGACACTGTCCCATGTGATATCCTTGTCTCTAAATGACATGGATTTGACATATGGACACTTGGTGGGTGCAAAATTGGCTGGATGGTGTCACACAAAGAGTTGCGGTCAATGGCTCAATGTCCAAATGGAGATTAGTGACAAGTGGTGTTCCTCATGAGTTGGTATTGGGACCAGTAATGTTTAACATCTTTGTTGGTGACATGGATAGTGGGATTGGGTGCACCCTCAGAAAGTCTGTGGATGACACCAAGCCGTGTGGTGCAGTCAACATGCTAGAAGGAAGGGATGCAATCCCGAGGGAACTGGACAGGCTTGAGAGGTGGGTTCCTTCAAAGCCAAACCATTCTGTTAATCTATGATCCAGAGCTGAGCTCCAGCCCTGGTTCAGAATGGACTTGGCTTCCCACACCTTCCCCATCACTGTGGACTTGTCTAATAATCTGGACCTGAACCTGCTCTGCTGACCTGGCTTAAGTACTGTAGAACTGGGCCCCAGACAGCACTACCTCAGCCTACCAGCTCTCCTTCACTTGGAAAGCAGTCTGCCTGTCTGCTCCCTGACAACATCGCAAACATATGTGTCTCTCATAACAAAAGAGCAAAGGAACAGTGTATGTTGGAGTCAGCAAACACTAACCTCTGGTCTTTACTGACTTAAGAGAGAAAAATAGGAAAAAAAAAAAATGTATGAGTGAGTTTAGATTGGTCTTTGAGGTTTTGTTAAAAATGATTTTTTTTAAATATTCTGAAATAACCCTGAATACAATGTTCCCCAAAGTGCTGATTTTATAGAAGCAAAGGGCAGTGTGAAATCATTTACTCAAATTTGCTTTTTAAAAACTGTGTATTTATGTATTTGCATTTAAAACAAAGACAGGAGAGATTCACATAAATTTAATTTAGATTGTAGATTATTAAACTTGGGAAAAGATATGAAAGTGTTTCTAGAGACCTATGATTTCCAGCTTTCAACAGGACGATGTAATTTTGATTTTATCTTTTATAGACCAACAGTGTTATCAGAAACAGAATAATAATAATAATAATAATAATAATAATAATAATAATAATAATAAAACAGTTCAACCAGAAATTCTCTTTTTCACTTTTTAACAACAGTATTCTCTCTTGAATATTCTCCAAACATCTTAAAAACAAACAAACAAACAAAAAACAGTTGCACAGTTGCTCTAGAAGATAATTCACATTATATGCAAGGCCTTTTTCCCAACTGAATTGGCTAATAACAGAACATTTTTATTTATTTATAGTCTGAGCCTTGCTCAACAACACAGAAACATTAAATTCTAATACAATCTGCTTTCATACTAATAATTTATAAGTAAGACAAATAAGACTTATAAACTCATGACCCAAAGAATTCCCTTTTAATAAAAAGAAACCTCTGGCAACCTCAGTCAGATACCTGTAAACCACCTGTTTCAGCTTACACAGACCAGAAATGAACATTTAAAATCAATGTTTTTTGTGCTTTACACAAAAAGCCCTGTACAGGGCTTATTCAGGTTTTAATGTGAGAAGAATTAGTACACATTTTCAAGATTTTTGATTTCACCACTACTTTGTGCATGGAAGTCATTTCCAGTTACCTCCACCAAAAGTTATTCTGCAAACTTAAAGCAAAAGATTGAACTGAAAGCTGTGAGCCACAGATTGATTATGAATTAGAGATCACCTAAATTTTAGAGATCACCTGATTTATCTCCTAAATAAATAAAATAAAAATAAAAAACTATTGAAATAACAATAAAGTATACTGAACAAATTAGTGAATTTGTCTCTTACAGACATTTTCTTCAGAGATACTCAGTGTGTGATGTTTTTTTAATTGCAGTTTTTTAATGATTGTTTACAATATATGTGACTGTTTCTACAATCCCTTTTTTTTTTTTTGGATTAAAAAAGGAAACTAAAAAAAAAGCAATCAAATACTACTGGAATCCATAACACCCCTTTCACAGAAAATGGAAGACAAACGTTAGTTACATTTTTATTTGACAATTACCTCAATATTCAATATAGAAAAAAAAATAGTCTGCTTTATTTCTGATTGTGAGCAAGTCTTCCAAGAACACCATTTAGTCAGTCAGAAACTATACTGATAAATGATAAATGTTATTGTGTCTGACAATATTTTAAGACACCAAGACCTGCAACAAATTTAACTTTTTAATGAATGTTTATATTCATAACAACACATATATCTGAGCCCCAGCATGTTTAGTAATCAAATATTTCTTCCTTCTGGTGTTACTCAAATATTTAAGTCTGCTGCAAGGTGGTATCATTGTACTATGTTGACATTAGAGAAAAGTTGCTGATTTATTGGCCTTTTTTTTTTTCATTTTCTCCATCTGATCATAGAGAAAATGTTTTGTGTGTATGGCTAATTTACCAAAAGAGTAAATCATGGAAAAAAATAAACAGAGAGGTATGAATAAGTTCAAGAAAAGGAAAATACTTGGAGTGAGGTGAGGGAAATTACCCTTTACCTCACAGATCTTTCTTTCCATGTTGGTTCTGGCACTGTTTTTATTGGTTTATTTTAAGTACAAGTTGTTTTGGACTATGAATTATGTTAAAATAAATAAAAATGAATATCTTTATTGAAAAGACTAGGAACTGTGTCCGTTTTACATAATCCTTCATGCTGCTTTAGCAGTTTGCAGTAACATACATTAACATACAGAACATAAAATCCTGATTATTTAGATGCTGTTTACTGCATTAATCTCTCAAATATCATCTGAGTGGATCATAGCATACCTGATGGAGTCCCATTTAAAACAATAGATTCACATGAAGAATTGCATAAAACCATCCTGCTTAATTCAGGGGAATCTATTATGGACTCAAGGAAAAAAAATATATATATTTTTTTCTTTAATGAGTATTGCAGAGAATTATCTACAATGACTGCCAAAATTCTACTTCCAGAAATTACCTGAAAATAATGAAAAAACTTCAGAGTAACTACTTTTACCTCCCTAAAAGGTAATTAACTACTTTTACCTCCCTTACCTTGGGATTGGTACACCAACACCAATTGTGCACTCATTTTTACTGTAAAATTATGAAGTGCCTTTATGCTTATTTTAAACACAAGAGAAATATTTATTTTTTTTGGGGGTGGAAAAAAAAATAGGGAAGATGACCAGGTAAACACTGAGAGCTCCTTGCTGTATGATAGCATTCTTCACTGTAATCACAATTCATAAAAAGATTGAAACCAGTGAAATATACAAACTGTCATTGTCTAACAAGTTGTACAATACTGCAGCTACCAGTTTCACATTTTCATATACAAATAACAAGTTATTGAAAAAAAAATTCTAGGAAACCAGGAACTAGAAAGGACTCTTATATGACACATATGCAAACGTGATTTAAATATTTTCTAGTCATAAACTATAAGGACAATTCTGTCAAGTAGACATTCTTTTGGGCTTACAAAAAAAAAATAAACTTGAAAGTTTGGATGACTTTTTTCTGTGTGTGTACAAGATTTTTTTTTCTGATACATTTTGTGCTTTTTTAACTGTCTCTTCTCCCATAAAATGTCTATTTTCATATTTACACAATTATATGATTCCCACTCAGGCCCCTATTATCTCAAATTCCCTCTTGTTTTGTGTACCATTATGTAAATAATAAAAAATAATATTATGTAACCCCACTGGCCCACAAGATAGATTTTGGTTTTGACAGAGAAAAACAGTAAATATTCCTGGTAAACTATGACGTAGTTGATGATCAGGTTTAGAATTTAAAACTGAAGAGAAGTATCTGTGTTCCTTCTGAAGTCTATATCCATCAGATTAAATTTAAATTCAAAAATCTACCTAAAAGGCTTGCTACACATATATTTTATTTTGCATCTACATGCAATAAGCTCAGAAAAAAAGTCAACTACAAAACACCTACAATCTCTTTAAGAGACCCATGAAGGGGAAATGTTATGTCAGTGTGTAGGGCAGAAAGACCATTATAAGGTCTCTTCTCCAGGTTGAAAAACCCAAAATCTCTCAGACTGTCTTCATAGGACAGGTGCTCCAGACCTCCAATCATCTTTGTAGCATTCCTGTGGACTTGCACAGGAATATGTCTTGCACAGGTCTATGTCCTTACAATAGGGGTTCCAGAGCTAAACGCAGTACTCCAGGTGGAGTACAAGAGCAGAGTAAAGGGGAAGAATCACTTCCCTTGACTTTCTTTCCATAATTATTTCAGTATGGCGCAGAATGTGGTTGGCTTTCTGGGCTGCAAGCACACATTGCTGGCTCATGCTGTTTTTCATCCACCAGTACTCCCCAGCTAAGTTAATAGTGAATATGTGCTATCAGTCTGGGAGGAGAATATATTGAGAACAGCTCTGCAGAGAAGGACTGGGGAGTATCACTATCAGCTAAGTTAATAGTGAATATGTGAAATAAACCATGTACTTTATTCTGTTTTGTAAATGAACTTCTATACCCTCAGCAACCTGTTCAGGATGCAAATTTTGTATATACCCAGTCCACAAAAACACTTGTCATTTTTCCTATCAATAAGGTGTGTTTCAGCTGAGAGAAATTACAGAAAAAAAAATAAATAAATAAATTCCTAGACCATGTGTATATAAGAAAGTACACTTTATTATTATGAATATTAATGGCTTCTAAATGTAAATTTAATTAGCAAAAATAATAAAAATAAAAACTAAACATGACCATCTCCATACACCTTGCAGAATAAAACAGAATATCAGCCTCATCTCAGTGTTCACTGAGCTTTGTCTCATATTTGTTAACATAAATATTTCAATATTTAATCACCGTTCCTGGTTGGGGAGCTCTCAGATTACATACATATTTGCAGTCAAAAAGGGAGCAGGCCATATATTTGCATACATTAAAATAAAATATTTGAGTAAGAACCATTCCTGAATTTTGTCATCAATATTGATATTGGCTGAATTTTAAGTAGATTAGATGAAATAATCATAGTGAGTACATTTTCCAGGTTGAAGGTGAAAGTACTTTGTTTAGGCTCTTCTTGAGTTTCTTGGCACTTTGCCAGCGATCATGGAAACCCTCTGAGGAACTTGTGGATACCTGCTGTTGCCAGGTAAGGAGCCATCGGAGTAACTGTCCCTTTACTGTCATACTCTCAGACACAGAGCTCCAGAAGGAGGATGCAGTTCTGCAAGTCTCAGGCTGTAGAGAGTCCCTGGGGCTTCTCACTGGGGCATATGATATCATACACTGCAGGGAGTGTGCAGTTATTGAGAGGCTATGCTTCCATGGGAGTTGTGGGAAGAGGTTACCAGACTGCACAGCATCAGAGAGGATGAGAAAGAGATGAACCAGATCTTCTCTGAGACCCCGAAGTTTCAAGGACCCTAGCCTTCAACTGAGGTGGAGGGGCTGGAAGAATCTGTCCCTAAGAAGCTGGAAAGTGGAAACTCCCATGATGGTAAAGGCTGGAACCTAGTGACTTCTCGTACTAGAAGGCAGGCTTCTGCCCCATCTGATAACCAAAACAGGTCCACTGCCCTTGCAGTTGATTAGAAACTGGGAGTATTGTCAAATGGAATATCTTTCCTGTCTGAGCCTGAGTCTCTCATTATCCACAGAAGGGAGCTGTAATAGCAGTAGGAGACCCCCTACTGTCAGGGCTGGGGCACCCATTTGCTGAGCTGAAGTGTCAGAGGAAGGTTTGCAGCTTGCCTCAGGGATTTAGTGGAGATGCTGCCAATTCTCAACTGGCCCTCCAACTATTACACCCTGTTGCCCTTCCATGTACATACCAATGATTCTGACAAGGTCAATACGCATATAGTGTCAAGTGCAACTGCACAGCTCTCAGGGCGATGGCATGGTAGTAGTATCCTCGATCTTGAGAAGGAAGGCCTGAGGAGGACTGGATGGATCCTACATTTAAGTAATTGTGCAGTTGGTTTCAGCAGCAGGATTTTGGTTTCTATGACCACAAGTCCCTTTTTGAGGGTCAATAGATGCTTCAGAGAGACAAGGTTCACCTAACTAAGCAGGGCTGGCCAACATGATAAGGAGAGCTTTAAAGAGAGGAGGAGATTGAACAAAGAAGTGGTGAAATTCTGGGTGGAGCAAGGAAGCCAGGGGTCCAGGATAATAGGAACAGAGGGCACATAGCAATCAACGAAATAAGGTTGAATTAGAATCACTTCAACTGTAAGCATTTAAAGAAGGAATTGTCTGCAGAATAGCCTTATGAGGAAATTTATTGTACTGATTATAAGGAATCAGCACACTTGGATGAGTCTCTGACATGCTTCTGCACTAATACATGTAACATGGGGAAGAAACAGATGGAATTAGAAGTCTATGAACTCATAAGGGCTATGAACTCATTGGGACCAAAGAGGCACGGAAACATTTTAGGAAGACTCACATAACTGGAGTGCTGTGACTGATGCATACAGACTCTTTAGGAAGGACAGGCCAGGGTGTGCTGCCCTTTCCAGGAGAAAGCAACTGGAATACATGGAACTCTGTCTTGAGATGGGTCAGGAACCAACAGAGAGTTTATGCGTGAAGATTAACAGGCAGACCAATGCAGATGCTATTGTAACAGGGATCTGCTATAGACTTTTTGATCAGGATCAGAAAGTAGACGAGGTCTTCTTCAAACAGAAGGAAGAAGCACCACATTCACAGGCCCTGGTCTTCATAGTGAACTTGAATTACCTTAATAATCTGCAGCAGGGTACAAGCAGTCTAGGAGGTTTCTGGAATGTATTGGTGACAGCTTCCTGGCACAGGTTATCAAGAAGCCAAAAGGGAATGGTGTTCTGCTAGATCTCTAACTTACAAACAAGGAAGACCTGGTTATGCATATGAAATCTGAAGGCAGACATCACTGGTCTGATTATGAGATAGTGGAGTTCTGGATTGTGAGAAGGGGGAAGCAGGGCAAAAAGCAAGACCGCAACACTAGATCTCAGGAGAATATATTTTGGTCTGTTCAGGGATCTACTTGGAAGAATCCCATGGAGCCTAGGATCCAAGAGAAATGGTTGACATTCAATGATCCCCTTCTCCAAGGTCAAGAAAATGTCCATCCCAGGAAAAAGAAAAGCAAACAAAGGCAGCAGGAAGCCTGCAAGGTCTTTGAGGTTTTCCAGATTAACTATCTATGACAGTAGGTTAGAATCGTCTTTTTCCTGAACCTAGCTACTTTTAAAGATTTAAATTGTTCAAAAGTAAAACACTTTTTATTCCATCTTCAGCATGTATACAGATCTGAAGACACGAATTCTCAGAGTAATTCCTGACAGCAGAAGTCAAAGTTGAAGCCTTGGTTCCCATGGGAAGAAAAGAGTACATGTTCAAGACAACACTTACACAGCTGTATGAATACAAAACACTTCCAACACAATTCAGTTATTCTAATATTAGTCATTCTTTATGTATCCTTTGATACAAAGGTTATTTTTTGAATAATGTTACAAAAAAAAAAAATCAGATTCAAGTGCTTTCCATATTTAGAAACAGAGACTGAATATACATCCTTCTTTGGATGTATCTTTCTGTAACACCTTTTGTAATGCAACTTCGTCAAATATTTTTTTTTTACTTGTTTGTTCTGTTTAGCAAACTATCAGTGATTAGATAAGAACAATAAGCATGAACTCATGTAAAAATGTCATGCATAAAATTCTTATTTGCTATATTATTACATGCAATTGATATTTAAGATGGGGTTAATATGACTTAATTCTCAAACTACATTTCATTTGTGTTTAAAACAGAACATAATAATTATAGTTCCAACCAAGAATAATCTAAATGAACCAAGAATTAATCTAAATGAGAAATCTAAATGCAGCCATTTAGATGATTTTGAAATGTTCTCTAATCTCAATCAAGAGATTTACATTTCAGCTAATCCCTTGGAGAATATTGCTTGAAATTCATAAAGGATACATGTTAACTAAAATTTTCAACACTTGACAATCCATCAGTCATTTGGAGGATCAGAACTCTGATGTGCTAACATGCACATAGTTGCTTTTGCTACTATGCATAGAGAGGTGGAAGTTTTAATTCAGGGAATACACAAGTGAATATCCAATATTAGAAATCAAGTGATTTAGGAAAAGTATCTGAAAATGATTTCTTTTTAAAAAATAATCACATTTTGTTATGTTTCATTACTGAATGAGGGGAAACTGGAACTCTTGACCAAAAACACCAAAAGGTGTTTTTTTGTTTGCTTGCTTGCGTTAAAAACAGTAGCATAATTTTCTTGCAGGTGATTGGATTATGACAGAACAAAGGTTAAACAAATTAATAGATTAAAAAAAAAAAAACTGTTAAAAAAATAAGTAAATAGCAAGGATTGTTTTAGGTACAGGGATTATAACAATAATTTCTCCTAATTTAATTTTAAATGTCAAAGGGTAGCTGGTTTGGAGCATTCTTAAGCAAAAGATCTGAAGCAAAACATGAGCTTTGATCCTGATTTTGCCTCAGCTTTATGGGAAAAAAAAAATCAAAACATTTTTTCAATAATTCCCAAGTGTGTTTAAAGGTTCAATATTAGGCATTTTGGTTTACATTTCAAAAGAAGGTATAACAGAATGCTGAGAACATTTTTTAAAAGACTTTTGAAATCCAGTGCTTATTTTCCAATCACCCAGTTTAAGATTTTTTATGATCTGAGGTCGGTTTACTGTTACTATTTCTGAAAGGGGCTGTAGGGAAAGGGGGGCTTTTTTTTTTTTTTTTTCTCTTCTCCAAACATAATCTTATTCCCAAAGTAAGGATCATAGACTAATGACCCCCTTAGAGAGCTGAGACTAACTAATCCAAATCTTTCCAATCATCAAGATAAGAACAGATATGTCAGTTTATATGCCCATGAGTAGAAAGACATATACCTGCTGTATTGTATGCGTAAATAAGCTTCTATTCTCTGCAAAAAGGCTGAATGATTAAATCATTAATCATTTATCTTAACCCTCAGAACAATGTAAATTTACCTTTAATTTACCAGAGATAATTTAAAAATTTGGGATTTTTCCAGATAAACAGCATACAAGTTCAATTGTTGTCCAGACTATAATAGCCTACATCACTTTGCTTGTTGTTATCTATCACTGTGTATTCATTACCACTTGTTAATAAATTAATGGATTAGGATAAACCATGGTCCATTCTAATAAGCAAAGGAAGAAGAAAAACATTAATTAAAAATGCAGTGATTTGTCACAAGATGATGAATGTAAGCATGTAGAAAATCACGTGAAAAAAGTAAACAATGCAATGGGTAATCTCTCTCTTTCAAGTTTTATTTGCCATATAAAAGGTCACTGAAATAACACTTCTCTGTTTTCAACTGATTTCTTAGCTGACCTTCCATCCTGACTTTATACTGCTATATTAAGCCAAATTTATAGATGAATAAGGTATCACAAGGTAACAGTAAATCAACAGCGGTCAGTATGACTAAAAGCAATCAAAGCAAGTTCAAACTATAATCAGTTTCATGGATTTCCTAGACTGTACTAGTGCAATGTGTTGCAGATCAGAACACCGACTTAACATAAATTAGCCCTAAGTTAACAGATACCTAACATGAATGTTAACTGATAGGAAAAGAAAGTACTAAGTAAAATTATTTCCGTTTACAGTACATTTTTCAGTGTACCTGTTAACGAATCATACAAAGAATACATCAAAAATGACAGGAACAGTCAAAGCACTCTACAAAGTTATTTTAAGTCAGGAACTAAAGAAGATCATTTTTCTTACAGACAGTGAGGATTGTTGACTATTCAGATTAACTGTTAAGTGACGTTGAGGTGATCTAATTGTAGAACTCTAAAAATATGTATTAAATTATGAGAATACTAAATATTGTGAAACACTAGAAATTGTAGTCATTATTTTTCTGTAGGCAAAACAATCCACACCAACAACATATTTAATAAAAATGTCTGATTGAACATAACATTACATTTTCAGGAAAATGAAGATTGCATCAATGCTGCATGATGAATACTAGAGTATTATACTAACATTCCTTACAGTGCAGGTAATTTGCAGGTATTATACACCAGAATCCAAAAGTTGTCACATTTTGGTGTGGTGAGCTTTTTGTCCTTAAACAACAGCATATACTATAAAGGACAGATTAAAGCAGTTTAAAGTTTACTTTCTCTTTGGAACCAAAAGATTAAGAGGTTTCAAGGAGCGCTGTTTTTAAAACTTTGTTTTTAAGGAATTTTAAACTGTTGTGGTGTTTAGACTTAAGACTAATGTGGCATAGAATATTGCCTCCACATGGCTCTCCTTTCAGAGTATGAACCTAAAATGTCCAACTTTAGTCACTTGGATCTGTATAAGCAAGTACACGAAACAATTTCTATAGCTGGAAAGTGCCTGTAGAAACAGGTCTACTGTTTTCAATACAGTTTATACGACAGTTCCTTTCCATGTTATCTGTGTCATACCTACAATAATACATTATTTCAGAATTATGAAGGGTAAAATATGAAGGGAAATACCCTTCATCTAAGGGTATTTCATACTAATGTTCCAATAGGCTTTAGGTACCGATTAGTGTAATTTTTGTCTCATATCCCACAAACTGAACTATAAATTTCCCTCATTAATTACCAACACACTAGACAGTCTAGAGTAAGAGTATTTTATGTACATCAGCTAGAAGATAATGTTTTTAAACAACACAGAATTCACTGCCTATACAGGCATTTGTAAGTATACAGTGCACACCAGTGGAACATAGCAGTATATGCATGCTTTCCACTATTCACAGTATAATGCAAAATTGCTTTGTAAATATCCCATCTCATTTAACTTTTAAACCACCTGAAAAGGATGTTCTTCAGAAATGATAAAGGCAGCTATAAAATGCCAAGGAACACTAATAATGTGTGTACACAGAAATGTTTTATTGTTCATGTTATAAGATTAAATAAGAATTCTAAAAGCTAAAAGTTTAACAGTCTTGCAAACCATAATTCAGTGTTTACAAACATCTGGACAGCACACCAAGGATTTACACTGTTTTACAAGGAGCGCAAAGATCAAACTTAGTTACACTTTTTGTGTCTTTCAGATCGTAAGGTTAGCTAATTGACATATAAGCTAACTTGTATGTAACAGAACTGGACAGCCCATTTCCAGGGCTGACTATGGACATTCAGTTAGCAACATCATTGACGCAAAATTTGTATGTTGTCCAAAGAACTTAAAGATTCTTAAAGAATTAAAATAAATAAATAAATAAATAAATATTAATTTGAAAACAAATATATCTAAGGTCAATGGTTCCACAGACTTGATCTTTGCTTTTCTGAGGATTTTAATGCAAACAAAATAATGTATGTATAACGTTACACTGAGCAAATGCTTCCTTCTTTTAGGAAAAATAATTTTTTTTGCAGTTCTAAATATGTTAATTGCAACATACGTGAAAATTAAGGTAAATAAAATATTAAATTATTTACTATCCCATAAAGCTGTAAACTTTTCTAGAAGTAGAACTGAAGCCTCTTAACTAGACAGTACATAAAAACCATTTTCAGTAGCTAAGAAATATTAATACATAAATTTTAAAATATGATCACATGGGCTGTGTATATTTTAAAAAGCACATAAATGATTCTCTTCAAAAGCCCAAAATTTATCTAATCATCTCTGAGACTGACAGCATTGTTACGCCACAAGTTCACAATAATTTGCAAGATAGCCAGGTAGCTCAACACATTTTTCCTGCAATAAACAGAAATTGTAATGAAGAGGCACTCCACTCTTTTCTCTCCAAGAAAATATTTGGTGTACATAAATGTTAATTCATTAGTTCTCTAAAGAAAGCTGAGACAATTTTCTAAATGAAGAAACTGTGCTGCCAAATATCAACCAAGATTTGAATAAACTTCTCAGTGTAAATCTTAACTTCTTATTTTACTATTTAGTGGGAGAGTAAAATTTTTACAACAGAAAAAGAAACAAGCAATTTCAACACTAAATGCAATTTCATGTCAATCCATAAAAATTATCTAATTTATGAAGCCAATTAGCCCAAGTTCAATGCTACAATCACACATAAAGCTATAGATAATGCTTGTAGTTACTGTAAAAATAAATTGCCACTTTACTACCTTTCTTAGCGAACTCAAGAAATTGAGAACTGATTTACAGTTTCCGAGTGATGCAAAATTGATCTATTAAAAAAAAAAAAAGGCAAAAAAGAAGAAGAAGATGATGATTACCAAGATCATTGTGGTTTTCCATATTTAGTTTGTTTTGTTTTCAGATGAGTGGATACACATCTTTCAACAGAATATAATTAGTTATTTGGAGTACTAATATTCTTGGCAGCTATGAAGCTTATAACATTGCACTAAATCTCAGAGTTTTCCAAAAAGCTAGCAGAGTTATTGTTAAAAATGGTTTAATTTGCAGTGGCACTGACACTGAAAATCTAAACATTCTTTTCCACATTCCCAGTGGAGCTGTCAGGTGATCTACCAAAGGACATAACAGAGTAAGTTATTCATGACTCTGAGGCCAAAAACTCTTGGTTAAGGACATGAAAATAATCCCAAAGCAATGATTAATGTTATAAATTTATAAATTGATTTGTGATTTAATATTGCAAGTGTGTATATGAATCAGATTCCATGTTTATCTGCACTTTCCTTTATTTCCCTTCCAAATTACTCATTGTCAAGAACCTTGGATGGCTCTTCAATATCCATTTCTCATAAAAATATCAATTCACTTACAAATCTTGTTAGTTGGGGATGTGTATATTTCAAAAAAGGAAGAATTTTCACTTAAAATACAACAAGAACAAATATAATTTCATTGACATTTGTCACATTCATCCAGACCAATGCTCTCCTGAAATTTAAAAACACGTATGTCTTGTAAATCTCAGAAGACAAATAGAATGCTCAAAATAACACCTGTTTGCAATTAAAGCAAGTCAGCATGTTCCTCAGATAAAAAGCAGAAACATGCATGTATGTTTGTACATGCACATAAATAAAAACTGGAAGCTATCAATTTTCAAATTCTTCTCAGCAAGCTTTTACTCCTTGTTGTTCCATTCCTGCTGACAGTGCCATAAAACATGAAGACCACCATTCTTAAACAAGACTATTAATTAAATCTGGATTTACTTCTGTTGTGCAGAAGTATGACAAGCTAAAATCATACTTAATGAGCAAACAGAAAATAAAGAACTAAAATCTGATGGAACTCAAATATGACAGATGTTATTTTGTTGCTATGGATGCTTATCTATGAAAGAGCTTTCATTTACATGCACCACCTTGTAATTAGGACTTGGAATTTAATAAGCTGCTCGCGATCTTTCCCAGAATGTGAAAAGAAAGTTAACTAATTTGCCTAGATTATTCTAAATCTGATATGTTAAATTTATACGAAAATGTCAGTTCTATGCTGAAATTTGGTTATATAGATCTATATTTTGAGTTTTGTTGGATTTAAAAGGTCCTGTTTTTATGAAAGCTAAATACAGAATGATGCAACAAAAGTAATTGTTAGCCTTCTACTCATGAACTTATTTTGAAATGAACACTGCTTTCCTAACACCATCCTTATATACCCCGGCTACGTTCCTATATTTCTCCTTTGTAGCATGAATTCCTGTATAGTGCTTTCTGACATCAGAACTCCACTGTGAGTTCTCTGCTAAGCTAAGTCCTTTTCCTGACACATCTACTTCTCCTGAGTTCTCTAGAGTTATGTGGACAGCTCTTTCTTGCAGTTGGAAGATACTGGCCTTGAGGCCTGCTGGTTTTGATGAATTCCTTTGTTTATCAGTCAGAGCTACCTCCCATGAGATCCCACCCACCACTTCCCCGATTAAGACAACCCTCTTCTTTCTTTAAATTCAAGGTCTGTATGTTCTTACTACTTGTCTTTCTCACTCTCTTCAGGACCACAGGCCACAGATTTCAAAGTCATTATTGACAATGACATTACTTACCATCACATCTCCAATTACTTCCCTCTATATTAGTTAACAGCAGGTCCAGCTATACATTGTCACTCGTTGGTCCGTCTAATACCTACAGCAAGGAATTATTTCTGAAATCCTTCAGAATTTGATTGCATCACATCCAGCCATGATGCCCTTCTATCAGTTGTACTGTCAGCCCCCCATGAGAATCAGATTCTGCAATTCAGAGACTTAGGTTCTTTAAAGACTTACTCGTTTCCTCGTCAGGTGGTCTGTAACAAGCTCCCACCACAATCTCACCCTTACTGGTCTCTACTCTGATCTCAACCCACAAGTTCTTAGCTCAACTATCACCATCAAACAGAAGATCTTGAAAGATTTGAGCTGTTTATAGATCTGAGTGCAACTTCCAACCCTTCATGCCTCCCTTCCCTGTCTTACCTGAAAAGCTTACATCAGTCCTTCACAGCACTCCAGGTGTATGAACTTGGCAGAGTATCTTAATTGCTCCAACAATATTGTAGTTCTGTAATCATATACAGCTCTAACTGTTCCTGCTTGTTTCTGAGAATGTGTATTTCTATATCAATACTGGAAGGTATACCTTCACCTTGTTTTATTCCTGAAGCCTCTCTTGCTCTTATCAATCTGTACCCTGAGCTTCCCACCCTTGACCACCACTTGTTCACTTAACTACGGTTTGTGATCTCCTTCCCACACCATTCTTTGTTCAAAACTCTCCTCATCATGCTAACCAGC
This sequence comes from Anas platyrhynchos, assembly GCF_047663525.1. Lineage (NCBI taxonomy): Eukaryota > Metazoa > Chordata > Aves > Anseriformes > Anatidae > Anas > Anas platyrhynchos. The sequence continues at coordinate 58,302,605 of NC_092588.1, read as the reverse complement.
TTGTTGAATAAAGGAGACAATACCTTGGCCCCACAGATGTCAAGCCCGGAGACATATACTCATTCTCAATATAACATCCACGGTGCTGCTGGTGCCAATGTGGATGAGCAGCCAGGAGTACTAGTCTAAGAACTGGACAAGCCTTGGAAATCTCTCCACATGTCCTGGATCAAAGTCCACAGCAAGCAACATAAACCTCAAAATGTCAAGTGTTAGACACAGAGTTTCCACACAGAGTCTCCACAGGAGGGACTCTCCCACTACTGCCAATTGCTGTTTCCTCCTCATATTAATGCATAGTTCAGGTTAAAGTTGGCTCTGCACCTGGGAAGGGAGATTCTTTTGCAACAGAGACAGAGAATGGAAAGACTGGGGAGTAGCTTCTCTGGAAATGTCCTTGGGTGTCCTGGTGGGCAGCAAACTTGATGTAAGCTAGCCATGTTCCCTGACAGCAAAGATGGATAAAAGCACCTTACGTGGTATTAGTAATAATTGTACTGGGTCTGTCTGGGATGGAGCTAACTCTCTGCAGCAGACCATACAGAGCTGTGCTCTGCACTTGTAGCTAGAAGAGTATCATACCAGTGTTTTGTCTACTGCTAAGCAATACTGGCACCTTTTCAGGACTCCCTGTAACATCCCCAAAGCCAGCTGGCTCAGGGTGGGCAAGAGGTGAGAAAGGAACATCACCAGGGCAGCTGACCTAAACCAACCAAAGGGAAATTCCAAAAAATATGATGCCACATTCAGCAATAAAAGGTGGAAAAAGGAAGACAAGGGGAGGGGTGGGCTCTCATGAAAAAGTGTTTCCTCCCAAACAATGGCTACATGCATTGAGGCCCTACTTCAAGAACGTTGTCAAGCATCACTTGCTGGTGCAATTTCTTTCCTCTGCACTTCCACATGACCTTTGTTTTTTAGTTGTTGTTGTAGTTGTTTGTTTGTTTCCCCTTTTCCATTTTCCCTTTAGTTAAATTAATTAATAAATAATAATTTTCCCTTAATTATTTTGCATTTAATTAAATCATCTTTATTTCAACCCATGAGTTGTTTCTTTCCTTTTCTTCTTCCCCTCCTCTTCTGAGGAGGGTGAGTGAGAGAGTAGTTGTGGTGGAACTCAGCCACCTAGCAAGGTAAAATCACTACAGTAACACAGGCTAGCTGAGTGCTCTCAGCACTTGTTAGACCACATGCAGAATACCGCAACCACTTTGGGGTGCCTTGCACAGGAAAATGTGGATGAACTGAAGCATGCTCAGAAGACCACACAGACAGTTACATACTGGAGCACTTGCCCTGTGATGAGAGGCCAAGGAAGCACAGTTTGTTCAGCCTGGAGAAGAGAGGACTTCGGTGTGCCTCTCCTCTCTTTGATAATACCGTTACTTACAGAGGGATTATCAAAGACGTGAAGCCAGGTCAATTTGCACAGTGGTGCAAATTGGGAGAACACACAACAAGCATACATTTATATTGGAACATGAGATGTTCTGATGATTCCATCAGAAGCCAGAACCTTCTTCACCATAAGAAAAGTCTACCAGTGGGACAGGCTGCCCAGAAAGGCTGTGCAGCCTCCAGTCTTTGGAGACTTTCAAGACTTTACTGAACATAATCCCGAGCATAATCCCGAGATGCTCAGAGATGATCCAACTCTGGATCAGAGACCTCCGTAGGATCCTTCCAGCTTGAATTATTCTATGATCCTGTGGTGAATAGTTTTTTGTTGTTGTTGTTGTTTTTAAATAAATAAATAAATAGTTGTTTATCATTTTCGTAAACCCTAAAAATCATTTTATTCTTAGTTACACATGGAAAATCTGAAGTTTGTTTCTTATTCCACATTACAACAAAGTATTGCTAGCATACCTGGTTCAGACTTTCTAGCTTAGATTGTCTTAGTTCTTCATATTTCCGTTTCCAAAGAGATAATTCATTTGCTGTCCTTTCCACTTCTTTTTCCAGAAATACGTTCATTCTGAAAGTGATTTAAATATCAGTATTACATTTTTTGAAGACAACAAAAGACAAATTATATTTAATTTTCTTTACATAGGTTCAGCTCTATTTTGCTGCCTTTTCCAACTATATATTTGTGGGGTTTGTTTTCTGTTTGCTTATTTGTTTGTTTGTTTTTAATTACATGCCTGCCTACTATCACCATATAATTATTCTAAGAGATTTACCAAAAATAATAGCAGAGAAGAATAAAGAAATCCAGTCATATAAAATTCAAATTTTAAATTAAATGAAACTTTGGGCTCAACTGAAGAAAATTGGGAAATAGACTTCAAATAGTGATCTAGATTGCATAATATATGGTTAGATAGCAAAAATCCTCAGAGAAAAGACACTGTACCACTTTTTTTGGCTACAGGTAAAAGATTATTTTAAGTACGCACATATGTGGAAATATATACAGTATGTACAGAGTAATGAACAGAAATCCACAGGATCTACTTTAGATGTAAAAAGAAAAAGTAAAAAAAAAAAAAAGTTAAAATGTGTTACTTAGCTGTTTAAAAAATTTGGAAATTCAGATTGTTTAGCTCAGAGGGACTCATCCTCATTAAAGTGACAACTTTAAGGATTTGCCTTTGGAGTGTTATTTGAGCATGCTCATTCTTATATTCAGGAAAATATTTAAGATATGTAATTCACAAAGAATGAACGATGATGGTTCCTTGGAGAAAGGTATTGCAGTACTGAAACACTGAAGTTTGATTTTGATTTTTACCTGTCTTCAAAACACCTACATTATTTTCAACCATTCAGTAGATAATGTAAGAAATATGAAGCAGCATAAGCACTATAGGTGTTCTTGTCTTTGAGACCAGTTAAAAACTCATTTCTGTGTCCACAGTAAAGACTATTAGCCAAGTTCCAAAGATAAGAATGAACTTCTCATAATTTACACATTTTAAACCTATTTGTAATTTATATCTATTAATAATTTATGCTTTCATAATTTAATTTAATATTTGTGTAGCATGTGTACATCATTTTGCAATAGTCTAGCAAAATAGAATTTGGACCACAACTAAAAATGAAAGAAAAAATAATTCTTAATTGCAAATAAAATCTTTTAAATTATATTTCTAATAATTTTTAATGAAATACTGTCACAGTTTATAATCCCTGAATATTCAATTGGCTATAAACAGCAATGCAGGAATAAAATATGGAAGTCAGGACTCTGAAGAAATCTAAAATATGAAAAACAGTAAAGCCATAGAAGCACTATTAGGTTGGGAGATGAAAATTTTACATTATATACATAATACAAAACTAGAGGGATGCAGGGTGATGAGAAAAGAGAAAGATATTGAAATAGTGAAAAAAGAAAATTTGACTAGCAATAAAATAAATGTATGTCACAGGAATTCTTTACAGGAATTCTTTACAGGAATTAAACCATAGTATATTTGATGAGATATGTCTCTAGGGTATGTCTACGCAGCACACTGCAGGCCTGTGCAGAAGTATGAGAGTTACCGCTGAGTAATCTGGCTCAGGGCCTGGAAGCAATGTTAGCTATGCCAACGAAGCAATTCACTTGAATGAGCTATCTTCTTGCTGCCTCTGCAATTTCATATTCTTGAAGCAGAACCATCTAAATTGCTTATGGAGAGGTTAGTAAGGTAAGTAGAGGCATGTCCAAACAGTAGCTCTGCATGACTCCATGAGCTGGTTTGAGTTTGGAGAGAATGTAGCCGCAATTCTGGAGCACTGTGGGGAAAAAAAATTCTGAATGGTCCTGTGCAGAATGAGCAAGATCATACTGGCTGCCAAGATCACCTTTGGCCTAGTGGATTCAAGCTGTCTATAAACCAAGCTTGCTTTTGATGCAGCACAGCAGTGTCCTTGGCTTACTTTTATTGAGAAAACTGATAAATAGTGAGGAAGATGTGAGAAAATATTTAAGCTAGAGCTATGCAAGATAAATAAAAATGCAAAGAGGAGTAAGAACACTTAGACAGTGATTAGTAGCAGCTCCAGGATCCAGGAAGTATGAAAATGAAGTATAAATCTTAGAGAAAATCTGGGAATCTGAAGATGTCAACTCATCAAAATCATCCCATTCCCATGAGAAGTGGAGACTAATTCTTTGTGAGCTGGCAGATGATAGCTTGCCCAAAAAAGACTCATAGGGCGTCTCAGAGACTGGTGACTATGTTAATAATGTTCATAGTAACATTATTCTTAGGTACATATTGTGTGCATAGCCAAAAATAATTACTTCATACTTTCAAGTTGCATATATTCTGCTTACAGAACCTCTTTGTAAGCAGGAAAAGCTGCCCAAGGTGACCTAGGGAGGAAGTTGTTACACCGGTGTCCACTATTATGTAAAAATCACTGATATGTAAGCAGGTACTGACTGAGGTAGGTGGACTTTGAAATCAAAGTCTACGAAAATTTCCTCTTAAGCACAAGGCACCCCAATAACTGAGTACAACAAACATTAGATATTATTTCATTGGTACCACATTACTGGTAAGTATGATTTTGTGATTAACTGTATATTCTTAACACTTCTACATGGAGTGCGTCTTATGCAAATGACTAATAAGAAAAAGAAAACAAGAAACACATACATAGTACTGTGAAATGTTTTCAAAACAGGGAAATATAGATTTTCAAAACCACTAACTAATACTTTTTTTTTCTGAATTACTTAAGGCAATTAATAAAGCATAGAAATATCTAGGATAACATAATATGAGCTGCAAATGCAAAACATCACCATATCTACTTTAGAAAATGTCTTTAAAAACTTATTTTTAAATAAAGATTTCCCCAAGGAGAACCCCCAAGGACTTACTCTCTTTCCTTCTGTAAGATTTTCTGTAACTCAGCCAAATGCAAATGCAAGACAGAAACATGTATTAAACCATTCTCTGATGTCTGGGCTATATTGTCCAGACTTTTTGGTTCCTCCAAATAAATACTGGCAATTCCACAAGGAAAGGAATCAGAATGCTTTAGAGTTGTTTTTTTATTTTGATTGCTTCTTAAAGGGTCTTTGATTATCTCCACATCCTAAGAAAAGAGAAAAACATGACATTTCAGAAAAACATAAATGAGAAGTCTAAACATAACTTCTGCAAGGCCTACCAAGGCTCTTCCAAACACTTAAACCATGTAGGGGGGGAAAGGGAATAAGTAACATCTTGTTTACTTGCATAGGATACAATTAGAATATTCTCTAATGCAAAAAAGTCATTCTGGTTGGAGTAATCACTGTCGTAATCACTGTCGTTTCGTGACATTTCACACTCTGTGAATGTGCGAGATGTTCCGTATACAAGATATTTCTAATGTATCACTCCTAAACAAATAGGTTCCAGTTATCACTAGTTGGCTGTAACTATGGTGAAGACAGAAACCTATAACTATTAAAACCAGAAACAGAATTTGTACATACATATTGAGAAATTCCAGATAAGAACTCTTAGACTTCTAATAAAAATCATATTGAAGCAAGTGATGGACTTTAACAAGTTTTGTATAAGGAACAGTTACTTGCATAACATACCAATCTGTGTCCCATCCAGAAAGCAAAAGCACTATAATACCAGTTTTGAGGGTACATATTTTGCATGTAAACTGCAAGCAAAATTAAAAACAGGTAGAAAAATGACTAAAAAATAAAATACATTTGCATTAGGAAGACTGAACAGTTTTCTTCAGATATATGCTTAAATTTTATAACCTCTAACCAATTGTGCTTAAAAGCTAATCACATTTTAGCATGGTACCAACAGTACTGCTTCAAACCAGTCTGCTCTTTTGAGATTTTAATTGCTCTCCTTACCAAATAAAAATCTTGCTACCTTGAAGAGGAATTTGATTCACCTCTTCCCTCATTTCATAAATTCCAAGAAAGGAGAACTATTTTTTTTTTTTTTGGACATAACAGTACACAAAATGTGAAGAATTTAGAGGTAACCTGATACCTTATAACATGAAAGATAGAACAAGAGATTATTGGAGGCAACAGTTTGCCTCTTTTATGTTTAGCCACAGCTGAGGAGTATGAATAGTCTTCCATATTTCTCATGAACAAATCACATGGTATTTTGGTGAAAATCCTTGAAAAATTCAATTCCTACACGCATCCATAATTTCCTTCTTCTTAATGAGCTACAAAAATCCCCATTCTTTACCTTCTTTGCATCATCTGCCACAGGAATCGTGTTGGTTTTGCTCAGTTCTTTCACAGGTTCTTGTTCAGGAAATGTTAACTGGTTTAGGTCTTGTTTTATATGATATATTTCTGAGCAACTGCATTCGGTTTTCCAAGTAGTTACATTTTCTAAATTTTCCTTCTCACTTACTAAATCTTGATTTAACTTTTTAAGCATACTCATTTCTTTTACAACGTTGTCTAATTTTATTCTCAATTGCCTTGCTTCCTCTCGGGCTTTATTTCTTTCTGCCCTAACTTTGCTCCATTTCTCCCTCCAGTTAGCAGTACAATCTGACCACCAGCGCATGGTCTTCTCCATTTGTGCAGCTCTGGCTTTGACTTCTTCCAGTTCCCGAATTTTTACTGCTTCAAAAATTTCCAAATCGCTGCTGTAATTCATATGCATACATGTATAATTAGATGAATATGGATAGAAATGTTGAGATGGAAGATTTGAATTACACATATTGCCATCTGGTTGGCGAACTTCAGCTGATTTATAAGGCTGTCTTGGTTGGGTCCTAAAAACCTGCATCTCTTCCATTATTTTCTGAAAAGAGCCTATGTTCATGTTTTGATTCATAATATAATTTCACTCCTAAAAAAGACAAAGATAATATTTTAGCTTTGCTCAGTTAAATTATGTTTTATGAATAACCTCAAACAGTATTTTGTTTTACTGTTATACTGTTTACTGTATAATGATATAATCTTATTAATAATACTGTTAGGCATTTAGCAGTATATTTCATTAAGAAATAGCTATGAAAATATATTTTATGTAACATTTTTGAGTACAGCATAAATAGACATACTTATTACTTGTTAGGAATTCCTAGAAATAACTAGGAGTTGTTACCAAAGGAAATGTCATTTGATATGCTTTCAAAAATTTCTGAAACTAAAAAAAATTATGCAAATACCTTCTTCCTTCAAGATAAGATTAAATTGAATCAATATATGTTTTAAATGTCTAGTAAGATGAAAGGATTTAGCTACATCTACAGTCACAGATTCATTTGCCTTCTTTCTTAGACTATGGAACTTCATACTAAGCAAAACTTACCTAGTAATTTATCTACATAAGCAAAAAAAAAAAAAAAAAAAAAAACAATTCACATTTGGATACTCCTTGTTTCACAAGAAAAAGAAAATCAAGAATCTTTATGGTGTGCTTTATTTTGCTATCTACATTCCAGAAACTGTCCAGAAAGTGTATTCACTTATTATGCTTGAAAGAATATCAACATCCTATCAGTAAATCTTGCTGCTCTCTTTCATTATTTATCCACTATTACTCATTTGCCCAGAGGAAAATCAACACCTCAGAAATTGCTTTCCTATCCCATTGCTAAAACAATGATGATATGGAAAAGCTGTAGTCACTTTTTTTTTTTCCTCTCGGTTAAAATAAAACAAAACAAAACAACACAAAACAAAACATCTTGCTATACCAATAGAAGACTAAATTGTTTAAAGTAAAAAAAAAAATCTTATATTCCAACGTCCTTGTTTAATATAAATAATGTTTATATGCTACAGTGATTAGCATTAACACCTGTATTTGAAATGTAGAAAATAAATGCAGTAAACAAATCATTGAAGAGTGGATAGTTTTGACATTATGGTTCTTTCATGTTTCATTTCAGTTTCTGAATTTTCCGATTCCATTTTCTCAGCTGTTACCAACTTTTCAGTACTTTCCAGGACATTTACTTGCCACTCATAAGAAGGTTCTGGAGAATTGTGGTAGATGACTGGAGAAAAGGAAAAACGTGGACAAATAGACTCCAACTCCCTTTATTGTCACTCTCTGGTTAGCACCAGCAACCCACACAACAACACTACACAGCTGCATAACAGCCATTGCCAAAGCTTAATCAAGGTAGTCTTTTCCTTGTTTCCTGATCTCTTTCCAGAACTGTCATCTGAATAAACCCTACCCAAAACACAAAGATATCCCCACACATGATTTTGAAAGAGGCCCATTAGAGCCAAAATAATTAAATATTAAAATCTTACTGTAGTTTGTTACTTTAATTTTTGTTTTGTGGTAATGCATTTTTTTTCCTAAAGTGTTGGAAAAAAGGTAGGAAAAAAAGGTCGGAAGGAAGGGAGGGAGGGAGGAAAGGAGGAAAGAAGAACAAGAAAGAAAACAAGAAAGCAGGAAAGCAAGAAAGCAAGCAAGAAAGAAAGGAAGAAAGAGAGAGAGAAAGAGAGAAAATTTTATTTAAAATGAAAGTCATTTTTTATTTTTTAGTAGTGAAAAAACTCACATTTTTTGATTCTGTCCAAGAACAATAGTATTTGTGGAGACATTCACTACTATGTTGATAATCAGTATTTTTGTTTTGTTTTGTTTTGTTTTGTTTCTGTTTTAATGGATATTGCTAGTGGCTTTATATATTCACTGGAAGAAGGAACAACTTGAAAAGTGTACAGTTTACAAATATTTACGTATCTGAAAAGTTGGAGAATAAAAAAAAAAAAGAGAGAGAGAAGATGGAAATCATTTAAATCATTTGCTTTGGCTGAAACTTCAGAAGTCCTGAGAAGAGAACAAGACCTTTAAGAATCAGAACAGCCTGTTGCTGTGGTTTCATTATTGGTTTAAGGCAATGTAACTGCAAACTGCTGTCATACCATTGGCCTCATCCGCTGACCATGAATTCTTGGCCATCCTCCACTGTGTTGGCTGAAATTAGATCAGGTTCATCAGATCAGACTTACCAGTCCAAGTTGAAGCTGCTAATTTTTGAAGCTGACTTGTAGCTTAACTACCACAGCTGAGTAGCTCCAAGACTTCAAAGAGTTTTGTGAAACATCGAAATGTGCCAGCACATTTCATCCTGAATAACTGATCCTAACTTTGTACCTAAATGTCCAATAAATTAAGAGTCAAAAGAAATGACTCTTCCTTCAGAAAATACTAGTGGTGACTTAGTCTGAGATGGTAAGGAATACCAGATATTCATATTTGTCTTAACTTCCCTGTGTGTTTTTCAGAAAACCTAACCAAAACTGATTTTTAGAAATCCCCTGTAAGACTGTAGGAGGTAGAACAGTGTCTTAGCTTTTTATTTATTTATTTATCATTAAAAGAAACATTTGTCAACATAATTCATTTCAGTGGCTGGCTGATGTAAGGTAAAAACACAGATATTTTGAGTACTGTGTTCAGCTCTGGGGCCCACAGCACAAGAAGGACATAGACCTATTAGCATGAGTACAGAGGAGGGCCATAAGAACAATCAAAGGACTAGAACAACTCTCCTATAAAGACAGGCTGAGAAGGTTGAGATTGTTCAGCTTGGAGTAGAGAAGGCTACTGAGAGACATTATAGTGGCCTTCCACCTAAAGGGGGCCTACGGGAAAGCTCGGGAGGGACTGTGTCAGGTAGTGCAGTGGGTATACAAAGGTTAATGGCTTTAAACAAACAAAAAAATAGATTAGATATTAGGAAGAAATTCCTTACTGTGCAGGTGGGTGAGGCACTGAAACACGTTGCCCAGAGAAGCTCTGGATGACCCATCTTTGGAAGTGTTCATTGCCAGGTTGGATGGGGCTATGGGCAGCCTGGTCTAGAGCTACAGATTATACAGGTCTACAGATAATAATCTACAGATTATATAGGTCAATAGCACAAACAATACAAAAGATGAAATTAGAATCCACACTGAATACAGCTTTCAGCATGGCTAATTTCTAGGGGAGAAATAAATAAAAGACAAAAATATTTAGCCCTGTTACCCCATTATAAACAAGATAAATGTACATATATTGTTGACTTCATAAAGATGTTGTGCTTATACTGGTTAAAAACGACTGTTTAATTGGTATCTGACCATGCTATCTGACCAGCTCTGCTGCAGTAGACAGTAGATCAGTGATTAGGACAGAAAACCTTGACTTTGGTCTCCCTTTTGACAGAGGGAAGTCAGCAAATCATTAATACTTGCATATATTTTCCCATTTGTAAAATGAGGATAATTTACTGCTTGAAACAAACATTGAGAAGCTTTGCCCATTTTTACATTACATATTGTTATTGCTAGATGTCCATGTTTTTTCTTTTCAAGTAGGAATGACAGCACTGAAGGACCTACATTCTTGAACCTGCGGAAATATTCTAGTGGAAATATGACTGAAATATTTTGATGTTTCACTATATAGAAACATATAAAATTTCTTTGGTGAGATAGCCTGTTTTCACCCTCTTATATGTACTAAATAATAATAATAATAATAATAATAATAATAAATTAGTAGCTTTCATTGCTTGGTCAGATTGCCTTGTTCTGTCTCATTTGTACACAATACAGACAATAAATATTATCACTGAAGCACAGAGGAAGACGTAAAGCCAAATTCTCAAAAATAAAAGAACAAAAAGTAACTAGAGGCCATGATTCACTAAAGACTTTTCAGATTTCATTTCATCTATTTCTCTCATGTAATTTAACTTACAAGTTTTATCACTTAATAAAAACAAACAAATAAAAACAAAACAGGTGTACAGAAGTGCAACACTTATTTGAAGACTTTTAGATACATTTTTGGTTTAGATATATTTTTGGTTTACTGAGCAAGGTGCAGTGCCCTATAATTTAACACTACATTTAACAGAGTATTTAGAATGTGGGAAGGGCAGTTCATGACTCAGTGTAATTTTATTAATTGTAATCAGGAAAAATTAATCTCACTACCATATTTACTTTGTTAAATTTCCATTATATTTTATACTGAAGCATCCATAGGTCTTCTGGATGCAGGCCTGCTCTCAAAGTAAAAGGGTGTTTTTCCATTGACCTTAATGGAAGTAGGATTTTCTGCTTTGCATAATTGCTGTACTTCCATAACCAGTATTAGTCAGCTCCCGAAAAGTCATCCCCTCCATTCTCACACATTCTCAGTCTTACACTTTCTTTTGACTAGTTATTTTTTCCTGTTAATGAAGTAATCAGATCAAACAGATGCAACATTTCCATCTAGTAATTTGTCAGCTTTATCAGTGCCCTCACATATTTTCACAAGAGTCTGCATGAAACAGTGTTTCCACAAAACACATGGTAGAGGTGGAAGGAAAGTAGGACTGTCCCTTTTGACAGCATCATAGAATTGCATTCAATCTATATAGATCACAGAATTATAGAAGCAGTATCAATAAAAGATAAGCAAGAAATTGTTATGCAACTGACAAAAAAACAAAAACACTATATAAGCTATACCATATTACATTTAAAACTCAGTGCTTGGTTTTTATTTTGGAAAACAAAACAAAACAAAACAAAGAAGCAAACAAAAAAACATAAGCTAAAGTGAGCTTTTGGCTGTCAGCTTCCTTTTGTGGGAAACCACTAATGTGTATTGTGCAGATCCATTGAAGTAACTCTAACTAGGAACATCAGCCTCTAAGAACATGGGGGATGAAAGCAGATGAACTACCCCTTAAAATGCCATACCTCATTGTGATGGCATTTCCAAACTTTTTTTTTTTTTAATGTAATGTTTATTTTCTTCAGATATTTTTCAGAAACATTTTCATTTAATCTGAAGACTAATAGCTTTCTGTGAGTGTTGAAACAAAATATTAATAGTAGCAAGGATAGATATTCTTATGCAGCTAGTTTAATATCCATGCTTGACTGTTGTAAACCAACTCTGATAAAAATAGCAATGGGAATTCAATTTCAGCTATGAAAGCTAAGACTTGAGCTTGTATCTATTTTAACAGAAATAGACTGAATATGAATCCTGAAAGGAAGCAAAGGTTTAAAATTAAAATCTTCTGATTTTTAGCAGAGTGCCTGAAGCGATCAGGATCTCATGATTCCAGATGGATGATTAGGATGGACTTTTTTATGTCAATGGGATCTTTCATGTTACTAAACAAAACTGCACTGACGAAATAAAAAGCAAAATGTTTAATTTAAGACAGTCATAATCCCCTGGTTGACAATGAATACTTAGTCATCCTTTTAGCTATCATGATACTTTCAAAAAATTTCCCTTCTCTGGTATATGACTGCTTCATAGAAAAATAAGTCACAGTAAAACATTTCACATCTACGTTGAATTTTGGTTATATTTTATAGGTGACAGTTTTCAATCTGTTCCAGGGACAATCAAGAAAAATGTCTGAGGTGTATCTGAAAGATAATAAAGATAAGAAAGCATTCATTTTGTTACAGATGCAGACCTCTAAACATCAGAAATTTGCTGAGTCTGATAATGGAGAAGAAGAAAAAATGCTGTCTGCAGCTAGTTTGAAAGTTTCCAGCTTGAGTTTGCAGCAGTAGACAAGCTAGCTCAGCAGATGGAACTTGATGAGTGTAATTTACTTAATAAAAGATAATTAGATGGAAAGATAAGATGAAGTTAGGGAAGTAGATGAAAGTGGGGATTTTCTGTCCTGTGAAATCTTATGGTAGTTCCACCTGTTTAACAATTCAGGGATAAGAAGTAACACAGAGTCCCTTTTAGAGTAGTTTTCTTAACTAAATAATCTAATGTATGTAATATATAGGAATCAACATTCATGTTATCATGTGAGTGGGGTGAGGACAGCATAAGGGAGTTAGAGAAACAGATCTGATGGTTATAAGAGGAAAGAAGAAACATACAGATAATTGGCAAACAAAACAAGGAATCTATCTACACCATATTTCATTATATTACAACCTTTGCTTATTTATGATCATAAACAATTGTAACGAAAAAGAACAGCTCTAGATTTATTATCCCAGATTACTATTATGGGCAAAGAGAAATGTAATAAACCTGGTAATACAGTTGGCAAAATCACCAGAAGTGAAAAGAATTATTACACTTCCCTTGTTTTAATTCATGCTCATTGAAATCAGCTTTTCCAGTAAGTTCACTATCAGAGGATAGCATTTCAACATCCCTCTGCATCCCATACTGCATGACTTAACCTGTAGTTACATCTCTTATGCCTTCATAGGCTTCAGCCAAACTTCTTTTTAAAGGAATCCCATATCTTAACAGAAAGTGTCTAGTTCAGATGAAGCCAGTTAATCTTCTTTTGTCTAATCTACTAAAAATAATTAAATATATATATATATATATATATATATATATATATATAAAAGTCAAAACTACATGTGTTTTTTGAAAGTGCTACTGGAAAGTCAGAACTTCACATGATATTGCTACAGCTGTTTAAAAACAATAATAAGAAGAACAAAAGTAATTTTCATTTACTCCAGGTGCTGCAAAAGCGTGTGAACTTATGTCCATGGGGGGAAAAAATAAAGAAATAGATTTTTGTAAAAATCAGTTATAGCTTGGGAGTGTGATCATATTTGGGGCTTTTAGGTTGTTTGAGTTAGTTCTTTGGTTTAGCATGTTATTTCCCCTACAATGGAAAAAAGGCCTGGAGGAGGTGGGTGGGAAAAACAGGGAAGAACACTGACTGTCCTTCCCTGAAAACTTTGCTCTATATGCAGGGCTGCCAACAATGGAGACATTAATTCATAAAAGGGGAATGTACATCGCCAGGTAACAAGTGACAGGACAAACAGAGAGTGTAAAGTGAGTTGGGACACCCATCTGCCTACCTCTCTGCTGACAGCAGTGTGGATCACAGACAGGAGTGCACAGTGAGTGGGGAATTATAGAGAGAAAGCTGCAACTATATCAGTAAAGACTAGCACAATTTTACAGCAGAGATTGGTGGCTCAGAGCAAAACTGAGTTTAGAGATGTGGAAGTGGCTTTGAAGCATAGAGTCACTCATGCCTATGCAGATATTTATGCTGTGTGGGATTGTTCAACCCCATGGCTAGAGAGTAGGGTAAAAGGAGAGAGAGAGAAGTAAGTGTTAGGCATGTATGGGAAAGCAAACATACCAGAATTATTTACAGTATAGCTAAATCTAAGAATATGTGTCTACCCACAAAAAAGCCTGCAAATCTTGAGGCACACTGGAGTCAGGTGGCTCGTCGTTTGTCTCAAATAAATGTAGCACAAAATCCTTAGGGCAGAACAAGTAACTGGTTACAGGAATGACTAGGACACACTTGGTTTTACAATTTGCATTCTATTCACAGCTTCCAAATCTCTCTGTCTGTCAAAGTTTATCTCCATTTTACAATTGGCCCCAAATATCTGGACATACGTAACTGGTTGTGGTGGTTTTACCGTGCTGGGCAGCTAAACACCACAACCGCTCTCTCACTCCCCCTCCTTTAGATGAGGAGGGGGAGAAGTAAAGCAAAGAACAACTCACAAGTTGAGATAAGGATAATTTAATTAAAGGGAAATAATAATAACAATTAAATAAAGACTACCATGAACTAAACAATTTAACTAAGGGGAAATAAAAAGGGAAAGAGGAAAAGGGAGGGGAAAAGAAAAAATAAAAAGAAGGGAGGAAAACAAACAAACAAAATAAATGAAGGCTATATAGAAGTGCAGAGGAAAGAAATTACTCTCTACTTCCCACAAATGAGCGATGATTGACCACGTCCTTAAAGCAAGGCCTCAATGCACGCAGCCGGTGTTCGAGAGGAGGACCGACGTTTTCCCAACGAGAGCCCACCCCTCCCCTCTTCTTCCTGTTTCCACCTTTTATTGCTGAGTGTGCCATCACACGGTATGGAATATCGCTTTGATTGGTTTAGGTCAGCTGCCCTGGTGATGTTTCTCTCCTCACTTTTTGCCCACCCTCTAGGAGGGTTAGAGAAAGGCCCAATGCTGTGCCACTGCTGCTCAGCAGTAGACACAACACTGGTGTGATAACACTGCTGTTCCAGCTACAAGTACAGAGTACAGCACTGTATGGGCTGCTGCCGGGAAAGTTAACATTCCAGCCAGACCCAGTACACTGGTCACTCCTAAGATCCTGCTCAGGTTTTGGCTGAACACACAGCTCATGCTAGGGACTAGGAACCAGAAACATTAGCTCAAGAGCAAGAGCAACAAGTGCAGAGTACAAGAAGAAGTAACATCCATTCTGCAGCTGTTCTCACATGCAGTGAGCTGTTCCCTGAAGTCATCATTTCCTGGGGTCTTTGCAGATTTACTGCCTAGCAATTTCTTCAAAATCCACTAGCTTATGGAAACAGTATAGACCAAATTCCAATCTAAAAAGTATAAATATGTCAGCATGCCAAAAAGCTTTTGAACCAGATCCAGGAGCAACCAGACTGCTGAGGCTTTTTTGCTTCCTGGTGTATTACAGGGGACATCCAAATTGTGACAGAGGAGGAAGAATGTGCACTTGCACCATCGTCTTGGTAACTATTTTGCTCACAGGTGCACTAATAAGGAATTAGAACTTGTGGGTTACAGAGTTCATGAATTAATGAAGTATTGAATTAGTAAATTCTAAACTAGTCTATACAAAGAGAATTGAAGTCTTATTTTTATTTGTTGTTTTTGTATTGTTTTTTTTACTGATAATGAGCATAGAAGGTAAAGTTTAATATTTTACTACAGAGTACATTTGTCCTGTAAATTTGGGAGACCTAAATGGACAGTGCCAATGTAAGCACATTGTCATAGTTCCTCAACCTGGGTCTGATCATGATCTCTATTAGAAAGTTAAGAAAAGTGTTATTTTAGAAAATTAAAAGATGTCGATTCCAAGATTTTTGAGTGCACAGCCGAGGATCATTGTGCTTATTTTTTTCCAGAGCTATAAAAATTAAACCATTTTTAAGCAGTTGATGTTGGCTCCAAACACTATATTCTCTACATGTGTTGTAACTAAAAATCAGCCAAAAAAAATGTCCTGAAATAAAGATAAACGATGCAATACTTCCTGTCATAACTTATCTGCTGATCTTTTTTCCCGCTTACACTTCTCTAGCCACATTACTTTTATTATCAAACCTTTGATGCAAATCTTAAAAATCCTCTTATAACTACTTTACATGTCTGATAACTAAAAACAATTATGCTGCAAAAACCATAAAATATAAAGTTATGTTTCTAGCATCATTAAAAAGAACTGTTTTAATGGTTTTGATTTTTTTTGTTATTGTTGCTGTTATTTGTTTTGTGATTATAAAATCACAAGTAAGTGTATGAAAGAAAGAAGTTTTTCCACTATATCAGTTTGGAAAGTTTGGATTGTTCAGTATGTCTTTGGGATCAAATGAAATCACAGCCACAATTAATCAATGTCTTGACACACAAAATAAAGTTATGCAATCTCATCTTCCTTCTATCACCTACGCTCCACTTGAGCTTCTGAAATATAACTGATAATATAAGGCCAAAAACTTAATTCTAAAGTTCCTAAGAAAATAAAACAAAGCCAAAGTAATTAAACTGCCTTAGAGAGCAAGAGTAAACATAGAAATGCTAGAAGTTTTACACATATTGTACAGATCTGGTCAAATATAAAATAGTTTTAAAACTGTGTATCACTTTTTTGCTCATTATTTCCTTATGGTATAAACACCTTTGCCTTTAAATTTAGTTAATTAATTAATAATCCCACTAGAGGATTAATACATATATATATATATATAAAATACAGTAATAATAATAATACAGTAATACTAAAACGGAGTATGACCAAATGTAAGTAAGCACTTGTTAGTAGAATACAGAATCTGTGCAAAAAGAGTCAGATCCCAATTCTGTGTTGATCACCACCAGATGATGGGAGGGAACAATAAGGCAGAGAGAAGGTATATAAATGAGACCTAAGTTTCCATTTGGTGCACTATTGAAAAATATCAAAGTTTGTTAACTACCTAAGTAGCCAAAACATTTCAATACAAGAAAGTAACTTCAGGAACATTTCTGTAGAAAAAAAATGCATTTTTCTAGGGTATAAAATGCTGTGACAAAGTGAGCTATACTCTGACTGACAGTGTAATAGCACATTTTCTGTGGTTCTTCAGAAACACTTTGTCACAGCATTTTATATCCTATAAATCTTTATATTCCCAGGAGAAAAGGTAAAGGATGAGCATTAAAGATACTGACTAAAATGTAATAAGCCACAGAGGGATTAATAAGTGAAAAGAAATATTTTTTCATGCTGGAATTTAGTCTGGAATAGGTGATGGGTTTCTTTTTTATTCAGAAACTAAACAAGATTATTCAGAAACCAAAGGAAAATAAAGCAATCACCAGAATGCTGCAATAAGCATTTTACACTATAAAACAATATTAAGTATAATGCTACCTGATATTCCAGTCTTTATCATAAGAAACAAATAAACAAACAAACAAAAAAAAAAAAAACTATGACTCTGGAGGAATCCTTGTTAATAGTAGCTTACATCAGCTTTCTTCTGCTGAAGGTTTTCGCAATTCACACAAAGACATGTAGAGTAAATTGATATATATAGATATATAAACTGATTTAAACAGATTTATATATAATTTGTAACTTCACAAAGCGAAATGTGAAGAAGTCTTGTGTGGCCCTCAAGCTGGCCACACCATTCTCATTGACAGTTTATCCTCATCTCCTATCCTTCCCCATAAACTACTCCAACGTCTGAAATAAGATTTACAGTTCCAAGTGGAAGTGGTCCTGCCCCACTTTAAGGAAAATTAAGGGAAGCTTTTCAGGAAAGAGAAGAAAGAGGAGGGAAGGGAATTATTATTATTATTATTATTAATAATAATAATAATAATAATAATTTATCATTATTTATACTTATATACTTTATACTTATAATTATTATATTATAATAATTATAGGCCCTGTTTAGGTACTTGAAGACTGCTGTAAGGTCTTTATTATATTATTTAATATATAATTATATAATTTATTATTATATTATAATAATTATAATAATATATTATTAATTATTATTATTAATAACAACAACAACAACAACAGCTTTCGCTCTGACAGATAAAACAGAAATTTCTCTTGAAAGAAATGATGTGATGTATATAAACCCTGAGTAATCTGCACTATTTGACCTGCTTCAAGCAGGGGGCTTGGATTGGGTGAACTCTTGTCATCCCCTCTAACCTCATCATTCTCTGAGAAGTGCAATTTGTGAGGAGCTGTGCATGTCCACCTCTCCTAACAGCGCTGCTGTAACAGCCAAGGAACAAGAATGAATCAAGAGTTTTTAATCTTTTTGAATATATAACTTGCAGCTAAATGGCTTGAAAACCACTATATAAGGAGTAGAGGATCCTGTGAAAACACTAATCCTAGAAGCAGCATATCCCAATTGTTACCACAAATAGTATCTCCACATTTTTGATATCTACAACTCTTCCAGGTAATTTATTTTTAAAAAAGAAAGTTATTTTGTAATCTTAATGGAATAACTGTTAATGCAAATAAATAAATAAATAAAAATAATAATTAACATGTTTTTCATGTGGACATATATATGCTTTGGAACTTTGTTCTAACAAACTCAATTACTGAACTTTTAAAATCCAGCAGCAGATTATGCACAGAACACATTTGCTTTCAATATGGCAATTAACATTAATAAAAACATCATATTGTAAATAACAAATCATTCTTGTGATTAGCATCAGAATTCTCTCACACACAGAAAAAAATAATGTTATGTTTCTGTAAGAATTCAGTGACATATGGAAAAGATTTTCTCTGAACTATTTTCCTATTTAAACAATTTTCACTCTAGTGATTGAAAGAAAAACCCAGACTATCTGTTTCAAAAGGACTGTTAAATTATCTTTATTTGTTATTCAAGGGCAGTAATGTGTTTTCCTGCAGTTTTCTTGTTTCCATTTAAGATTAAAAACAAACAAACAAACAAACAAAAACACACTACAAAGCATGCAACAGATAACAGTGACATTTTTAAGACAGCTAGGCTCTACTCCCCCATATCTCTAATTTGCTAAAAGTTTGATATTTTTATTGGATTTATGAAACATATCAGGATCTATGCACTCATCCACGAAACAAATACATACATTTTAGAAAAAAATATAAAATATCTTGAGATATAAAGCGTAATTGTGTTTAGCAACTTACAGTTTTTTATCTTTCCCACATCTATTATTGCAAGTGTACAGGCTCCTTGTTTCCAAAAAACAAAGGAATAGAAATGCTGGCACACAAAGAAAAAAAAAAAGTTCTTAAAATAAGAGAGGCTCAAAGGAATATATGCTCCTCCCAAGCCAGATAAAACTTGAGTCTATAAACATAGACTAAGTACTTAAAATTTGTAATACTTTAATACTTGGATACCCTAGAGTCAAAGGGCAACCTGTAAAAAAAGACATTGGGCATATGCAAAACCAGAGACATTTAATCAGTTAAGTATGAGCAAAGATGAAGAAAAGTTGAATCCCCCCAAAATACTACTATAAAATAAAGAACTATTCTTTGTGACTAAGAACTGTTACATTGTATTTCACATAAATTAGATTTTCTTGAGGTAGAAGGGCAGCAGATTGTTCAAATCCAAATCCTTTTGAAAGATTAGTGTATTGTTTTGTTTTTCATCTTGACGTATTTCTCCTCCTTTCTGAGAAAAGATCCACAGATCATGACTAATTATTCTCGGGGATGGACTCCGATTCTTATATGAGGTAGAGGTCCAGGTGGAGACTGCAGCATTCCTAAGGGGTTGGTATTGGAAATAGTACTATTTAACATACTTGGCAGCATGGATAATGGGGCTGAGTGCACACTAACCTAGTGTCTCAACAATACTAAATTGAGTGGTGTGGTCAATGCAGTGGAAGGAAGTGTCCCCCATCCAGAGGGACCCTGACAAGTTCAAGACTTGTTATTTGCCCGTGCAAATAATATGCAGCTCAACAAGGCCCCTGCACCTTGGTTGGAGTAATTCCAAGCACAAATACAGGGTGGGTGGTGAGTGGATAGAGAGCAGCCCTGCAGAGAAGGACTTGGGGGTGCTGAAAAACTCATCATGAGCCACTAACATGTGCTTGCAGCTGTAAGGAATGTTCCAGCAATTCATGTCAATAGATGGTTTGAAGGGTAAACCTTGAGTCTCTGATATCTAGGGGGTTTCAGAATAACTGCTAACTATTGTGACTATTGCATGGGACGCTACATAAGTCTCTGATATCCAGCCAAGAAGGACAAAGGAGAAGTACAAGGAAAAAGCCTGGGAGGAAGACTACGAGCCTTCAGCACAAGGGACCCCCAGAGGGACTACTGGAGACATACGCATGCACCAGTGGGAGGGTTTGAATTCCGGGAACTAATTATAATAACCCTGCCTTTTCTAGAAGTAGTAATGAATATGCAGTAGTAATGAATATGCCTAGGAGCATAAAAACCAACTGCCTGATGTAACGTGTGTGTGTGTTGGTGGAGCCCAGACTCCCCACGCACCCAGTGCTGTTTACTTGCCTTTTATTGACCCCCCCAAAAAAATCTTATAAAGCTAAATTGACTCGGAATTCATAGCACAGCCCAGAAGCCAAACATATCATGGGGCTGCATGAAAAGAAGTGTACCTAGCAGATTAAGGGAGGTTATTCTCCCCCTGTACTCTGCTCTCATGAGACCCCACCTGGAGTGCTGTATTCAGCTCTGGGGCCTGCAGCAAAAGAAAGACCTGGTCCTGTTAAAGGAAGTTCAGAGGAAGGCCGTGGAGATGCTCAGAAGTCTGGAGCAGCTCTCCTATGAGGAGAGTTGGGTTTACTCAGCCTGGAGAAGAGAAGGCTCCTGTGAGACCTTACAGCAGTCTTCAAGTACCTAAACAGGGCCTACAAAACAGCTGTGGAGGAACACTTTGTCAAGGAGTATCGTGATAGGACAAGGAGTAATATCTTTAAGCCAAAAGAGGGTAGATTTAGATTAGATAGTAGGAAGAAATTCTTCAGGATAAGGGTAGTGAAACATTGGAAAAGACTGGGTGGAGCAGTTGTGGATCACAGTTGTGGAGCAGTTGTCCCATCACTGAAAGTGTTCAAGTAACCTGGTCTAATGGGAGGTATCCCTATCCAAGGAAGTTGAATAGTCCTTAATATCCCTTCCAGCCCAAACCATTCTGTGATGACAAAAAACTTTCTTCTGTTCCTTTTCGTCACTTCCTAAGCTAATTGCATTAGAAGCAAACTAATAGTTTTATTTCAGCTCTAGTGAGGGCCCTGATAGAGCACAGTTTTAAAGGATAACAAAAGAGAATAAAGAGGGATGTGTATAAACCCCAGCTTTTTCCAGGTAAACCTGTTCTGCCAACACAAACTGTGAACATGCAGAACTGTGTGTGAAAAAATGGAGTATAAGATAAACAGGTATTCCCAGATTTCAGACTAATGGTCAATTCTCCTAAACACAGGTGGAAACAATATAAAATAGATGTATCCGTTAGAGCAACAAATAGTGACTTAAAGGAAGCATTTAATTTTCCATAAAGTTCCACAAAACATTATATTTGGGCTGATTTTTGTGGTTTTTTTTTTGTTTGTTTGTTTGTTTTTGAAACTACTACGTCCACTGTGATTCCTGTAAAAGTTATGGGTTATATTATGTCTCTCAATGTGTGAATTGCTTCTGTAAAATATAGGTTTTATAGGCCAATAGGATAATTTGACCGTGGAAGTCTAAGTCTAAGTCTAAGGACCTTATTATTTTCTTCCAATATTAAATAAAAGAAATACATCTAGGTAAAGAAACTTTGCTCTTTGAAGTTATAGTAGGACACGAGGTGCCAATAGTTGGAAGCAGTAACAGAAAACAGAAGCACTTAATGTGATGTTCTTTTCGTAACTAAAAATTTGTCCTAAATTAGATGATACAACATCAATGCTCAATAACTTTCATAATACTTTGTAAGTAATTACTGTTATAGCAGGTTACTGTCATGGATACAGTTTATATTCCATTTTAGGGTAATATGATGCATTCAGTAGGTTGTTTTGGTTTCCCAATGTATGAGTACATTTATAACCCACGTAAATCTTTGTAAAGACTTTGTAAATTGGTTGAGGAAAGAGGCTAAAAATAAACCAAGTTACAAACAGCATGATTGCTTTTTATCTTTTATATCTTTTTTATCTTTTTATTTTTATTCTTCACACCTAGTTACCATTTTTGAATCTGTTGAAATTTTTCCAATAGCTTTGATGGATGGAGTACGTTTTCACCAATAATTTAACTCCTAAAACATTACTAAAACGAAGTGACTGGGTAGAAAGTCAAAGTTCAAAGAAAGAGTCAACATAAGCACTGAAATATTATTAGATATCAGAGAAATTCACACATCATTTTTCATAACGTCCAACAACAGTCCCAACTTGAACAGAAACCTCAACCCTCAAGAAAATTATTTTGGTAAGCTAATATCTCTTATGTCTTTGAAGTTGTGTTCAAGTCCTAAATACAGGCAACATAAATATTTGTGAATACAGATGTTGTCATTTACTACCCATAAGGCCAAAAGCAACTCTGAAATACTGCTTTAAATAATTTGCAGCAAGTTTTCCACACAGGAATATTTTGTTTGATTACAAACCTTCATAATATATCAACCTTAACTTCTATGCATTTGAGCCTGTAGTATCAATATTCACTTCTCAGCCACTACACTTGAAAAAGTTGTATAATTAGATCATTCTGGGAAAACAAAACAAACCAAACAAACAAAAAAACAGTTTCCTAGAACAGAAACAAGCATTAGAGATAAGCCATGTTGGAGGTCAGTCCATTTGGACTTGTATCTATTTCTCATTTAAAACTAATGTTGAGGGCTCCAGCTATGTAGGTTTCCATCCTACCTGACAGCTGACCTAGGGCTTCCCATTTTGCAAGCTTGACTGATAACATTAGGAGGCTTCTCCCTCTGCAACAGCTCATGATCAGTCTTCCTCAGGATGTAGAGTTCCTACTGGATAGTTAAACTTTCTTTGATTATTATAATCTTCAGGATGTTCTGATGAGTGACCTGAAAACCTGGGTTAACTCACGCAAAGGCTGGATTGGTGCAGATGATACTTAGTGCAGATATTTAGTGTATGCTCACTTTGAGCATATGAAAGAACATCTGGTATGAACAAAAACATTAACTTATCAGAGCTGTGTAGAGGTTTCTGATTTTTTTGGGGAGGAAGTTTTCTGGGGAGCCTGAGGTTTTCTTCTGGGAAGTGTTTATTTATTTATTTTACAATACTATTACTGATAATGATCTAACAATACTAATAACACAATCAGTTACCTTCTTTAAGTACAAAATACTTGATACAGAGTGGTTCCTAAGAATCTCACTTCTAGTTGAACTTTACAATTAGAAAAATCAAAATTAGAAAACATAAAGCACACCTGTGACTGCTACTCAAATTTCTAGATGATTTTCCCCTTTCCAATTCTCAATCTCTTTAATTCCTAGTTCAGAAATCCATCTGCTGCAGCACACTGATGGCTGCAGTGATAAGTCACATCTAAAATGGAATATAAACCTGAAATAAAAATATTTTCCTAATTAAAAAAAGGAGCAATAATATAACACACATTCACAAACAAAGACTGCTCTTATTTTGCAATAAATGCAATGAAGTTCCTGTTATCCCAGGATATCCCCTGTTATGCAATCATAATTTTAACATCTTTGTATGTAATAATTTAAAAGAAAATTATTCCTTACCATTTTTGATACTGTTATTGAAGAGAAAGTTGCTGTTGTTGAAGTCATGCTTTTCTTGCCTATTTTTGTTTGCTTATTTTTAAGAGGCTGAGGTTATGGGGGAGGAGAAGAGGAAAATAATTTCACAAACCACCAACACAAATTTACTTTGATAAACTTCCTTTGAAACCAAAAGGCCTACCACCAATGCTCTTCAGCAATTACTATTCAGACACAAGGAGATTCACTGTTATTCAAATTTAAAGTGTTTCTGATTATTTTTTTTCAACAGTTCCACAGAAGAGGCAAAGAACAACCCAGTGCGTAAGTCTTCCTCCTTTGTTTTCACAGAAAACTGAGTAAATTAGTTTAAACCCTCACTGAATGTGACACATATTTCTTAACCCACACTGAAATGAATAACAGTCATAGCCCATTTAGTTGAATGTGTAGGCTAAGCAGGTAGCTTCTACTGTTGTTCAGCTCAGTGGCAGCAGAGCCAGTTGTTGGTGGTCAGTGGCAAAGAATCTCAAAAGACTTCACACAGAGGCACGGTTGTCAGTGTGTTACCACACCACACACAGCTCAGCCAGTACATACATGTACTATCCTGCTTATACAGATGATGACCTATGCTGTGCCAGAAGGCTATCCTTTTGTGGATTTGTCCTGAACTTTTCAGAAAGAGGGAAGGCTCCAGAGATGTGTGGCAGTAATATCTAAGACATGCATTGATCCACAAGGCTAGATCTGCCTTTCGACATGACATTCATAACTGGTTTTAAACATATTTTTTAAAAAAATTTAAACTATTAAAGCCAGTATTAAGTGAAAATCAAAGTTAAAAATATTTAATTCATCTGTCCGTTTTCATCTAGGAAGGCTGTTAATTAATGTGATAACTAAAACAAATATATTCAAGTAAACTTTAAATAAGCTTAAGGTTAACTATTCAGACCAAAGATCATTGTGCCATGAGCATGTTGTCAGTGGTTGGTTGGTTTCCTTTCCCAGACATTACTAACATCAGCATTCTACTATGTAATGCATTACTTGTTTATTTAAAAATGTTAAATTAATCTCACTGATCTGAGAGCCCCTGTAGGTATAACCAAAATGGTCAGCTTTTCCCAAGCAGTACTGAGGACTTTGGAGAAGATCTGGTTTTGATTACATTTTTTCATATTGGTCTATAGATCAGGTCAGTGGGCTCCTTTCAGTTTCAAAAGGGAAGTTGAAACAGACCAATGAAGATTAGAGATTTTTCAGTCACCTTGCACAGTACTTTGCTGAACAAGAATCAGGTCAGAACAAACAATGACACCTGTTCAGCCATATACAATAAGCAATATCACTTAAATGTATGGAGAGGCTTTGTTATTTAAAAAAAAAAAAAAAAAAAAAAGCATCATAACTTTATTATCACATTGCCTTTTTTTTTTTTTTTATGCAACACTATTGCAAAGTAACTTTAGACTGGATAGATTCACTGTCATTTACAGGCATTTTTTCTTGCCTACTTACAAAATGACAGAGTGGGCATTTTTGTTTTAAATGTGAGGAAGTAGAGGCATATCCACTAAATGTCTTAACAAAAGTTAAGTTTTTAATTTTATTCATATTTTGATCAATTCTTGATTTTTTTTTTTATTCTTGACAGCATCTCAAAAGTATTTTCCTTCTGATATCAGAGATAAGAAGTAATTGCCTTATAATTGTAAATATTTATGATCTTTATCTACATAAACATGACCTACTTTCAAATGTAGTTTCATAATGTTGGCAGTAGGGAAAATTAATCACAGATACATGATGCATTGCTTCAGATAAAACATTCCAACACTTATTAAGACACAAAACAGCTTTTCTTCAAAATATGGCTCAGAGTCATTCTGGAAACTAATGGTTTTCCCACCCACATAAGCAGACAAGTAAGAATGTTCAAAAATGCTTTGTTTTCTCTGGGTCAGAGCACATCCTCTTGGCTTGTTCAACTACTCTGTTACAGTTTTATAAGAATTAACAAAATTCTGATGTGAATAGATCTACTCAGTTTTACCAGAATAGTTTTAGAAGCCATCCCTTCTGTAATTCTCTATAAATACTTTTATTTAAAAAGAGATTACTTCTTGTACATTTATATGTACTTATTCTCAATTGTTCTTTTCCACTGTAGTATTTTAACACCAATAATATTTTGTCTTTCAACAGTTCAAGGGTTGGTGGTATTTAAAACTGTAACATAGAACCTTGTGATGACTCCAACTTCACTAAGTCTTTTTTGACAGAAATGTACTTAAGAGAAAATTTATATTTTTGCAAAAGCCATCAGAGAATCATAGAATCATTAAGTTTGGAAAAGATCTCCAAGATCACATGGTCCAACATGTGATTGGACCATGGCTCTTTTACATGGTGGTAGAGGCTCCTCTACCACCAATACAACCCACTAAACCCATCATTCTACTGTTATTACAGTAATCCTCTTTTGTGGTAGGGTTCACTTAAATTCATTAAAAAAAAATATATATATATATATATATATATATTTCTTTATCTTCCCAGTGCCAATGGAATGTCTACGTGTAGTCACATCTAAAGAGGAAAAATTAATTGTATACATAATGGTTACTAAGGCTAGATCCTCCTGTCTACTTTCTTTTGAATATCGTGCTTCAGACAGAGGAGAGGGTAGCATCTTTTTGTCAAAAGATGATACCCTACAGAAGTTATGAAGAAACTTTCAAGTAAACTGAAAATACATTAAAAAAAAAAAATAAAGAAGAGCTTTCAGGGAGCTTCCTCCATGAAACTCATTTAATTTAACCTAATGTCAATCAGACCTAGAATACTCATAGCAGCATGAGCAGAGAGAATCAGGCTGTTCAAGAAAGATAATTTTCACAATAAGTCAGTCAATAATATATTACTAAAAGGACTAGTAAGGGAAAAGGAGTAAAAGTGTACTTTGCTCAGAGAACTGCTTTTCCAAATGAATGTGGAATATGGTTTCTATAAAGCTATAACAGGAAGTTAATTAGAAGATAAAATAGTTTCCATATATTGATATATCTTTTTGTCATGTCAGTTAAATAAAGAAGCATCTTACTTGTACAATTTTTATTAAAAAATAAATAAATAAGTAAAATGGTCTTTTAACAACTTGGAAAATAAAAGTCCAGTAAGGGTCTATACAACATAAATGGACTATTAATAACCATAAAAGTGTTGTTTATGAACTAATTTGGATTTTTTTTTTCTGATATAGAAGCTTACCAGATATAATTTTAGCCACGATAAAGACCTGTTTTGGGAATGCAGGAAAATCTTTTACATTAAAGCAGCCCTTGAAAATGCATGAGATTAATGTTCGGTTTTCAATTATGGTTATAACTCTTTAAGTTAGTAGAGCAAAAGATTCAAAGTTGAGAAAGAAAGCATGTAAGAAAGCGTGTAAGAAAGCGTGTAAGAAAAAGGAGTCTAGACAATCCTTGCAGAGATGGACTCAGAATTTATAGGCATAAGAGTTATGAATCAATCCATGCTAGGAAAACAAAGCACACAAACTGAAGTTGATCACTTCAATTTCAGAGTTATTCAAGAGTTTGTTGTTTACTTTCTTTTCTCTATTTTGCTACAATGTAATTTAACATAAATGCAAGTGCTTATCTCTGTTTTCCATAGGATTTCCTTTAAAACTGCTGTTTCCAAATGCAGTTTGCTTGGAACTCCATCATAGAAAGGAAATTGCTTTGCCACCTACTTAATGAGATGGATCACACTTTTGGAGTGCATAGTACTGTATAATCAGACTCCCAGTAATGATAATGACGTTAGTAACAGGAACCCTTATATAGGTGTCTATATTAACAGACACCTATATATAGGTGTCTATATAAACAATTTAGAGTCAGAAGGAACTGCTTCCTCCTCTGTAATCTCTAGGTATCCTCTAGGGAGCCAAATTTCATACTCTCTTAAGTATACTTCTATTGGACCACACAAACAGAACAGAACAAATCCTTGGAACAGAAAAGTTAATAAAAAGTGTCACACAAGTATAATTATTAATTATATATATATATATATATATATATAATTAATTAATCTGATTATTATATATATTATACATATTAAACTTGATGTCAGAGTGTTCAGGTGCTTGTTTGCAAGTGGATGAAATCAAACCCAACAATGACAAGATTTAGTTTTGTACACTTTAAAGCACACGATACATATGCTTGTTTAAATAAACAATTAATGTAGCCTGAAAGTTAGTTTGACTTGCTTTTTTTTTTCCCCCCTTGGAATGCTGACAATTCTTTATTCAATTGTACTGCTATGACAACTTCTTCATTTATCAGCAATTGACATATGTTTAAAAAATATATAAAAAAAAAAAAGTAGAAAGCAACATTTAAATTTAAAATAATATGTACCTCATTGTTACAATATTTACAGCTACAAAAATATAGCTAGTTGAATTAAAATTTGCTCTAGGAAAAAAATAGTTTTTTCCTGATAGAAAGTTGCCCTTACTCTCCATATGTACTTGCCTATTATATTTCAGAGGAAAAGCACCAACTAAAATTTGTGCAGTAAAAGTGGTAGGAGACAAGTTATTTTATTCTTACAAAAAGCAATGTGGAACATGAAAATTTGTGTTGATAAATTCTGCAGATATTAGTGGAATAATATCTGAATTCTATATCAGATATTATTCCACTAATATATATAGAATTATTATTATGGATAACAACTGCTAGTCTCTTCAACCCACAGATTAGCCAACCAGTAGAATAATAAATTTGTACGTTTTAAATGATTTCAAGATCCACCCCTCTTGGTGCTGAAGTCAACCACAATGATTTAAGTCTGCTTATTACCAGCTGCTTTAAATTATTAATTTTCTGATGAATTTATTTCTCAGTTTTACCTGAAGTAAATATCAATACTTTAGATTTAATTTAGAAATCTGGCCTTAATAAAAAGCAGGCTATGTGCACATACGTAAAAATGACAGACATGTTATTTCATTATTTTTTCCACTCAAAGGTTTTTGAGAATTCTCTGGAATGTTTTTTTTTTTTTTTGATGTAGGTATGACTAATTCCACTGATACCTAATATTTTATAGAAATACTTTTAATCTTCAGTATATTATACAAAAAAGTAAATTCAGAAAAAGATCCCCAAATGAAAGTTTTCTAACACACAGATGATCTAGAACAAGAGTTAGGCTTCTAGCAATGAGATTATGCATAGCAGAGTCTGCTTTACAAAATGGCTTTAAGAATCAGTGTGAAGTGAGAAAAATAAAATGCAGTTAACTGGACATTCAGTAGCCTGTTAGTTCTATCTGCTATATTAAACTGAACAGAATTACTTTTGAAATTTGGCCCTTTCTCATTGCTAATGGGTCATCCATATACTCTCACACCATCTGGTATATTAACCTTTCAAATAGTGACAAACTAAAATATTTGTCCCACATCAACAAGCCATAGTATTAATAAGCCATATTTCATTACATTATTATAATGTCATATAGCTAAGAACACCTCTCCCTACATATACTTTTTTCTTATCTTATCCTCAGATATTTTCTGAAGGAAATTAGGATTATTAGGATATTAATCTCATTAGATGAATTTATGAAAAGAGAAACACTGTGAAAACACTACTTCTAAGAACAAAATGCAATATGAACAGCTGCAAACTCAAACAGAATTATTATGGCACTTTAGGTTTATACCACCGGTAACAGTTGAAAATTACTAAAGTTTATCCTATTCCAGCATATCCTGTTAAAGATGTATTTCACACAGTGATTTAAAAAAGGATTTCAGCACTGAAACAATATAAGTCTTTAAGTCTCAGTATTTGTATTAACTTCTAAATCAAAAATAAGAAATAAACATTTAACCAAATACTGCTTTGAAAATTTAAAAAACTTACCTTGTTATTGTAAATAAGTACCCTTCTATATCTGAAAAACAACACTAACAACCTCTATGTTTTATGTTTTACACTATGTAATAGGGTGTTAGAATTAATATTACCCAGCAGTAGTAAAAGGAAAGGAGAGAAATATCTAGCTAAATCTAACTCAGCTACATACTTCAAATAACTGTTTCCTGATCTTCAGTACTTTGCTGGGTATTTCAGACCTTTTTTTTCCCTACTATCAGTATGAAAGTAACCCATACTCTGTAGCAAATGAGAAATATAAGAATAAGTAATAAGCCCCCAATCTTACCCCTTACCCTCTGGGTTTTCTGGGCTCCTCTTGCTTCTCAGTGTTACAGAGACGTGTAAACAACAGAATTTCCTGCATCCTTTTCTCATCTACACTGTACTGGGACTTGGCCAACAGGATTATTTACAACATTAGGGCCACTCCACAGTAACTTGAAAATGACTCCCCATTGGTCAGGTTTTATCAAAACTAAAACCACAACATTTTTCCTTTATGTGCAAGTCATTTATCCAAAATAAAACATTTTTCCATGTTGTTCTTCACTAAGTATTACTTTCTTATATTTATATTCCTCCTTACCTTTCTAAACTGAAGACCATGACCCCAGTCGCCTAAAGGTTATGTAAAAACCTAAATTAATTATTCTAAATGTAGTAATTAAGCACATGCACCCACACTGGGTGGATTCATATGTTACTTCTTGCTCTTATGCAGATTTCCTGGCCAACTATATGGCAGGTCCTTGAGGTATAAAGCTGATACAGTTTGTTGCAGTTAATATGATTTGCTATAGCTCTGAGCAGCTAAATATTTTCAATTATAAAAAACAAAACCTCATATACAAAATACTGACAATTCATATGTCATAATCTCAGACTGAGAAGCCAGGGCTCTTCTAAGTTTTAAGAGCATAACTCGATTTCCCTATTAACATTTCATTGCCTTTTCATCACTATAGAAGTCTTCATTGTGAGTAGTAGCTATGGCTACAAGACTTCATTTAACTAAGAGGATTCTCTGATGAATCTGATTCACAAAATCTACTGCACTGATTGGAGACAAAGGGCATACAGTTAAAAAAAAGGGGGGGGAGGGGAATTACATGAGGGACCTAGGCATTTCTATGTAAATAATAATAATAACAAAAATAAATAAATTTAGAAGCCTCTATCAAATTTGTGCGTCTATATATATACATATATAAACAATAAAATAAGGCAACAGCTACTTTATACATATTCCATGACTCCTTCAGCCACATATATCTCATCTCCCACTAGAATACTCTCTGGCTATATTCCATTATCCCTACTGTAGGAAATCAATTCACAATTTTTAAATCAAATTATGTACACATCATAACTTACATTGTACATTATTCATTTGTAACTAACCACATTTCAACCCATTCATAAGATGCAGACCTCACTTCCCACCATTCTACTCTTACTGCAATTTCTGCCTGCAACCAAGAAGTCTGTTCCATTGCCCTTACTCAGACGATTTTGCAATTTCTAAAGAAATTGATATGCAGTCATCAGGAAGTTAGAACACAGGAAGTTAAGTAACTTGCATCAGAACTGAAAATGCCTTCAGACGTGAAGCTTTCTAACAGAGGATTTATGCCTCTATTTCCCCCTCCCCCTTAAAATAAACAAATAAAATTAAAAAATAAAAATCAATATGACACTGTGAAGAGTACTACTGTTGGAAGTACCACTAACTGCTGCAAATATCTTTTTTTGGGGGGGGGGTTGGGTAGGGAGGAGCCTAGGGGGAAAAAAAAAAAGCACATGGTAGGCCAATAGTAAACCTAGAATGACAACTCAGGTTCTGTTCTGTTGCACCTGTCGTACTCACCAAGTCTTGGAGGAATCTTGATTTTATGCCATTGTTATAGGTATATTCAAATTTAATTTAAAAATACAGATTAAATTTGCGAAGTTACCATGTGAAATTGTACGGATCACATAGGTGGCACATTTTATAAACTTACAAGAAATAAATTGTAAATGCAATAATTCATTGACTTTGGAGAGAAAATCAAATTTACAAAGGCAAACAAAAACTTTTCATACTAAATAAGCTTGTGGATTGCAAACCTGCATGAAACTAGAAAACTACTAGGGAAAGATGGCAAGGAACTTAATATCATAGCTAGATTTGAAAAGCAATTGCAAATGTTTACTTCAAAAATGGAATACCCAGCTATTCTTAGTTGCAAATATAATCTCCGTTTGGTCTGATTTGGCCATTTAACCTGATTTTGGCTTGTAATTGTATTGTACAACAATTGTATTGTAATTTGTAATAAAAATTACAATTGTATTGTAATTGTTACAGAACAGGTGTTGCCAACATGCAAACTTGCTAACATGTGAACTTCCACAAATGAATTTTATTTTTATATTGGGTTTACAGGGCAAGGTTTTGGTAATAGGGGGCTGCTGGGGTGGCCTCTGTGAGCCCCATGTCAGATCAGAGCCAGCTCCAGCCAGCTACAAAGGGACTCACTGCTGGCCAGAGCTGAGCCAGAGTGATACTGGTTGGGCCTCTGGGAGAACAGATGGAAGAAAGGGAAAAAAAAAAAGCTGCATAACACCAGCTGGGAGAGAGGAGTGAGAACCAGTCCTGCAGATCCCAAGGTCAGTGCAGAAGAAGGGCAGGAGGTGCTCCAGGCACACAGCAGCAGTTCCCCTGCTGCCTGTGGAGAGGTCACTGATGAAGCAGGCTGTCCCCCTGCAGCCCGTAAGTCCCACATGGAGCAGATCTCCATGCTGTAGCCCATGGAGGAGCCTCCAGTGGAACAGGTGGATGTGGCCTGGAGGAGTCTGCGGCCCATGGAGAGCCCCTGCAGGAGCAGGCCCTGGGCTGCAGCCCATGGAGAGGAGCCCACACAGGAGCAGGGGATCTGGGGGGAGCTGCTGCCTGTGGGGGACCCGTGCTGGAGCAGTTTGCTCCTGGGGGATGGATGGACCCCATGGTACAGAGCCATGTGGGAGCAGTTCTTGAAGAACTGCCGTGGGCAGCCCACGCATGATCAGTTTGGGAAGGACAGCATCCCATGGGAGGGACCCTATGTAGAGCAGGGGCAGAGAGTGACCATGAAGGAGCGTCGGAGACGAAGTGTTAGGGACTGACCACAGCCCCCATAACCTGTTCCTCTGCACTGCTCGAGGGGTAGAGGTAGAAGAGGGTGGATGGAGGGAAGGTGTTTTTTAGTTTGTTTTTAGTTTCTCACTGTTCTAGCTTGTTAGTAGTAGGTAATAAATAACATTTATCTTACTTTGTTGAGTCTGATTTGCCTGTGGCAGTAATTGGTGAGTATTCTCCCTGTCCTCATCTCAACCCATAAGCTATTTTCATTGTATTTTCTCCCCATTTTCCTCTGAGGAGGGGCAGTGGGAGAGTGGTTGTGGTTGACTTGTGCTGCCCAGCTGAGTAAAACCATCACAGCTGTCTTCCTAGAAATCATTAGGTAAGTAAACAATTCCTGGTAAGCTCGTACTAAGAACATTTATACACCTGCCAAGAGAATCAGGCCATAGTAATTTCTTGAAATAAATAAATAAATAAATAAATCAGTAAGTAACACGTTTTGACACGTGGCATCCATTGTCATCTGGATTTTTGCATCCCTGACTAGTGTGACTAGTGTGGGATGGACTCCATTCCCTTGGAGTATATTTGATTTTTAGCAGTATGCTTAATCTGATTTTTCAAGACCTGCAGAGGAGCATTTACAAAACACAGAAGACAAACTTTGAATTTTTTAATGTGATCCTGGGATCACAAAGGAAGAGACACAATTCTTTTTAGGATTATTGAGCCAATGAAGAAAATAATTTAATTTGTCTCAGAGAAGAAAGTTAGAGCAAGTCTTTTTTCAAAACATATAAGTTAATTATACTTACTATATTGATGCATTTCCTACGCAAATACAAAAAATTAAATTGCAATATTAGTCTTCAATACTGTTATAAATGAAGTCTCAATCTGAATTTAGTAATATTTATACTTATATAAGGTATAAAAGCTATAAAAGGTATAAAACGTATAAAAGGCAAGTAAACAGCGCTGGGTGCGTGGGGAGTCTACACTCCACCAACACGCACACACAAACATCAAACATTCTAAATATATACAACATCGCTTTTACATATTAAACACGAGAATGCCTATACATACGTACAATCAGGAAGGGTAACAAACAATCCTTTAAGTTCCCTCACTTAACTGTCTCCATTTTCCATTCCTTTTGAACAATATGTCTCACTTTCAGTTGTCAAGCAACTCAGTCTTCAGGCCTTATGTATCCCGTTCTTCCCAGATCGAAGAAAAACATATCCATCTCCTTTTCAAGGCCAATAGGGCCTGGGTCAAAAGGCACGTTCAGGTCAACAGGGGGCATAACAGCAAAAGCCTTTGATGGCTGTAGCAGCAGAGGGGCCCATGGCGTAGCAGAAGTATCAGTAAAGGAGCCCGTAGTTCCCTCACTATCTGGCAAACCACACGTTCCTGACTGTGGCCCCACAGGGCTCTTTAAGGCCTCAGAGACTGCTCGCCAGGTGCCAAGCGGTCCCACTGCAACCTTGTCGTTTTTAGTTGCAGAGTCCCAAACCTTGACCTCAATTTGGGCCCATAATTCAGGATCATAAACTGTCTGATTGTTAATAAGGAGAATAAGCTGCAAGGTTACCAGGACAGTCTTTGTTTCTAAGGACGTATGATTCCCCATAATGCACAGCTGCTTACCAGCGAGGGGCAGTTGTGTGTGCAGGTCCGTATCTCTCAGCTTGAGCTTCTTCCCAGCTCCAGTGCGCCCATTTCCAGTAAGTTTCTGTACAAGCTTCTCTGAGCGGTTTGCTGAGTTTGGCCGAACCCATCTTCATGAGGCAATCAATGTGCCTGT
Organism: Anas platyrhynchos; assembly: GCF_047663525.1. NCBI lineage: Eukaryota > Metazoa > Chordata > Aves > Anseriformes > Anatidae > Anas > Anas platyrhynchos. Next base: position 58,267,990 of record NC_092588.1, on the reverse strand, counting down.
TTCCGTCCTGGTCTCCATTCTGCCAGCCTGTTCCTCTTCACTCCTTTTTCCTGCTTCTTTATTGTGACTTCACTTCATTGTGTTACCTTTTCTTTTATCTTGAGGGCAGGCTCCCCTCTTATACCCTTCTCTCCACAGCAGTTCTTTTCAAAACAACTTTTCATTGGTCAAACAACTTTGCATATAACAACAGCAGCAAACACCCAGAAACTTCCATACCTTAAGGGCTGGAGAACAAGAAACCAACTGCATGGAGTCTCCTGAATCACCCTTCTTTGTTCCCTCTAAACGCTTTTATATTCCTGATGGCCTCAGCATTAAGAGTCTAATGTTATCTCAACCACGGGGCTTTCAGACCCACCCCCATGGCCACATTCCCAAATCTCCCCCTTCTTTATTAATATCAACCATTTTCTCAACCCGAATTACCACTCCATATATAACAACAGGCCGCAGGGGAACTGCTGCCACCTGCCTGCAGCACCTCCTGCCCTCCTGCTGCACTCACCTGCGGGGCTGCAGGGCTGCTTCTCCTCTCTTTCTCCCTGTGAAGCAGCTTTTTTTGTTGTTCTTTTTTTTCTCCTTTCTTCAATATGCTCTCACAGAGGAACAAGCGACATCGTTTCTTGGCTTGGCTCTGGCCAGCAGTGGAGCCCTTATCTAACGTGGGGCAGCTTCTAGATTCTTCTCCCGGAAGCCACCCCTATGGCCCCCTGCTACCAAAACCTTGCCACGTAAACCCACCAGAGCAACTCTTTTGGTGAAGAAATTTTTCGTAAGAACCAATCGAACCCCCCCCTGGTACAACTTCAGGTTTTTTGTTCTTGTCTTGTCACTTGGGGCTTGGGAGAAGAGAACGACCCCCACCTCTCTGGAGCCTCCTTTCAGCTTCCTGTAGAGCACAGGAAGGTCTCCCCTGAGCCTCCTTTTCTCCAGGCTGAACAACCCCAGCCCCCTCAGCCGCTCCTCACCAGACTTGTTCTCTAAACCCTTCACAAGCTTCAGAGCCCTTCTGCGGACACGCTCCAGCACCTCGAGGTCTTCGCTGAACACAGTGTGCAATTCGAGGTGCGGCCTCACCAGAGCCGAGCACAGAGGGACAACCGCTTCCCTAGTCCTGATGGCCGCTCTAGTTCTGATACAAGCCAGGTGTAGAGATATTTCTATGCATATAGATGCAGCACTAGTACATGTTCCTTGGAAAACCGGTCAAACTCTCTTCAAACCCTCTAACTGGTTTCCTCTAACTGGCACTGATGCTTCAGCTGGATCCTCTAAATCCCATGTTACTGCTTCTGCTTCCTAAGCAGGTGACGGAAACTCCTAAGCGCAGAGCAGAGGAGTTGTAGTTCTGTCTACAGGCAATATTTGGAAGTTTGGAAGATGCTTCCCTTGCTCAGCTGCCATCCCTGGGTTAATCAATCACCCGATCTTTTGCCTTCCAGCAAAAGTCTTGATGCAGTTCTTAAGGCAAGTTATTTCTGAAAATCCTCAGCCAGCTCTGTGCACACCAAACCTTTCATGGCACTGTGCAAGGCGCGGCTGGCAGCGATAAATCAGGTTGTGGAATGAATGGCAACGTGTGGGGAGGGAATTTTCAGGTGGCTTCGCGCTGTTTCGCAGGTCCCTGAATTAGAGGTAATGAGGAAACAAGCAGTAGGAACAAAACCTTGAGCGAGGCTGAGATCAAGAATTGGCTACAGTGTTAAAGAGGACCTTTGGGCAGTGGGCAATTGCTGGCTGGCTCCAGGCGCGTGTCTGAGGGTCTCTGACCAACTGTGGGATAGATTCGGGCGCGTGGACAGCACGTGGGGCTACGGGGAGAGGACATGTAGGAGTGAAAAAGGGCAATAAACGCCTCCTGTTCAAGAGCCATCAGGAGTCTGTGTCTTGCATCCCTTCAGCAACACAAACATATGGCTCCAGATCCAAAATGTCATTTATTTGGCAATTTTATTTATGGTAGCACTCCCCTCCCCTCCCCTCCCCACCGCTCTTTTGCTGTCCATCCCCTCCCCTCCTCTCCCCTCTTTTGCCTCCCCTCCCCTCCCCACCGCTCTTTTGCTGTCCATCCCCTCCCCTCCCCTCCCCTCCCCTCCCCTCCCCTCTTTTGCCTCCCCTCCCCTCCCCTCCCCTCCCCTCCCCACCGCTCTTTTGCTGTCCATCCCCTCCCCTCCCCTCTTTTGCCTCCCCTCCCCTCCCCTCTTTTACCTCCCCTCCCCTCCCCTCCCCTCCCCTCCCCTCCCCTCCCCTCCCCTCTTTTACCTCCCCTCCCCTCCCCTCCCCTCCCCTCCCCTATGATCCCTGTCCCTACACACCCCTACACTCCCCTCCCCTATCCTAGTCTACACTCCCCTTCGCTACACTACCCTACATTACCCTATGCTCCCCTCCCCTCCTCTCCCCTCTCCTCCCCTCCTCTCCCCTCTCCTCCCCTATGCTCCCTGTCCCTACACTCTGCTACACTCCCCTCCCCTATACTACCCTACACACCCCTACACTCCCCTCCCCTATCCTAGTCTACACTCCCCTTCGCTACACTACCCTACATTACCCTATGCTCCCCTCCCCTCCTCTCCCCTCTCCTCCCCTCCTCTCCCCTCTCCTCCCCTATGCTCCCTGTCCCTACATTCTGCTACACTCCCCTCCCCTATACTACCCTACACACCCCTACACTCCCCTCCCCTATCCTAGTCTACACTCCCCTTCGCTACACTACCCTACATTACCCTATGCTCCCCTCCCCTATGCTCTCCTACACTCCCCTCCCCTATCCTACCCTACACTCCCCTAAACTCCGCTCCCCTACACTACCCTATACTCTCCTACGCTTCCCTCCCCTCTAACATGCTACACTCCGCTATGCTATGCTACGCTACCCTATCCTACCCTATCCTAACCTCCCCTACACTATCTTCCCCTGCCCTCCCCTTCCCTCCCTTCCCCTCCCCTCCAGTCCCCTCCCTTCCTTTTATTCCCTCCCCTTCCCTCCCCTCTTGTCTTCTTCTCTCCTCTCTTCTTTCTTTCGGGCAACTTCAAATTGCTTCAGTCGTTCTCATAGCTCCTATCCCTGGCTGATTCATGGGAACCCATCAGCAGCAACCAGAAGCGCTCCAGCTGCTGTGTCACTGGTCGAGCAACAGTCTCCAACTGGGAATCGCTGACTTTGTTCTGTGGCTCAGACAGGTGCCTTTCAGTTCCACCGTGGCCTGGACGTGTCCTCTTGCTGTGTCCCCACCTACATCGCAGTTCTGCTTAGAAGCAGCAGCAGGCTTTTGAAGATGTCCCACTCCTTCCATTTTCAGTTTCAGAGCTTGGCTAGCCGGGTGGTGTCTGTCAACAGAAGACAACAAAGAGATTTGGGTTAGAAACAGCTAACTGAGTAGTTCCTTTGCACAAGGGCAAGGACTATTTACCCCTTCCTAATGGAGACTGCAGTGTCAGCGATAATGACAGGTCCTTCAGAGAGCTTTGAAATATCCCTTGGGGATGCTGAGTCCAGAGGACCAGAGGAAATCTGTCTAAAGTACACCATGGAATCACTCTGAATTACTTCCGAGCAGAAGCATGTGGCCGATACGGCTTCAGCTGGTTTCAGTGTTCTTCTTCACCTCATACCTAAATCCAGATAAAAGGTCTCAATGCAGATGGAAAGACTGAGAACTATAGAAATCACTGATGTGCTTTGAGAACTTCTAAGAACTGAGAACTAAATAAATCCAAGGTTGCAACATTAAGGATTGGTTAGAAAAGTAAACGTTAAAAACAAGTAAAGGAGAAGGACAAGTAAGCTTTCTTAAAGGATCTACTATATTTAAAGGATCATTAAATAAGTAAATAAGTAATGAAATATATACGCAGAGAGATAGGTAGATAGATAGAAAGAAACCTAAGAAACTGCTGCGCAGGTTAGCTTCTTGCTCTCTTTTCTCAAAGTGCTAGTGAATACAGCATCTGTGTGCGTTACAAGCATTACCCTCAGTCCACCACAGGTACACACGCGAGGACAGCCTGCAGGTTGCGGAGGCAAAGAAACTGCTCTGGCTGGATGTGAAGAGCCAAGACAGAAGTTGCTGTCAGGGAAAAGATACACAGAGGGGATGAAAAACACGGAGTGTGCTTCCGACCTTCACAACTTCTAAGCAAGTGGAGATGAGGGTGTGGAAGAAGCAAATCAGCTGCTGATCGAGAAGCAGCCTGAAGATTGCCCTTAAGCAGGGCCTTGCATTCTTCGTTTTTAGAGCATTGCTTGCCTTCAAGTGCACGATCAGGATTTTATTAACTTTCTACCACTACAGAATGGCACCCGATTCCTTCACCAAACTTACGGGTGGTAATTGGAAGTATTGGTCTGCATTCTCTATTTCCTTCTTCATCTCAATTCTCTTTTGGCCCGTGAAGCTTTTCGGATCAGAGGAGAAGATCCGCTGTGATACGGACTTTTGGATACTGCAAAGGAAACAAAGAATCGTACTGACAGCTCTTGTCAACCTCACCTGCAACCATCACAGAAAAGAACACCGAAAGAACGCCGCTTTCTCATGGGAAGCATACATTTGAGCATAGGAGTCCTATAGCTGAAGCGAGGTGAAGCAAGTTCCAAAGAAGGTGAAGGAGCACACCCATACGCGTTTCCATAAAGCCGTGTTTTCAAACAAACGGTTTAAAGACTTAGATTTTCTTACAAGGGAAGAATGAAACAATAAATAAACGAAAATTACCTGGACATCCAGTTTTCCTCTAGCTTGCTTTGGTTCTTTCCAAATCTGAGTCTGGAGTGACATTCAGGGAGCAGCATTGTGCAGAAATGCCAAAGCCTCCCCAGCTTGTTGTACCTTCATCAACAAGGGCTTTGATAGTGCTGCCTCCTCAGCAACATCAGCAATTTCCTAGGAAAGCTGGTGTCCACCAGGTCCAATAGGAATGGGAAACCCCTCTAGCCACAGCTTCACACTCACACCAGAGTTGGCAGGACAGGCCGACGGACAGAGAAGTGTCTGTAAGAGTGTTAGAAAACAGCCTTGAAACAGATTTCCGTCAACCCAGGACAAATTACTTGCTCATCCCTTCCAACTGAACTCTCAGTAGAAGGAGGTGATCCCAAGCTGCATTCCTGACATCTATGCTGCAAAGTCATCAAATGTGACATGTTACTGTACCAGCCTGTTACGAACAGAAACAGGACTTTGAGGTTATGCTGTCTGATTAGAATTAAGCTCAAAGAGTTAGTCCTTTGGTATGTTTTTGTCTGCAAGTGTTTTCACTGTCTCCCAGACAATGTCTCCAGCAAGCTAGCTGCTTGTTTCATTTGTTCTGTTCTGTTCTGTGCTGTTCCGTTCTGTTTTGTTTTGTTTTCTCAGCAAGGATTCTTAGAGAAATGAGATTAAAGTGATCATCTTGTATGTCCATCCATCCCTCCCACCCCTTTGCTTGTCCAGAGCTTTTACCTTGTCCACCAGCTTGAATGAACTCGGTCATAGACGCAGTTGTGTCCAAGCCATTCTGTTGCTAGACATGTTGTGAAAACAGACAGCTAAGTAGTGGGGAGAGGACGTGCTGCTGTCTGCAGTGTGACCTCAGCGCTTACCAAACAGTAGGGAATACACAGAGAAGGGCCTTAGGAAAACTTCAAGCCCCAGATACATTTTATGTGGAAACCATATTTCCCAAGATAACACTGGACACAACTGCATAATCAAAATGGATTCATTTCTTGGTTCATCCAACTCCTAGGTTTTAGTTTTGAAAAGTTTCTGTCTTGGCTTAAAGCACTCTTCCAATCTCTATTTCCAGTTACTATGATTTCCTGAAATAGCTCATCCCATTTTTTTCTTTGTACAATCTCCCAGTCTCTTTGTTTTCCTCTCCCCAAGAAACTTAGAACTGCTCTCTTCATACTTGACAACTAGATATGGAGCTGTATCAGCCAGAAGGAAGTTTCCTTCACACTTTCCGCTTCTTACGGTATCTGGACTCTTACCTTTACTCTTACTCGCCCTTCCTACGTTAGCACCAAGAAAGCTGTTTTGGAGATCTGACGTCTTGCTTTCCAGAAGCTACCCTGAATCACCTTTACGAGAGCTGTCCCACGCTGCGAGCACAAGTCTTGCAGTCTGGCCAGATATTTGCCTTCTAAGTCAATAATCAAATCTGTCAAGTTAAGAACATGTAGTTACTGGAAAGGAAATCCTTTTATTTTTATTTATTTATATTTTTTTTTTTCCTAGACTGAGAAGGGATGAATTGTGGGGAACAAGCAAAACTCAGGTGAAAAATGAAATGACAAATGTTAAGGTCAGGCAGCTTGCCCACTGCAAGTGCTAGCCTGAAAGCAGATGGAGTGCATCTTCATACACCACAGCCTGAGACACTACTCGACAGGCCAGCCCATGTGATGAAGTCCAATGCTGTCCTGAATTTTAACGTGACAGGGGGACTCTTAAGCCTCTTGTTTATGCTTTAGCACTTGCGGTCTATGGGAGGACCACAGCACACTCTTCTCTGTCTACCCTTATTTGTTGATCGTCTGTAGGAAGAAGAGAACGTGCAGAGGCCCTCAGCCGTACACTGGGTCTGTTCTCACTCTGTGCAGCTCCATCATTGAGCACAGTACCAAACTTGATGCTTCTGTAAGGGCTTTACACAAACTACAGAATACTAAAATGAAACATTCACAACAAAACCACACTGTTTTCCCCAGCCAAGCATCAAAACACTTACAGAAGGGTATGGGCCCTCTCTGTCCTCACGTGGTTTCATCACATCCAGCACCCTTCTCTGTGCCTCCCAGCTAAACGTGCACAGAGGCAGCTGTTGCCACAGTGCTGTGGTGACATCATTCAGTTCTGTTTCTGAAGTCACCACCGCAGGCGCCTCCCAGTGACGGCACAACACTCTCTGTTGCTAATGCGTATGTCTCAGAAACAGCTAGAGGAGTACCACTATGCCCAAACTGACTTGAATTAGAGTAGTTCAAAAATTATTCCCTGCTCCCCTACATCTGTGGAAGGTGTGTGATAAATCTTTTCCTTGAGAAAGGATTACAGACACAAAGAGCTTGATTCTGATACGTTGCCCGTGCTTGGAGGGCAGTTCACCTTTGATTTCCATGTAAGAAAAAAGAAGGTGAAATCAACAATTCTCTTCCTCTGAGCTGGGAATATGAAATAACCCCAATTCTCCAGGAAGCCTTAAGAAGGAAACTATGCATCTCCTTGTTAAACATCTTGTTTATTCGGAAAACTTTTCCAGTCCTTGGCAACTGCGGTGGTCTGAATCGGGTGGGCAGCCGAGTTCCACCACGGCCGCTCTCTCACTCCCCCTCCTCAAAGGGAAAGGGGGAGAAAATACGGTGCAAAGGGCTCAAGGGCTGAGATAAGGACGGGGAGATCGCTCAACAATTCTCGTGACAGGCAAAGCAGACTCAGCATAGGGAGATAGTAAGAGTTATTGCCTACTACTAACAAACTAGACACGTGAGAAACAAAGGAAAGAAACCCAAAACGTCTTCTCCCCATCTGCCCTCTTCCACCTCCTCCCCCTTAGCAGAACAGGGAAACGGGGGACTGAGGGCTGTGGTCTGTCCCTGATGCTTTGTCCCTGCCGCTCCTTCTTGGTCCCTCCCTGCCCCTGCTCCCCGTGGGGTCCCTCCCACGGGATGCCGTCCTTCCCCAGCTGATCCCACACGCGCTGCCCACAGGCAGCAGCTCCTCAAGCACTGCTCCCACACGGCTCCGTCCCACGGGGTCCATCCATCCATCCCCCAGGAGCAAACTGCTCCAGCACGGGTCCCCCACGGCTGGGCGGCAGCTCCCCCCAGACCCCCTGCTCCTGCGGGGGCTCTCCATGGGCCGCAGCCTCCTCCAGGCCACATCCAACCTGCTCCACCGGAGGCTCCTCCACCCACTGGGGAGTTGCAGCGTGGAGATCTGCTCCATGGGGGACCCATGGGCTGCAGCGGGACAGCCTGCTCCACAGTTTTATAAATGAAGTCTCAACTCAATCTGAATTTTGTAATATTTAGACTTATGTATGATTCCCCATAATGCGCAGCTGCTTAGTAGCGCAGGGCAGGTGTGTGCACGGGTACACTTGTCTCAGCTCGAGCTTCTCTCCAGCTCCAGTGTGCCCATTTCCAGTGACTTTCTGGACGAGCTTCTCTGAGCGTTTTGCTTAGTCTGGACGATGCTATCTTCATGAGGCGATCAATGTCCCAGTTCTTGTCCTGGTCTCTGTTCTGCTAGCCTGTTCCTTTTAATTCCTTCTTTCTGCTTCTTTATTGATGACATAACTTCAACACATCGTGTTGCCTTTCTTTTTTTTTCTTTTCTTGAGGGCAGGCTCCCCTCTTATACCCTTCTCTCCACAGCAGTTCTTTTCAAAACAACTTTTCATTGTTCAAACAACTTTGCATATAACAACAGCAGCAAACACCCAGAAACTTCCATACCTTAAGGGCTGGAGAACAAGAAACCAACTGCATGGAGTCTCCTGAATCACCCTTCTTTGTTCCCTCTAAACTCTTTTATATTCCTGATGGCCTCAGCGTTAAGAGTCTAATGTTATCTCAACCACAGGGCTTTCCGACCCACCCCCATGGCCACATTCCCAAATCTCCCCCTTCTTTATTAATATCAACCATTTTCTGGACACGAATTACCACTCCATATATAACAATACAAAAACAAACAAACAAAAAATGTGCTTCAAGCACAAATAGCAATAGATGGGAACATTCTTGTTAACCAACTTGGAAAACAGAGGGGCATGACATATTAAAATTGGAACTTTTTGAAAATTCCTCAGGTATTCTCCAAACAAACAAACAAAAATTTAAAACTTCAGTTTTTAGAACCTGATTTTCTTTGTTGTTGGAACCTGTCTTTATTTCTACTATAGTTTCATATTATTCCACAGCATTTTATAGAACTGAAACAAGCAGTATAACAACACATTTGAAAATAGATGATCTAAGAGGTCTTTTCCAACCTAAATAATTCTATGATATAAGGACAGAAGGTCATCCTTTACTGTATTTCAAGTCCAGATGTAGTCCCCAATGGGCATCACTGGCTTTGTATTTTATCATTATTATTGTTATACTTTTCCCTTCATTTTCTGTCCTGTTAAACTGTCTTTATCTAAACCCTCAAGTTTTTTGTTTTGTTTTGTTTTCAATTCACTTCCACATCCCATGGTGGGGAGGACAGGTAGTGAGCAAACAGCTGTGTGGTACTTAGCTGCCTGCTGGGTTAAACGATACCACCTGTGAAGATATAATTAGTTACAAAAGGGCTAAGTAAGCCCTAACAAAATAAAAAGAAATGAGACACCACCAAACCTTATGCACCTTACGAGTGGATAAATGACTGCAGATCTGTTTCTTTGGTGTGCAGATTAGGAAGAGAAAAACAGTGTAATCCTTTTACAGAAACTCTCTCTCTCTAATTAGAATTTCAGAAGAGGAATAGTCTTTTTTTTTTTTTTTTTTTTAATATCTGATTTCTTGCATGTACTAAACAAACAACCCTAATAAATCTTTGTTTCTATGGCTTTTTAATTCAATGGTATTAATTCAATAATATCAATTAGTAATACTAACCTAGAATTTAGGTAGTAATAAATAAGCAAAATAATTGTTACATAACATGGATATTTGTCATAAAATCTTAAAAGTAGATAACTAAAAGTTATGTGCAGGCATAACAGAGTTCTGTGAATAACAATAGATACATGCACAACAGCAGGTCAAAGGAGATGATTCTCCCTCTACACTGCTCTCATGAGACACCACCTGGAGGAGCACTGTGTTTAGCTCTGGGGCCCCCAACACAGGAAGCACAAGGATGTATTAGAACTAGTCCAGAGCAGGCCCTCAAGGAGGATCAAAGGGCTGGAGCACCTCTACTGTGAAGACAGTCTTTTACTGTATATCTATGTTAATTACCGGTGTTTCTCACAGGGAAGAAGAAAAAAAAAAGAGAGAAAAAAAAAGAGGATCCAGGATCCAATCTCGAAAAAAATATATATTTATATATGTATGTATATATTTAACTCAGGTATTCTGAAATTCAGTGGCAGAACATGTACATGGACGTACATGGCATTCATATGGCATTTCAAGATATTATTTAAGAGAGGTGTTATTCTGGCAAGAGCTAGGAGCAACTCTCCACCATGTGTTATTTGTAGTCTTGAAGCTTACTGGAAGGTATTACATCTAATAGCAACTGTTGAGACAACACCTCTGCCTTAAAATGAACTGACTCTGAATCTCACCTTCCACGTTTTTTCCTCATTCCACTTTAGGATAATAAAATTTCAGCTGTGAAGGCAAGAAGGTTTCTCTTCACTATTTTTAAACGAGTTTCATATGCATATTGAGCACCATAGAGATATCACAGCTGCACCAACACTCCTTTGGGGTGGGGAGGACTTGGGTGTTAATAAGAAGATATAAGAAGGTAGCTTCTTCAAAGCAACAAAGATCAATGCAATCTCAAGTCAAGGTGTTTACACTCTTTAGTGAAAACACTAAAATATACCACCTGGAACTGGATTATGCATTGTAGATTATTATACTTCGGCAGGCCTCAGTTTGGCAGAACAAACACTGATTACAGAGCAAGTTATACAATAGTCTTCAAACCTGAAAATTCCTGTGCATTGGAATTTATTCCTACGTGGTGGCAGAGTTTGAACCCATAGACTTATGGAAAAAAAAAAAAAAAAAAAGTATCATTCTCAACATTTTAAGTGACAAAATTTGGCAAGATTGAAGGCTATGTTATTAATAAAAAACATAACTTCCGTTAGGTTTCAAAATATCTGGACTATATATATCAGAAAAGAAACTTATCGGAATTATGTCTTTAAATCAGCAGATTATAAAAAACATACAAAGGAATATGGGTTCCTGATTTTTCTTGTAGTCCAAGCCCATGATGAACATCAGATGCAAAAAGTTAGTGTCTTAACAGAACTTATAGTTTGTCAGCAATTAAAGAGGCCATAATTAGAATAGATATATTTGAGACCTTGCACCATGCTCTTGTGATGACTTTGAATCAGCCAGTTAATCCTTATTTAATCCTATTTAATGTTTACCCAGGATTAAATAAAAACTAGAGCCCAGATCAGATTTATATGTAGAAAGTGAAGCATGAGTCTGTTTTGTTTTGGTTTTGGACTGGATCAATGTAATATTTTTTTTCCCCATTTTTCATACAATTAGGCAATTTACTATTGCCTACAGCAATATATAATTATTTTTCTCTGCATTATTATTCATTCATGTATATTCTGCACCTTTAAAGCATGATTAAAAATACACTTCTTTTGGATAATTTATTAATTGGTTTTAGTTAATAAGCCTTTTCTTAGCCTAATGAGAACCACAGGAATATCTCCTCCTCTTGCAAGCTTTTCCTCTGTTGTTTTTTAACATGTTATTGTTGCAAAAACTCATATCAGTTTCAATATAAACCTTATTAGTCACCTAAGACTATTATATAAAGTATGAGACAGTACCGTGAAGAGATATGTCAATAGTATTATGCAGGAACATAAAAAAAAGAATGAACTGGAATGGAATTCAGACCAAAAAAAAAAAAAAAAAATGTGAGCAGCTATAAGAGTCATTTTCAAAAATCTAAAATATTAGTGACAATACCTCATTATAGTTTTTGGGATAGTTACATGAAGATGGAAATGGTAAATAGAAAGTGTGCATGGGGAAAAAAGCTAAAACAAACCAAGTTTATGCTTGAAAATATCTCAGTTACATAAGGTTCTCTTCACACTTATAGCAGCATCTTCATTTATATTCTAATTGTTATTGTTATTATTTTAAACTTACAGTTCCTTGTTCTGCTAAATCTCCAGTCCATTCCTTGCCTAAAGAAAGTTCTTGCTAAATTTGAGAGAGATCACTTTCTAAGCCTAAAGAATTTCTGCTCTCTACCCATCAGTGCTTTTTCCATGATTTATCTATAACTGAGCCCTAAAAAGTGTTAAAAACTTTGTTGCTATGAGTCAAAAACATGCTTCAAAATCATGGCTTTGCAATGAGAAGAAATATGCAAGCAAATTCTGATATGAGACTTAGAAGCAGAAACCATCAGTAAACAAATTTACTAATTTAAGCATTCTTAGCATACTAGTTTAAGCATGCTTTCGTTTGGTTGGTTTAGATCTGTGGGGCTAACATCAGCCTGTCACAGCAGTAAGCCTTAAATCTTTTATTGCCTTAAGAGATACATTTTTTAGTTTGTTTACAAACAGGAACTGAGAAGTAAGGCCTGCATTGTACCTGAAAAAGTGATCTGCCTTTCACTTGTCAGAGTTTTGCTAGGATTAGTGTTAACGTGGCTGACTGCCTTGGCCAAGAATGAATTCAGTTTGTAGTTATAGCTGAAATGTTCAACTAAAATAGTCTTGAAAAATGTTGAAATGAATGAATTACAGTAAGTTATTTAATTAACCTTTAAAGGACATGTACAATCATATCTGTACATCTAGATCATTTATCTACAAAGATCTGTATAAAAATATTATAGAATTTTGCTGGCAATATGTCTGAAGACAAATTAAAAATTAATATACAACTTCTATTACACCTTTTGGCCCAATTGCTTCTATTTTCTCCTCTCTATCTGTCCTCCAGGAGAGCAATGAAAGGAGGGAAAGAAAGGAAAATACAAGAAGTTTTAAAGACAAAAATTACTATTCTACCTGTTTGATATTTTTATGTATTGCGTGATGTAACAACTTAATTTTCTATAATGAAAGGATTTCGTGACCGTAGGAATACCTTATTGTTTACAAATCAAAATTATGCAAGTGTTTATCATTTTAACCTGAAGGACATATATCATTTTAACCTGAAGGACACAAATTAAAATGTAGGCAGTATTGTGAAAGGATTATGTCAAGTGAAGAAGAAATTGTGGTTTGACTTTTCAAATAAACAAGAAATATTCCAAGGAAGTATTAATTTTGTCTAATGTATATGACATTTAGAAAAGCAGCTACAATTCTGCTCTCAGTAGATAGAATATAATAATCTTTTTCTTAAGAGAAAGAAACAATTCCACTTTCAGTTAAATTATCAGTACTCATTTTTATTCAGATGACAATAAGAGCTAATGCTGATGAAGGCAAACAGTAAGAGTTCTGCAAATTTCCCTTTGGCTAAATATATCGGTTGGCAACTCTGAACTTGAGTGATTTAGTTAGTAACAGCCCCCTGACTAGAAGAACAGATTTGAAATACAGATAATTTTCCTTTTTTTTTTTTTTTAATGTAAATATTATCTATGGTGGGATTACTTTTTTTTTTTTTTTTCTAAATCTGATTCCAACCCATTGAGTTTAATCTGAAGAAGGTAACTTGTTAGTTTAAACTATCTGTGGCTTTAGCCTTGTTATTCAAAAAAATAACAAGTTCAGTGTTCTGTTAAATAACTTGTGACCAGATTCTTTCTCCAATATGGAAAAACAACAACAAAAACCCACTATTCAAAAATCATGAATATGGTCATGGATGTATCTTACTTAAAATTAATTTTACAGTCTGGCTACAATTTATTTTACGTGGGAAAAAAAAAAAAAGATGTCTAGCTAATGTTCACAGAAAAGGATGAAAGTTACTACCAGCTGATTGCCATTATTGAGGGCTGTGTGTATAAATGAAAGGAGAATATGCAAGTATATAAGGAAGTCATAAAACCAATTAATCAAAATGGCTCATAATCTCATAATCCTGATACAAATATGCTTTTATACTCAAAAAAGAAACAACAACAAAAAAACAAACAAACAAAAAAAAAACTCAGGAAATACAAAAAAAATATGGATAACACCTTTGACATGAGCTTTTTCTTCCTTACTGGCTTTAGCAAATTAAGAGGAGACACATCACAGGTTATTTAAAATCAACCACATGCTTCTGGTTTTAAACTATTCTTTACATGCAACCTGATATAGCATCTGGCTAGTAAGCCATGATTTCTGTTTTATAAATCTAAATGAAATTGTAATTTGACCTGTTAGGAATTTTTTTATATGCACAGGTGGCTTGTGCTTTCCAAAGCCAAGTTATACCATTTCTTCATTAAAGACAGGATGCCACTTTCAGAGCAGTTTATGTTATCTCATCTAAAAGGTTATTATCTTCCAAACCTTGAAATTCTGACCCATATGTGGAAATGGCTCTACAAGATTTAATTAGCAAGCAGAAGGATAGAGAAACTGGAAAAACTACCTTCAGTGGATTACACCCTGTAGATGTCTGAGTTGAGAGCACCTGCATTGGTGTCAGCTCTTACTGTATTTCCCTCTATGGTTGTCACTGGACAGCTGTGCGGAGACTCAGCCAGTTGTACATCTGTTCCAGCAGGGGAAGCTGAAATTGCCAGAAGTGTCTGGCTGACTGCCTAGCACTGTAGCCCTAGGTTTCTCCACAACAATAGAAAATTACGACCTTCCAATTCACTCTCAGTCACTTAAAATTTCCTCTTAGTTCCCTCTGACTCCTGCAATATTCTCCAGATGAAACGGAGGAGATACATTTCAAAATTTCCTACTTCTAAAATTCATTCAATTTTTTTTAGTAAGTTTGAGCACATGGTTAATTTGTATTAGTATGCTTTACTAGCATATATGCTTCACTATTTTCTTGCTTATTTATGTGGCAACATTCTGGGAGTGATACATGTTTCTATATAGTTCAAAACATATTCTACAACAACTGTACTCCATGCAGCTTATGTGTAGTAGAAGATTTAATCACTTCCTATTTTATTTATTTATTTATTTATTTGAGAGAGAGAGAGAGAGAGAGAGAGAGTCCTTACCAGTAGATTATTCCAACTGGAGCCAACTAATGAAGCTGAGAGGATGCATGCTGCAGGTACTTGTGCTTACTAATAACTTGTGTCAAATGAACGGTAACAAGAAAACATAGATAAACAGCTAAATAACAGTATAAATAGCTTATCTATAATGATGTTTGTAAGACTGAAAAATCAGTACCAAACAATGTTCTTTTGCTCTGTGGAACACAATGTACTTTATGCGCTGTGAGTCAGACTATAGAATCCAAACTCAACACTACTGTATGATCACATACATCTGTTGTACTGTCAGAATAAGCTTAAAAATCAAATGATGAATAATAAATAATCCAGTCAGACCCCCTGTCCACACCCCAGCCAGGAGCAGGGTAGTCAGAGGTATGGGGGCATCCAATGGGGCCTAGCCCTGCTGTGGCCTTTCTGGGTCTGATGGCCTGGGGCTTGGAGCACGTCCTGGGCCTGGGCAGGTGGGGAAGCCCTGGGGGCAGGCATGAGCAGGCCAGGTTGGTGGTGCCCCATGGCACCTAGTGGTGTCTTTTCAATCAATATTGGATATTTTAAACAAATTAATATAAAACACAAATGTGTTTTAGAAGTGAACCTAGTTACACATATGAATTTAAAGAGATAATTAATTATCTTTGATACCCTGATAATAATCTTAGTAATGTAATACTAAAGACATCTTTCATATCTTTGATAGTTATCTTTCATCATCCCACCTTGCTAGTTGGACATGTTGTGCCTCCATCCAGGGACATGTAATTCAAAGCTAACATTGATTAAATCATACTCATGTGATAAGTTGAGTATCTTAAAACATTTACGGTGTGTTCTTCTGCCTACTTTTTCCATATCTGACTTTGAGATTTGTTCCACTGTCTTCTTGGCTTCTCTACCAGTATTTCCCTCATGGTAGCTTCTCATTCATCACCACATGGACCTGCAGTAGAGTTTGGCTGTCTGAGAGGGGCACAGCCCCTCTGGCCTGCCTTGGCTCCAGCTTGCTGGGAAAATACTTTTTGAGGTGTGAGAAAGCAAGCAAGGAAAAATGAGGAGAGATAAGCATAGTGAAAACATATGGAAGTGTAACTGTTGACACAGCAACATGTAACAGCTCTGGGACTCAAAGGGAAGTACTAACTTAAAAATGTAAAACATTTTCCTCCCTTTGGAGGAACCTGGCCCTTCCCCAGCCGACTGACAGTGACCAGAGGACTCAGACTCACTCCAGGGGTAGTGAGCATACTCATATCTAACCTAGGAGCCTGCTAATCCTAGCCAGTCATCACATATATCACACAACAAACAATCCTTTCCTACTCCTTAGTAGTGCTTGCCTTGCTACAGAGTCTCTGCTCAGTATGAACACTGCCTGAATTATGTAAAGGTGGATTTACAGCTTCTTTAAGAAGGATGCTGTGCCTGTGGTACACCTAGTGAAAAGTTTTCCAGTCCTGTGAGAATTTATGCTAAAATATATTGATTTTCCAGAAATTTCTAACAATCAGCTGTAAAAATATGCAGGAAACATTTAGAAGAGATGAAATAAGAACACAATGTCTTTGTGTAGTCATCTCAAAATTCAAAATTAGTCACTGAAAGATTAAAATATTTCATTTATTTTGAAAATTGTCCCATTTTTAGAAATTAGAACCCCTCATTTTCTTTGCATGAATGAAGTTAATTGAAACCAACACTTACATCAACAGATCTGTTGCTAATATGTATTTTCAGTGAAAAGCATTTTGCTGAAAATTCCTACCAAGTTCTTTGCACTTGTATTTAGTGTGAGTCTTTCATTGAAATAAAACAGACTAAAGCATGATGGCTATAGAAAACAAGTTTTCAGAAACTGAGTATTCATCTAACAACACTACTGAAAAATCCACAGAAACTGATTTGCAAGTACTGGCACCAATGTTCTCAATGTAAACAGCTAATAAAAGTATATATAAATCAGTAAGGAGTGACAGAAACAATTTTGATGAAATCTGGCTAAGAAACTCCTGCACATATCTGGAAACTTGAGTTTCCCAGAATATCTAAATTCTCACAGATTTATGTTAGCACATTATTTCCTTTCCCCAAAACTAAGATAATAAACCACAGAAACTGTGACTTCTCAGAAAGAAAGTCTCTGGTACAGCAGGATATTAAATTCTGTCTTTTAATTCCTACTCCAGATCCTGGGACTCTACCTCTTGCATATTCCTTGGTGTTCATGTATATTTCAAATTAATACATTAAGTATTATGATGTTTAATGACACATCTATTTTTTTTGCTGTAGCCATGCTATTGCAAACAACAATAATAAAAAGGTTAAACTGTACTTCATAAGCACTGTTATCAAGTGAAATTATTAATAATTAATAATAATTAATTTCTCAGACAAAAGAGTGACAAGAAAAAAATACTTCATGCAGTGAGTTGACTTCTCACACATTCCCTTTTAACAGTATCAGAAGTCAAACACCTTAGCCATATTTTTACATATTCATATTGGTATAATGCAGGCGAATATATACCAATATTATAATTAGTATAAAGCAGTCAATGTCTATGAATCTCACATAATATTAGCTTACTTAACTCTAACTTGAAACCAAAGTAAATCTTCCCAAAGTGAGATTTAACTACGTTTAGTTATTAGATGTTCATATTCTTCTGAGGAAATGTTCAGAGCAATACAAATTTTCTGTCATGGGACTTCAGAATAAAAGTATGTGCTCTACGAATAGTAGCTAGATCCCTTATTAGAATAATATATTTTATAATAATAATAATAATAATTTAACAATAATTTAATAATAACTTAATATTAATAATTTAATAATAATAAGTCTGATAATTTAATAATAATATGTTAATATATTTTATGGGTCTTCACAGGTGAAGTAAATGCTAACAATGTATGTTATACAGGAAATATGTGACATACATGATACGGAATTCAGATGTCTAGTCTCTGAAAGATTAGAATCTTTAAAAAAAATGTGCAGAAACTAGGTTCTTAGATATAGGAGAAAAAGAGAGTGCCAAAACAAGCAAATAAATTCAAAAGAGTCTAAATGAAAATGCTGGGAATTGTACTATTTATTTAATTATTTATTTCAATGAGATTATATGACTGCCTACTAGAACATGTTTTCAAGTCAATGAAGGTAGAATAACTTCTCAAACGGATGCAAGAATCAGAAAAGAATTAGAGCAACACTCAAAATTAATTTTACCAGATATCTTATTCAGTTCTTTATTATGTTATCTCTCCAAGTTACTAGCAGTTTCCCTGCTGCTAATAATCACAGAATGCTGACATGTCTACAACTAGTTTCTGCCAATCCAAGCAAACTGTAGTAAGCATGTTGTAATTTACAGTCCCAAGATGTTGACAGACTGGTTCACAAGCCAGAAAAACATTACTTTCTTTTGCAACTTCAAAGCCCAAAAGGAGGACATAAAGTTCTGTGAAAACCAGTGGGATGCTGGAAAGCAAAGGAATAAGTTAAGCTATTGGTTACAAAGATGCTGGCCACCATTCCAGAGTGGATATCAGAACTAACTCCAACAAACTGTCTGGCAAGGGGGCTGTTTTCTACACAGGCAGTAAAAAGTAGGCTGAGAAAGTTTTTCTTAGGATCTTCAGCCTGGCATCCAGCTGTGCATCGTTTTTGTGCACTACAAGTTATGTGCAACAGTAATATTTTATATATGTATATAGAATTGCTTGTATCTTCTGTAGGCATTTCCCTGGCAAAACTTATGTACACTTTTAGATTATACAAATATATATATATATATATATAAACTTATTTATGAATCATGGGAAAACATTAACCTTAATTCTAAGCCTTTAACCTCAGAACAATGGGAGATTACAAAGAAAGTTAGGATGAGAGCAAAAGTCATCATAGTGCAGCACTGGATGCCTACTGACAGAAAATGTCTGGCTTTAAAAATCAACAATATTGTTATGTTCACATGGATATTTAAAATACCAAGAACAATCTGTCTGGGTTCTGTTATAACTTTCAATTCAAGCAGAAAAATCAAATGTGTATGCTGCAGCCTCATCCATATCAGAGAGCTGCTGCTATCAAAATGTTTCTTGAAGCCATCTTGAGGGAACAATAATGGTACTATTGTTAAAATAAATCTTCTTATGTTTACATGTTAATTTAGAATAATAATAATAAAAAAGGCTATTATTAGTCTTAATATTTTTTAATCATGCATGGTAAGTGGAAAAATTACAGTAAAGTAAAAAAGGAAAGTTATCACAATGTGTCATAAACTCTTGAGTTATGTGTTCAGGAAACTTTACCCTAATCCAAAAAAGGAAACATTTTTTGGGGGCAGGATAGTTCTTCCCTCCACAGCCTTGTAGCCATACTTTAGTCCTACGATACTTTTTTCACTTTCTTTCAGTTGACTAATTCTTTAAGTATCAGGTCATTCATGACCTAGCTGTGCATTAAATTTAAACTTTTTTCTTTCAGTCTCTAAGCAGACTTTGAATGGTTAATCTTTTGTATTACTAAAAAGTAAGAAGAAACACCAAACCATCCAAGACAAAGAATACAGGGTGTAGAATTTAGTGTGTTTCTGTGTGTCTGTCTTGGTTTGTATGTTACATGGGGTGATTTATTTATTTGTTTGTTTGTTTGTTTATTTATTTATTTATTTATTTATTTTTTTATTCCCCCCCCCCAGGAATTGTGTTGTGGCAGTTATCAAAGCCTTCATAATTATGCCCAGAATTTCAAGATTTCCCAAAGCCACAGCAGATCCCATCCTTATGCAGTGGAGATGCATTCAGAAATCAGACATGATCACACCTGGACAAATACAAATGCACACCTGCATAGACATACACAGCCCTGACTGAAGTTGTGATACATGCATTTACACCAGTAAACCCAAAGCTTTTGGGAACTGCCATAGCCAGGAGGCTCTCCCATGCCTGCCTGTTCATATCCACCCTGAGGTCTCCCTGCACCTGCCAAAGCCCCCACATCAGCCCCAGGGCTCTCAGCCCCTTCCCCAGCAAGGCCTTGGCTCCTCACAGCCCAGCCCTGCCCAGCTGAGGTTGTTGACCAGCATGACCTGGTGAAGTGTTCTTCAGATGCTGTGCCCATGCGCAACCATGGAAATACATCAAAGTTTTTGTTGACATCCCTTGTATAAAATGATGAATGTAACGTTGTCCTGTACAAGACACAGCAGCTCTTTTAAAGACGACTCTTCTTATGCAGACAGTATTCAGAGAGGGGTACAATACAGAAATCAAAATAGTTAACAGCCAAAGAGGTTGGTTTTCTTTAATACAGTGTCTGTTTTTTATCACAGCAGGGTGGAACTACATTAGCACCCCATAATCTGCTTGCATCCTGTGAGCTCTCTGAACAGTCCTCTACAGATGTTTGCTATTATCCATAATTTAGAAACTATTTCACCAAAGAAAAAAACCCTGAGAAAAAATCACCCTCTTTGTCAATGGTCCCTTGAAGAAGCCAAAATGTTAGTATCATTGCAAATGTTAGCATTAACAAATCAAATTGTGCTTGTTTGCCCATCTAAAATGATATAAAATTGTTCTTATTAAAAATTAAAATATTATTTTTATGTATTCACCATACAGGCATATTGGAGCCCATGCTGCAATTTGCTTGTAAAGAACCTCTTCCTCATTTAACAGGAGGATAAAGAAAATACATAGGAATCCAGTGATACATGGACATGTGCAGGCCAAGAGTAACAAATTAACTGATTCAAATGTAGTGATCATCATAATGATATATAATGATACATAAACTGCATAAACTAAATGAGATTATTTTTGTATGGATAATGAAACCTATAGATACTAAAATGACAGTAGTCAGTATTTTTTTTACCCACCCAAGTATTTACCCATGTCTGAGGTGGCAAGTTAATCAGAAATTGCAAAATATTTTTTTATATTAACCTTAAAAAATCTTAATCATGGAATTGCCAAATAACAAATAAGGAAATTAGAGAACAACTGTAATAACATCTTGTCCCAATTCCTCCTTCAGATGTTGCATAGTGTCTCACTGACAATATTTCTGCATAAGTGAAATATGGCCTAGTAGGGGAAGAAATCAGATTTCTTACTGTATCAGGATAATAACTGATAGTAAATTATTCAAATAAAACCAAATTGAAATTTTGATTTCTTTCTGAAAAATTTTGCAATACTTTCCTTCAAAATGTTTCTGTCCATTTATCGACTAACTATCGATGAACTGGCAAATTATATTTATGTAATTTCTAATCTATGCATTCTGAGCATACATTTAATTGTGAATAGTAACTGACTATTTTGCCTGTTTGGATCAAGTAAAACGAAAATCTGAGTTCTAATACAAATACATATTTATTAAATTCTATTTTCTGTCAATAGAATGGAATAATATAATCATAGACTTCTTTGGGTTGGAAGTGACCTGAAAGATCATCTATTTCCAACCCCTCTGTCATACTCAGGGACACAATAGCTGTCATATTTATATAGATTTGCTTGCTAATACCTATGCAAATTAAATTGGACACATAACAATTCAAAATTGGTACAAGTGTATTTTAAACAAACTAATTATGAAAACTAGCAACATCGCATTATTCTCCTGTAGTGAATACGGCCTTTAACAGTTGAATAATTAGAAAATTTTACTAGCTACTAAAGCAGTCTGCAAATGTATTTGTCACTAATTTTGTGATAAAATACAGGTGAGTCCTGAACATATATTGTGACTGTCTTCAGAGTGGTGTACTTAACACGGGAGACAAGATCTTTGGCATCATTTTGCAGACTTCTCCCTTTCAAGTAAAGCACCACTGGCTTGTTTGTGTTTATTTATTTTATTTTATTTTATTTTATTTGGCCAATGCAATGCATTTCACAAGCATTTAACTGAATTTGACTGAGTAGCTACTTGTTAGCATTAGTAGTTCTACATTCCAGGTGCTAGTTTTGACTTTTGTCATGATTTTATTAGAGGACTCTGAGATACTTTCTTAAGTTGCAGCACATAGGTACGACACTTTCTTTTTTTGTGTGTTTCAGTTTCCCCATCTCTAAAACAGGAAAACGCTTTAGATTGTTCTGAGAAATTTGTTTGGTAGAAACCAGGTTGGTCTGCAGCATGCCCAGACAGTGCTCCTCAGGATGAATCTCACTACTTGTTAACATACGTCAACTGGTTAGAACATGATTTTGCCCAGAGGGAATTCTTGGTCCCTTGATGTGACTGGTTGAAGTAACTCTGTCCTGATTTGTTCCTGGGCCCTAGGATAAATGGGCTGGAATCTTTACAGTGCACCAAATTTAGTCTGTTTGTTGCTTGACTGAATGGTCAGCAGATACGGCTCCACTCGAGTATTATTTGTGATACTTGTTGATACAGGGTACTGCTGTCAGAAGCATCCAACAGCCACAGTGATTACCACAGAAGGGCATACAGAAAGGGCCAGAAGGGCTGAGAAGAGCATCCCTGGGCTTGGCACTAGTGATGACTCCCCACAGGACACAGTCCCTACCACCCATTAGAAGAACTACCTGAGACTCACCTGGAGCAAGCTCCCAGAGAAACTGTGGCTGCAGGGACCTCTTGCAGAGGCTGGGGCAGAAGAGCACCTTGCCTGCCTGCTGTCTTCCTGTGCATGGAGGAGAATGCTTCTACTTAGGGGATGTACAACTGTACTTGTGCATTCTCTGTGCCAGTCTCTGTGGCCGGCCATGTCAGCATCTTTGGACATCTGTGTGGGTCTCTGGGACACACATTCAGTTTTGTTGCTGGTAGAACATGGAAATGGTAAAGCAGCAGTCACATCCATTGGCCCAGAACAGAGATCCATGGCAGTCTGGGCACGTTGGGCTTGGCTCCAGTGGCCAGGCTGGAGGAACCCCTCTGCTGGTGAAGATGATGGTCATTTATAATATTTCTTAATTGGGTCTTCTCCGAGACTCTTCAGCTTCAGGAGTCTGAACATTCAACAGAAATGATGGAGGTGCATGTAGAGTCTGTCCTTATGGGGTTGGAAAATGGAGACTACTGTTTCAGAGCCTGTGTCATGGTTACATTTGTGTACTAGAATTAAACGAAGAGATACCAAACGATTGTTCCTGGGTATTTTTGTTTGTCTGATTGATTTGTAGTACTGCTGTCATCAGAGTGAGACTGATGAGACTGTCCAATCAGGTGGTCATCAGAATGGCAGAAAAAAGCCATGTAATGTTGTTTATCACCCAGGAAGCATTGTTTTAGTAACTTTATCATGTCAACTACTGAAATACTGACATAACTGCTTTACTTACTAGTGCTAAGGAACAGTAGACTTTTTTTTTTTTTTTTTTTTAAATACGTTCTAATGGGAAAAGTGTATTCTAGTTTAACTAGGTTAAGTGGTGTGGGTTCAGAGGGTATGGAACTTATACGTCATTTATTCTGCACTGTTGGAAACCCTCCCCTGAGTAAATGAGTGCTGATAATGCAAACTCACTCTCAGAACATGGAGTCTGCAGAGAAACATCAAGTTAAGGAAGAACTTCTTGCCAAATGAGTGAATGTAAATTCCAAAAGCATTATTTCCTTGGATGCAACTGTTTTTCTGTTATTGAAAAACAAATACAGATCTTCAGTTTTCCAGACAACGTTTCAAAATCATCAAGATAAAAAAGTAATCTTTGTTCTAATTACTGTGAACCAGGTCGTTAAGAATTCACTAATAGCTTTGTCTGTGTGTCATTTCAACTTTTTGCCTGTCTTCTAACCCAAACTACAAGGCATTTATTTGCTGGGCAGCATCTGCTGCATAGAAAGAGTAGTTCAAAATTTATCTGACCACACTGTTACTAATATGTTTTGACTTAAATTACACCATCAGCTATGTTAACTAACATTAATTCAAAGCATATTTTCCTTTGTTTTCTTGTTCTTTCATCTATTATTTTGAATATTTTTGCTAGAAAATGATGTTACTAAGTTGGGGAATAAACAGTATTGAGTAATGCTTTATATTTCCTGTGTATCTCCAAAAACACCATGAATCAGTTTTGTTCCTATAGTCAGAGTGACGGGCACGTTTTCTGGCAGCCAGCAGAAGAGTGAAGGTTAAAGATAAATAGAAATCTTGCTTAAGACAGCTCCCTGGAGTTTCATAACTGTGAATGATATATTATTTTTTTTCCATGAACTATTAACTTGGATTTTCAAACTGTATCAAATCAGTGTTGCAACCTACAGGAAATCACTGCATTAAGAAAAATAAATAAATAAATAAAAGTCAGATGTGAAAACCACTCCTCAACTGAACTGCAGTAATTGTTAGCATTGCATCAATCACCTCACAGTGTCTGTAAACTTTTCTTTTACAAAAGACTGCATTAATTAGCCCTTGAAGACTATAAAATGACATCAAGGACACGGGCTTGATAACTGTAAAATAATAATAATTTAAAAAAAAGTAAACATAATTTCCAATAAAGATAACCTCAGTGCCAATTTTGTTTCAATAATGTAAAAGCCATAAAATGACGTTCTAAATTTGGTTTAGAATGTTCCTATTATACTTTTATTTCTGGAAGTGAATAACACCCATTTTAACTGCTTGTTTCCCACCCACTCACACCCTGTGTCAAATAAAGATACCTAGTATTTAAGACTTACTTTTGCATTTGTTCACATTGAAAGAGTGGGCAGGAATTCTGTACCTTTTACCTAAAAGCCAGCCAACCTGGTTGCTGGTTAAGAAGGCTGTGGCCTTGCTTGTGTTACGAGGAGGCAGTAACTCTGCCAGAGCTGTGGATATGTGCTGGCAGGGTGACTACAGAGACGGAAACGGGAAGGAGCTGCTTCAACACTGGACGCAGGGCTCTGGGATCTGATTGACAGCCTGGATATGCTGTGAGGAGGGATCAAACATCAGTATCCTGTGTTTGTTATGCTTTGGAATTACCTGTAATTGCCTATTATTTATAAAACACCACATTCATGGAGTATTATTAAAGCTTTTATATGGTAGCAGAATTTGTCTTTCGGTTTACTTTCATAGTGTAGAAAGCACTTCCTTCTCTTTTATACATGTACTAACATGTAGACCTGAATACTACACTGGTTCTGGCAAAACTTTTTGATTATCATTTCAGTCTCTTAGAACAGACAAATCAGGAACAAAACACATAAACTGAATACTGAAAACCTGAAAAGCAAATACCGATTACTTTAACATAAAAATTTTGAACAATGTATTTTTACTTCATTTAATCATACAACATGCCCAAATATCTCCTCCACATACAGATGATAGGGAGACAAATGAAAAATATCCATGATCAACCACGAGAAAAAAAATATCAGGAATATACTGATATTTGTATACTGAAGTATATTTATACATATATTTATACATATATTCTAAATGTAACTTTAAAACAACACAGGAGCATAATATGGCAGGGCCTATACATGAGTGATGTATTATAAATTACAAAGTAAAGGCAGACAAAATGAGAAAAAATTTGTAAATACACTCAAAGACCACCAGATGTCTCTGTAATAAAAGTTATGCAAAAATATAGTAAAATCTTCAACCCACCAAAACCATACAGACAAAATGGAAAGCCTAATGAACAGTTCAAACTGTTATAAAAACTAAAGCTATATGGAGGTGAAATGTTAATACAGCCTAGCCAAATTCTGTTGCCAGTGTCAACAGTATTTATGAATGCCATAAAAAAAAAAATCAAGGTTTTAATTCAGATTCTACTTCATGTTGCAGCTTGCGAAGTCTGTATTCATGCAAAGCACGCAAGGAAAGTGGAAAGGTGCATACAATTGTCTATTCTTCTAATTAGACAATAAATTATTTTACTACAGTTATCACTACCTTGAGTTGAACTCAGATTAATGACAACCATATTAGCAATTTAGTTCATTCTACGAAACAGAGTTAACTGGTACAAAACTACTATCATAGATTCAGTTACTACAGAAAGATATTACATATCAGTAAAACTTATTCCTGTAATTGAAGAAAAAACAACAATAATGTAAACTCTCTGTAGCAATATAACTTTGCATATTGTCTGTTACAAAAATCAGTTACAGATACTGCTATTATTTTTTATAATAGTACTTGTATTACACATGAAGACAAATATTCGCTGTAGCTTGTATGTAGTTGCAACAGTGCATAGATGTTTTGCAAAAATGTAATGTCTTTTTGTTCACAAATGTGCACTTAGAACTTCAAATTAAAGCATATATCTTCCTTTCCTCTTTGTTGCTACAGTGCATCTCGTTTATATGGAAAAGTTACCTGAGTAGTATTTGTTTGGAATTTTGTTTTGCTTAATGTGTCTTTGACAGAAGTTTTTAAGTGTGAGTCAACACTGTAATCTCAACTGTTTGATAAAAAGTAAGTATCAAGCAGGTGAATATCCTCCAAGTACAAACCACCTGTACATTATTAAGGAATAAAAAAGATATACATTTTCCATACTTTCAATAAGAAATGTATTTTCATTTTGAAATTACTAAGTTAGTTCTGGGAATACTTCTACTGAAATTAAAATATTTTTCTAAATAGTCTCTTATTTCACACAATGGCAAGGAAAACATGAAGAGCTAGAAAAATTGTTTTATAAAAACCTTGTTTATAAATGTTTAGAAATTGTATTTTGGAAAACATTTTTATGTTCACATAAGTTTTATGTCATTATATAATAGCAAATATATTTAGCAAATAATATAAAATGAAATAAAAATATATAGTAAAATTTGTATTAAACACAATAAAATATACACAAATGCTGTAGCAACATCTAGAGATATTACTGGTGGCAAAATTAGAAACCAAATTTCTCAGTTTGCCTTATTCATTAGATAGAACTGATTCTCTTTTCAGCATCTCAGTTTTGTGGCTTTCCAGAACCTAAAACTTCATCTGTACCTATCATAAACTCTTATTTTGAACTGCACTGTCATCTCACCAGCTTCAAAACTCTTCAAATATTTTTCTGTCTTCTTTTATGCCTCTTTTACCTGTCCAAGTTTTCATTTTGCTTTCTTTCCCATTTTCCCATACTATAATTCCCATTTTCCTCTCTACACTTTCATTCTGAAGCTTCCCTATGACCTTTCATGCCTAGCCTGGCAGTTCTGAGAAGTCTGTTTTAGCATGGTGTCACAGATATACTGTTTGCCTAGTTTAAACCCCGTTCGCTGTATAATAATGGGCACAAAATATGTGCATAAACAACTTTAATATTCTGTGTAATTTATTTATTCCTTCATGTATTGAAACATCTTTGTAACCTGTTTGCAGTGTTAATGAATCCTGGGCAGAAAATCATTTGAAAGTGATTATTGCTGTTAAGACAAAATAAAACTATTCCACACATTCCAGTAAAAATAAATCTGTTTTGTTTCATTTAGACAAAGTTACAGAGAAGTGCTTTTCAACACTTCACAAAGGGCAAGAGTAGACAACCTGCACTTTCAGGCTGTTTAGCCTGAAAAGCTCATAGCAGCAAAAAAGCTCTTAAAAGCAGCCTTTACTAGGCCAAGACACAAAGCTTATATCTTGCCTTTGTTGAACCTATCTATCAGATTCAAAAAAGAACTATCCGGGAGGACCATTACATCTTCCTACAGAATATGGATTGGAGAGAGCTTTTGAAACCTTGTATGAAAATTTGTCTTTTAAATTTCCAATGCTTCATTGATTGCCAACCTCAAAACAGTATTCTCTGTGCTTTTTGTTTCTTATTCTTCTTTCCTCTTTTTTTTTTTTTTTTTCATACCTCCTGCTCAGTTTATTTTCCAGAGAATCAGAGAATTCCCTTTTCTTATCTTTCTCACACTAATCTCCAGTGAGTTTAGTAATCTACAAATAGTCTATTAATCCTATCTTTTTTTTTTTTTTTCAAATGAAATGTTCATAGTAGATATAATACAATTAAAAAATTGTTTTTTAAAAATTTGATTTTTCTCTAGAAATCACCTATCATTATCTTATTTCTTTCTTTCACATGTTGCATGCATTTCCCGTAATACCTTGTTTCTTTTCTTCAGTGCAAGACCTTTTATATGCGTATCCCACTTTGGGCAGTAAGCCTGCACTATGAATTGTACAAATAGATACAGTGTAATATTGTGCATGTGGGTGTATACAAATTTAGTTAAGAAGAAGTAAATATACAGTGACTCCTTAGATCTCAAAATAATCTAGTTCAAGAATAGTGTACGTGCTTGCTGAAGAAGAATTTATCTCTTAAAACGCAAAAGACAGAACAATCATATTCCATTATTTGCAGAGAGAGTAAACTTCAAAGCTTGACAAAGTGGACTTAGAGGATGTGCAAATAGTTTTCACCAACTCTACACCAAACTATACAAAATGTTCCTCTCAGTGTAAAAGTTATTTAAAGCAAACTGTGTCTGACTAAGAGAACAGGATTATATTAATCTAACAGTTATCTGGCTAGTCCCGTATTCTCCTGCTAAAGGATTGATAGGATAAATTGTTTTCATTGTCTCAGTCTAGACAGCAGCTAGATTAGGATCAAGACAGATGCCAGTTCTCATTTGGTCAGGCATACACTGACACCACTTAGCTAACAGTGGTATACAGAAAGCGAAATGCTGTGGAAGAGAAAATCTATGTATTCACTGAATAATTTTCACAGTTTATTCAATACAGATGTTGGCAACTCATTAGTTCTCCCACTGCCTGTGAAAAAATAAAGTGTGAAATAGTCTTATTAAAGTGTGTAATGCTGTGCAATTTTTCAGACAAACCTGTGTAAGAAAAAGATGTCTATTGCAGGCCAAAGTCAGATAATTAAAATACTAATGTGAGCTATGACATACACTTACAGGTCTTGACCTATTTCTCAACCAATAACTTATGACATGGTAATTGGCCTTTCCAAAGGGCTGGACAGTTCTTGGTATTATTTGATGAGTCCAATATGCTACAGCCACTAAGTATTATTTTATGTTTTATGCTAGAGAAGTAACGTATGTATCAACATATGCACCTGGCTTACACACACAGAAACCCAAACGTGAGGCAACTGTAATATTTGCTGCTTTACGTAGACCTGGCCATTAGAAAAAGTGACTTGAAGGCTGGAGTCAGGGGAACTGAGTTCTCATTTGAAAAGATTTATCCTTCTCCCCATCATACCTTCAAACATTTTCTTGCATGGCTGAGGCAAGTAACTCCAGTATGGGGGAGAAAAGAATGTTAGTTGTTACCCACAAGGAGGCAAAAGTGAAAACCAACATAAAAACAGAATCACAGAATGGCTGAAGTTGGAAGGGATCTCTGGAG
This sequence comes from Anas platyrhynchos, assembly GCF_047663525.1. NCBI lineage: Eukaryota > Metazoa > Chordata > Aves > Anseriformes > Anatidae > Anas > Anas platyrhynchos. The sequence continues at coordinate 58,238,769 of NC_092588.1, read as the reverse complement.
GTCATCTGGTCTAGTTCCACTGCTCAGGGACACCCAGAGACCAGGACCATGTCCAGGTAGCTTTTGAACATAGAGGATTGAGTGCTGGTCACCTGCACAGCACAGAAATGCTTCCTGCTGTTCAGAGAGAACCTCCTGTCCTGTGCTCCACTCTGTGCCCACTGCCTCTTGTCCTGGTACTGGGCACCACAGGAAAGAGCCTTGCTTAATTCCCTTTAAACCTTCAGATGTTTATATGCATTAATAAGATCCTGTCTGAGTCTCGTCTTATGTAGACTGAGCAGTCACAGATTAAACACCTGCCTTTTAAAAAAAAGGTATGAAAGGTATGACAAAGATGCCTTTTAAAAAGAGGTTTCTTGGCTGGATTACTTGCCCTTCCAGGACTTGCAAATCTGTACTGAAAGCAAACTAGCTGAGGATATGAAAACCTCTAACAGGTTTCAAAGGATGAGGAAAATTAAAATGAATGATATAAAGCAGTAAGAGAGCCTGTGTTTTTCACGAACATGATGAAGTAGGGCTGCTGATATATCAGTAAGCAGTGGAGTATGAGGTTCTACCGCTCAAAGACAGGGCAGAGATCAGCTGAAAATCACTTTTCAAGAAATCTGAACATTGTTTTTATTTAATGAGAGGGTAAGGAGGCCCCCAACTCTGCAAATCATGGGTGACACCACAATGCCGGCTTCTTGGCAGGCTCCGCACCGTGCAGCCCCACACACGAGCACAAGCCTTCCCCCTGCTACCGAAGGCAGAAACCGTGGGGACGCCTCAAGCATTGGAGAGCCAGCTTTCAGCTGCCCCATACCCTCTGCGTTCCCAAACACAGCTCCCCAGACGAGACAAGAAAGGCAGGAGCCAGCCCTGCGGATACCGGGGCCGTAGCCACCGCTACCCCCCGAGGCAGCAGCCGCCGCCCACCTCCTGCGCCCATGCGCGGCGGTGAGAGGTCGGCACCGCCGCCCGCCGCTTCCCCTTCCGGCCCTGCCAGGGCTTCTCGCAACATGGCCGCGGCGCCGGGCGGCCGGCCGGGCAGCCCCCTCTGGGCGGCAGGTGGAGGCGGGGGGCTGCGGGGGGAGCCGGGGCTCGGGGAGGGCTTTGGGGGATGCGGTGGGGGCTGCGAGAGGGTCCCGGAGGCGCGGGGGGAGAGGGAGGAAAGGAGGTGGCTGCGGGGGTTACTCACGGTGCCCTTTTCCTTTGCCTAGCGGTGGTTGCGTTCGCGCTGGCATCGTCAGGTGCGGTTTTTGTGGAGGACCTGGATGAATCGTAAGTGCTGTGTGTGTGTGTGTGTGTTGTGGTGTTAATTAAACGTTGGATGGCTTTGGGGGGATTGGAGGGGCAGAGGGGGAACACCAAGCTGGACCCATACCCAGACCGATGGCTCTGTGCAGCGTGTGGTTGTCCAGAAAGTTACACTGCAAAAAGTTCATTTCTTCCTTAAAATGAATGGCAGAAAGGCTGTGGCTTGCGTTTAGTGGTTGTCATCAGCTAATCTGGGGAATGTTTTAATTTTGAGGATTTGTTTTGAGGTGTTGTTACGGGTTCTATTTCTAAAAACGTTGTCAGGCTTTCTCGTGTTTATTCCACCAAATAAACACATTTTCTTGTGTTTTTTCCACCAAAAAAAGAAAGAACACTGTTGATCTGGTAGCCATCCCAAATTTTGAAGTTGATTGCGCTTCACTAAATTCTCCATATGCTTTTGCCATGTGGCTGCCACGGGGAGTTGGGAGGAGGGGTAAATGTGTGTTCATGCTTGGCCAGAAACGGAGGAGGAAAAAGGCAGGCTTGCTCAACTGGTCCACGGCTGCCTGAAGTGCCAGGTGTGTTCCAGCGTAAAAATGTGCTTTTGCAGCAAATGTAGCCCTAACCTGGTGAAAGTGTTGAAATGGGTACTCCTGGTTGTGTACTGTCTTTATTTGCTTCACTGTAGTAGTTCTGTGGCAATGTACTTACTGTTCCCACTAAAAACTAACTTAATGAAAATGAGTATAACTTGTTTTGGCCAGATCAGCAAGTTGGTCTGACGTACTAAAAAGCAGAGTGACTATTAGAGCGAAAATAGAAAGTATAGCAAGCATTTGCTATCAGAGAAGGCATTAGATAGCTGCTTCATGATAAGCTTAAGTCAGTCACAGGTGGTTTCACGAGGCTTCAGTCCATGATAAATTGCTTCATTTAGCTATGTGGTCAGAAAGCCATTCATTTCTGTTTTAAATGTACTGCTGATTCAGCTAGAGCAGATAATCGTGGGATCAAATGAGTTGCAGTGAAGTTATGGGGGAGGGAGTGGGCATGTATTGAAAGGGCATCAAAGAGAGATTCCTCAGCATCTCTGACTGGTGTTTAAATTGTTATGAAAGAGTAGCTGGAATGCAGGAACTGCTTCGAGTTGATTTTCAAAGCTTGTTTTTGTTCCATGCCTCATATTTTCATGTCTCATACTGAAGATAAAGAGACTAAGTGAATAAAGTAAAGTACATCTGCTCCCACATCATGTTCCCATGTCATGTTTCCACAGGTATAAATTTAAATGTAGTTGTTTGGAGTAAAGAAGCATAATTCTGTTGTCATGTAACTTTTGTGAAATATCTGATAAAAGAAAAGCCTGTTTTAGAACTCTTTTAATTTTCAACTATTTAGCTATACCAATGCCAGAGTTTACAACAGTTTGGAATATGAATTAAGTAGTAAGTTGTTCAGGATAATTTTTTCTTTTTAGCTAACTGGCAAATGGGGGGGGGGGAGAGAAGAAGAAACTGTGAGCAGTGAGTGGTAGAAGTTTCTAGTTTCCCAGTTTTGCAGATAGGAGCAAAAACTCCATATATCTTGGGTAATGAAAGCTTTTTTTAAAAAAAAAAACTTTTTTGGTAGTTGCAAATAATGCCTGCAAGTGCAAGCTGCAGGTCCCTTTCCCAAGTTTGTAGGACAGAAACCAACACGTAGCAGGAAATAACGGATGTGAATTACTCATCATCACCCAACTGGGTCATTAAAGGGATGCAAAGTTAGAGTGATGGTTCCTATCAGTTTATGCTAACCTTACTGCTGGCTGCCTCAGATCAGTACTCACCCTGTAATACTTAGTTGTTGCATTGTTATAATGAAGTAACCTGACTAAAAAGGAAGTATTTTTTGCTGTTTGTGAGGATGCTGTCGGAGCTTGGCCCAGGATCAGAATCATCAGAAATGGTGCAAGGGAGAGGGGGGAGTGGAAGCAGCGGCTGGGTTGGTTTTAAGTCCCTTGAAATTTTGGCCTTTGTCTTTATGGGGTACATACTTAAATGGAGGTGAGGGGACATTTGATCACGTAGTATTCCTCCAAATGTTGGGAGGTTGTACGTTTTTGAGACAAATCATTTTGTTTCAAGGATATGCAACACCTGTATCATCTTTCTACCAGTATGACTGTACCTGTGTCTGCTGGCTGCAAGAGGATTGCATAGGACAGTTAACAAGGAAACACTAAATTTTATTCTTGGGAATGTGTTTACATGCCTAGAAACAGCGCCTGTAGAAAATGCTGAAATACCTGTTTGTACAGATAATTTTTCTTCAACAGTGCGTATAGCTGCTTTGATACAGTCTAATAATTTAATCATTGACAAAAACAACTATCTGAACTCAGGCTAGTTCTGGTAATGTTACGCTTTGGATTTTAATTTCTGTGGATGTTGATGTTTTAACTAAATAGGTGCTGTTAAATCAGCTGTACAACTTAGACTACAATGCTTAGTTTTTTCTCATAGCATCTTAGGCCCAGTGAACGTGCTGGCAAAATTATTAAATTTCATTGGAATGTACAGTCTTCAGATGGTGCTTTTCTTTCAGTTTCTTGCTGTATACTAGTTTTATAAGACTCCAGCCTACCTTTCCAAATGCTTCAGTGTTCTGTACAATTTCAGTACTGTTTCTTGTTTCTGTTCTCCCTGTCACAATGACAGGAAGAGCAACTCATTGTAAATTCTTGTTTGTACATACTAAAGGTAATACTCCAAATGCAAGCTTAAGCCCAGTACCTGATGCTTCAGTAGCTTCTTTCTGCCTCTTGCATCATGACCAATTAGTTGTCTTCATAATTGGAAGGTAGCTGGAGCTTCATTAAAGTTCTCAAGAGATGCAAGGCTCTAACTAGTTTTCAGTAGTTCTGTAGCACGTTTTTAGTGAGATAATGTACTAAAGTAATCATGACTTTGAAATGTTGCTTTATTGTAGCTACTAGTTATGTTAGAGACTAAAAAATACCTTTTCCACTTTAAGTTTTGCAACCTTGATATTCCATCAATAAAACAAAAAAGGGTTCAAATTACCACCATAAGTTTTTAATTAAAAGTTTCAAACGTAATTTCTCTTAATTCTAGTTACTTTTATGAAAGCCCATCTTTTTATAACAAGAAACAACTTTACGTACAAAATGTAGTTTATTTAATTCTCAAAATAGAAATAGTTAAGTAATTAGATAATTTCCATGATTTTGTTGTAGTAACAACAGTGCCGTGAAATGTGTAAATAACATTTCAAGAGGTACCCAGGGATTTTGATGCATCATGTTCTATTTTTGTTTGGATTTTTTGCATTTAGCGACAGATTTGTTTTTGGTAAAGATAGTCAGTTCACTAAGATGTCCTTGCTCTAGCATTAAGAGTATTCAATAGTACCAGTGTATCCATGGTTTTCATCAGATTTATTTTCAAATTATTTATTTTCCATTAATTTTTTTCATTTAACTTTTATAAAAATTTAAACTGATAACACCTGTAGTAGATGAAAAGGGGCAGAGAGGTAGAATATTGAAGGAGGTTGAATTAAATTTGCTCTGCATGTAACACAAAAATAATTTAGCATACATTCAGTAAAGCTAAGATTAACAGTGCAAACCAATGTCTAGGAAAGTGAATTAGTTCCTCTACAAAAATGTTATCTATTCTGAATAGTTAACAGTATGCGGTGTTTAATATAACAAGAACAGCAAGAGAACACTTCTCCTGCTTAGGTTACATATCCTAATCAAATATTTTTTGAGGTTTTGGTATGTTTTCCGGGTTCTAGTTTCCTTTTGGTCTTGGCAAATGGTCGTAGAAGCATAATTGATTAAAAAAATAATTGTGCACATGCAGAGGCTATTTTAATGAAAAATAACTTTCCTCCTTTTCTACACCTTCTCCCCATTCCAAGAAAGAAACAAAACAAATCTATCATCTATAGTTTTATAACAGATTAATTGTAGACTTTTACTTCATTGCACACGCAGTTCATATATGTATTTGCAGATATATTAATATATATTCAGATATATTTTATTTTCTCCCCTTCTAGGTTTAAAGAAAACCGTAAAGATGATATTTGGCTTGTAGATGTGAGTATATGAGGAAAAATTTGAAGGCTTGCTCTTCATTTCATACCAAGCTAATAGAAATCAAAGCATAAAACGTATGATGTAGTAAGGCTGCTTCATCATCTGGAAATTCATTTGTATGTGGTGCAGAAAAATTACGTGACTGTTCTTTTGACAGGATGGATAAGCAATCTTCCTGCATTGTTCAGAATGAAACAGGATTTAGACTGAGTATTGAATGCAGACAGGCTTCATCCTATATTTTACAGTCCTTAAAAAAGGAAAGCAGATTGTCTAACACAGTGAGGAGTTAATTAATAACCTGCATGCAGAATTTTTTTACAATTCCATTGTAGCTACATCACCTAATTTGTGCTAGATATGTAGCACTACAGCATCAAATATATGAAAGGTTTCTTTCTTTCCAACATAGTTGGAAAGATAATAAAGATGTAATATTTGATTGGTGAAAACCATATATGCTGCTTCATGATTGATTAGACAAAATCCAGCTTTATCTGCTTGTGATCTGATCTTGTTATACATTGAAATTTACGTTAGAATCTTCTCTGAGAATTTTACTGAGGTGTTGTGGCAAGACATAGGCAGAAAGATAAAATGAAGTCTCCCAGGTCGCCCTGGCCTTGACAAAATGGGATTGATTTTACACTGTGTTTGTATAAAGGTGGTTCCTGAAAAAAATTAAATCCAGAGAGACAGCTTTGAGAAGTATGCATGTCCTCTTCCTTTTGGCAAATAAGTTCATATTCCTGGATAGATTGATTACATGATGTTTTAACTTTCCATAAATAGAGAAAAGTATTTCGAGAGATTTTTTTTTTTTAATAGATGCTACACAAGTGTTTTTTTTTAAAGAAGAAGTGATATAATAGTGCAGCAACTGAATGCATTCTTTTCAAACTTCTGCTTTCATACTAAAAGTATTACCAAATCATAAAAGCTCAGTTTGTCACTTCAGCTTTGTAAGTAACATGCAGGCTTACTGTCTTACAACTTTGTCATGGTTTAACCCGGCCAGCAGCTAAACACCACACAGCCGTTCACTCACCCTCCCCCATCCCTCTCTGGGATGGGGGAGAGAAATGGAAAGTGAAGCCCGTGAGTTGAGATAAATACAGTTTAATAAGACAGGAAAAGAATAATAACAATAATAATAACAATAATAATAATAACAATGATGATAATAGTACTACTACTAATAATGTGTACAAACAAGTGATGCACAATGCAATTGCACACCACCTGCTGACCGATGCCCAGCCTAACCCCGAACAGTCCGGCCCCCCTCCCCTGGCTAGCCACCCCTATATATTGTTTAGCATGACCCCAGATGGTATGGAATACACCTTTGGCTAGTTTGGGTCACCTGTCCTGGGTCTGTCCCCTCCCAGCTCTTGCTGCACCCCCAGCCTGCCCATTGGCAGGACAGAGCAAGAAGCTGAGACGTCCTTGGCTTAATATAAGCACTGCTCTGCAACAATTAAAACATCGGGGTGTTACCAGCACTCTTCTCATCCTAAGCCAAAACACAGCATTCCACCAGCTACTAGGAAGAAAATTAACTCTCTCCTAACTGAAACCAGGACAAACTTAAAGAAGAACACAGTTGGAAAATAAATCTTGCTAATGTGTCCGAGGGCTAATTAACTTCTCTATCTTTTTTTTTTTGTTTTTAATGCAATGTATTTCCTTCTCAGTTTTATGCACCTTGGTGTGGCCACTGCAAGAAATTGGAGCCTGTGTGGAATGAAGTGGGTATAGAAATGAGAAATATGGGCTCTCCAGTAAAAGTTGGGAAGATGGATGCAACTTCGTTTTCTAGTAAGTATTGTTTGGTAGGAGATAATGTCTTCGCAATCTAAAGATTTTGTGAAATCTAAATAATTCACCCTTGAATAATTCCTTCCAATATCAGAAGGAGGTGCAGCTGGGTACATAGACATGGCTATGAAGGAACATGAATGGTTAGCTGTAAATAATTTGTATTCCTGATGGGAATGTGAAGCATTGTGAACTGTCTGAACATTGGGTAGCTTGTCATCAAATGTTGAGTTGGAAACTAAATATATATAAAGCATTCAATAAATTTTGCCTCTGGTAGCTGTATGGAATGAGGATGCAGGTGGCACCTTATCGGGTGACAATTCTGTTGCTGTCAGTTGAATTTTTGTGCAGGTTTGACTTAGAAGTCCATTGAATATGATCAAAGGTAAAAATCATGCTTGGGTTTAGCATAGTTGCTGCTGTTTGCCTATACTGCATTCTTCATATCACCAGATGATGATGGTGTAAATAAATCTCTTCCATGATGCTGAGAAAATTTTAGCAATCTCCATAGCTGGAATGTTTTGAAAACCAAACCAAAAATAAAACCTGTCTATTCTGTAGTTTTTTCAACTGTGCTTTAAGAGCTCTTCAAGGAGAAATAATCTACGTAATGACAGCTCTTGTGATTGAATATTTTAATACACTAATTTGTTCTAGTTTTTAACAAAACAAATATGAGAGGAAAGGATCAGAATGAAATTGAGCACAGTCTGTGTGTTTCTCAGATTGGTCTTCCTTGAGTTAGGTGCAAGTATGTGAATTGCTAGTTTAATCTGTATTTCTTTGTAGTTAGGTTTTTGACCCAGGCAAACAATCTTAAGACACAATTTCTGAATTGTTATGCAGAGCCCTGCACACAGGTCTTCCCATATTTGCTCCTCTGGCATCTGGTCGGTAGCTACAGTATGTTTATGCTTAAAAGTATTTAATTTTTGTGCATTTTTAGTGCAGGGTTTTGGTGTTTCCCACCCCCACCCTTGGCAGGGAATTGTGGAAGTATTGTTAGAAGTTAGACTAATTCTAGATTTTTTTTATTTTAAGGGTGCTTATTTTAACTTCTGGAAAACACTGAATTGGCTGGAAGGTACTGTTTAAAGTGGCAGTTTGTGTTCACAACTGGGGAGGATATTACAAATTATATTGTAAATGACAAATGTGAGGCAAGGTGGGGGCTGGGGAAAAGAGCTGCAATTGTCTTTTTTTTAATCAATTTGCAAGCAGCAGGTAAGTGACTGATTGCTTAGAAAACCTATTTCTGGTGAAATTGGTTCTCATGCAATTTTAATTCTGGCATCTAAATCGGGAGTCTATGCTGGGAGCCTGCAGTACCACAGAAGGAGGTCCAAAATGTAATGAAGTTTCCTAACAGCAAATTTTGAAAGGAAATATTGAACTAATTGGTAGGTTTTTTGTTTATTTATGTGGCTTGAACAGTAAGCGCTGTTTAAGCCTTAAGTTAGGAGAGCAGGAAACACTTGGTTCAGTTTGGCATTAATGCATGTATTTCAGGTATTGCATCTGAATTTGGAGTGCGAGGCTATCCAACAATTAAGCTGTAAGTTGATGCTTCCCATTAAATTATTTTTAAGTTACCTTTCCTAAAACTGATCTAATAAAAGGAAGTGTTCTCTATTTAAAAAAAAAAAAAAGCACCATCTCCTCTTGATGATATTGATGATTTTGGCTGGGCTGTGTTTTGCTTTGAAATTCTAATCAAGATGCTTGATATTACTGAATTGTTTTTCTAAAAAAAAAAAAAAAAAGTTTAGCAAATTTGGAGTTCGGTTACCTTCTATTCCATAAGTAACTTTAAAAGTGTATAGAAATATATATCATATATATGATAAGAATGAAATATTAAAACGATTGTTATGCACCAATTTTTTTTTTTTTACCTTAAGAGTGATTCAGGCAGTAAGTACGTACCTAAGTCTTCCCGTTAATTTCTATAAGTTGCCGATTACACTTCCTTGTTCTTAATTATGACTCCCTTCTCTTAAGTGTTCCCAAAAATCTTACGTAATTGACAGCAGCGGTTATTGTACAGGGTAAAATATGAGAGCAGTTGTTTGGCAAGGGGCATATATGTGGCTTTTTTTCTCACTTAACTGACTGAAAAATTGATGGAGGATAATATATGACCTTTTTTTCTTTTATGTCATGTGCTTATAATATGTGGAGTGTATAGTCTAGTACAAGGTCATCTTAAATAAAGAGTTATTAATTTTAGCTACTTTTCACTGAATATGTTGGGCTTTTTAGCAGTTTATTGTTTAAGCAAATAGTGTTTATAATATATATTTGTTCAACTTAGGTTTCTCAAAAATGGTTTAGACATTTAGCATATTAATCTTTAGGGATGAAAAATTTATTGGTGTATAGAATCATAGAAAATTGGTTTAACGGTTGCTTTCTTCATGTGGATTTTCTAAACTTATTTGGATTCAAATAAAGCCCTGTTAGAATGTAGTAAATCTTACTTGAATACACTTACAGTGCAAACACATTGCATTCCCTGCCAACAAAGAATAACAAACTGACCAACACTTCTTGGAAGCTTAGTTTAGTAGATACGTTTAGAAGATTTTGCAGGTCATTTGGTACTTTTTGGTTATTAACAACAACAAAAAAAGTAATGCTAAATTTTTTTGGTTTATTTTTGTTATTGTATTATAAGCAAATGTTCCCAATGGCAGGTGTCTTTACGAAGTAAACGACTGCTGTGCACTAGGAAAAAAAAGTAATTACTTTTAGAAATCAGTAAGTTAGGTATTCTATAAACAAATTTTTACTCCATGATTCCATTAACGAATTTTTTTTTTTTTTTTTTTTTACTGATAACTTGTTTTGACTGATTATTTGACAAACTTGCTTATCACTTGCTAACAGATGACTAATAAAAGTGTGAAGATTGTATAATTACTCATAGAATAGAATCAGAGAATGGTTTGGGTTGGAAGGAACCTTAAAGATCATCCAGTTCCAACCCCTCTGCCATGGGCAGGGACACCTCCCAGTAGACCAAGTTGCTCAAAGCCCCATCCAACCTGGCCTTGAACACTTCAAGGGATGGAGCATCCACAGCTTCTCTGGGCAAACTTTTCCTCACCACCCTCAGAGTAAAGAATCCAAATCTACCTTCTTTCAGTTCAGAACTGATCCCCCTTGTCCTATCTCTGTATGCCTATGTAAAAAAGTCACTCTGTCTTTTCTTAAGCCCCCTTTAAGTAGTGAATCACCTTGCTTGACCTGTGGGGCTCTTTTGGTGCAGCCCAGGACGCAGTTGTACTTCTGGGCTGCAGGCTCATATTGAGCTTTTTGTCCACCAGAACCCCCAAGTTCTTCTCTGCAGGGCTACGTGTACAGCTATATTTTAGTTGGTTTTATTCTATTTTACAGAATCTGTAGCTTCTTAATATGTGTTCATTCTTTCCTTTTTGCCTTTCCTGTTTATCCAGCTTAAAAGGTGATTTGGCATACAACTATAGAGGACCTCGAACAAAAGATGATATAATTGAATTTGCTAATAGAGTAGCAGGGTGAGTATACAGTTCTGTAAGACTACTTGTGTAGGTTTTTTTGAGGTGGGCCAAAAATGCAATTAATTAAAAAAAAAAAGGCACTAGCATGAAAAGTTACATGCAATATACATGTAGTTGCATTTGAGGTTGTTGTTGAGTGGCATGAAGAAGGTGAATAGAGACTGACTAGTCATACTTGCACTTCTTTACGGTGCAAGAACTAAGAACTAGGGCTTCTCAAAGTAGTGAAAAACATGGGTAAAGGAAACTCATAGAAGCCAGAGACAAGGATACTGACCTAAATGTTGATTAATATATAGAGACATTACTAAGACAGAATCTTAGTAGTACTCATACTGAGAGGCCTTTGGGGAGAAAAAAGAATCAAGCTACTTCCTTTCATCCTTACATATCAAGATATAAATTCATCCATATGAATTTATATTATTAATTATTGTTGAGAATTCTGTAGTTTAGAAGTGTCTGTGATCTCTAATAACTAGAATTTTTAAAGAATATTTATTTCGAAGACTATATCCTCTGCCTGCTGTCCTTACATTCAGCAATTTTTCTCTCAAATGATCATACAGTTGGTAAATGGCTTGGGTGTTAACATCGTGACAGCGTTTTGTACGACTTTGTACAACTGACTTGAAATTTGTGTGTTATTTGAGGAACATAGCAAGTTAATTGGGAGGGTGTTTTCTGTTTTTAATAGAAACTGAAATAATACATTAAATGAATTTGAATAGGGAAATTTAGAAAAAGAATCCACCTGTGCATTTTCTTGGGGATTTCTATTTGGGTTTTTGCAGCTTGTAGAAACTAAGATTTTTTTTTTCTTTTCTTTTTTCTTCCCAGACCTCTTATCAGGCCACTTCCTAGCCAGCATATGTTCGAACATGTGCAAAAGAGGCATCGTGTACTTTTTGTGTATGTTGGTGGGGAATCTCCTTTAAAGGTTTGAAACTTGATTAAATAAAGTTATTTATTTTGGCTCTCCACAGACATAGTTTAAAATAATGTATAAAAAGTTTAGAGACTGGAGAAAGTACATGCTTGTAATAAGTGTTTTTATAATCTTTTGTCCTAACCATATTTTCTAATGAGTCATTGAAGATAAGGTAAGTTGCAAAGCATTCCTTTGAAGCATACTCAAAGTTGAGACATTAAAAAAATGTTTGTATTTTTTGCAGGAAAAATACATTGAAGTTGCTTCAGAACTAATTGTTTATACGTACTTTTTTTCTGCCTCAGAAGATGTGCTACCTGAGGTAAGCTGTTCAGCTCCTACTGTTTCCATAGAAATGGTAGAGCTTTCCTCTGTAGGTTCTGGTACCACAGAGATTGCTTACTACAGTATATTGGTCTTTGATAAATTTCAAACTAATTATACTAACATTCAGATTTTTTTTTGAGTCTGTATGAGAAAAAAAAATACAAACTAGGTTTGTCTACTTGATTTGTATTGTACAAATGACTTGTTCAGTAATATTTCTAAACCAGTTAATATAAAACCAGTTAATAAACTGGTTAAATCACATTTATAGTAAATCACAAACCTATTCAGAAATATGCATACTTCATTTCTGAGCTGACATAAAGCCCTTGTTGCTCCTGGAAGCCCTTTCACCAGCCACTTTTATAACTAGTTTGAGTGGGTGCAGCATGGTATGCCACTGGTAACCATGAGTATCAGGGAGTTCAGTGAAAAACAAGTTATTTCCAGTGTGTGCAATACAGCTGATAAAAACACTAGTCTGTCTAGTCTGCTGACTGCAGAATCTTACTGTAGCTCTTGGAAGATGGAGTTCTTTGGTGGAAAGGAAATAATTTTGTATTTAATCACAAGGGTGAAAAATTGCTACCACTGTTGTTAGTCTAATCATTGTTACTTAAGTGCTGAAGCAGAATCAAGAGGCTTTTTCATTTCTAGTTATCTCCAAATGGGATCTATGTCTGCTTAGAATTTGACAACGCATAACCTTGAAATTAGTTTCAGATTAGCAGAGTGTGAACTGGTGTATTTTTTATAGCCATCTATGTATTCCAATGTCTAGAATTAACCTTGCTCGTTAATATGAGCTATTACATAATAAGCTGATTTGTTTTTACATTTTGTTCCAAGAAAGATAATGCAGAATGATTACAGAACATGTCAATTAGTACTTGTGATACTGTTCTTATATTTCCAAGAAACAACAAATGTGTCTCTGTATTTCCATTAGCTTGAACCACAGGAAATATAGCCCAGATTTAGTGGGACACGTTATTAATGTTACTCTTCTACTATTCAGTATTGTTGACTGACCATTTAATAGAAGCAACTGTATTACAGCACAAATTGAGAGGAGAGAACAGTACAGGATTGATGGAACGCTCATGTTATGAGCTGTCTAAAGTTAATGTCAAACTTCAATAAAACTTGCTTCATGCTGTTGCAGATACTATTAAAAATCCTGCTTGGTTTCTAGTTTGTGAGACCTACCTGTCAAAAATAGTTTTATGTAGCATTACTTTGTGATAGTGGAAAATTGGGGGTGTTTATGTTTATAAATGTATACAGAATGTTTAAATGTACTTCACAATTTTCCACTGGGCTACGTTTCCATGCTTCTGAGATGATTGTTTAAAAAGATTTCTACTCTTCCGTGGATTAATTGAACATCTCTCTTTCAGTATGTGACCTTGCCAGAATTGCCTGCTGTTGTTGTTTTCAAAGATGGAACTTACTTTGTATATGATGGTAAGTAAAAGTGTACATTACCTTAAGACAAGATACTGAAAGCATATATGGAGAAACTGGAAGAAGCAGAATTTTTATGAAGGTCAAGTTGGGATGGTGGGAAATTTCCCAGTTTTGTGATAAATAACAGCTATTTCATGAAGAAATACGGAAAAAATTACTTACTGAACACAGTGCATTTGAGAAGGAATGGGTCTTATCAGTACTGAAGTAGAAGTTAAGGGGGTTACTTTGTGTTATTCACTGAGACACAGCTTCTAATATTACTGCTTTGCTGGCATTAAAACGCTTAAATATTTTCCTTCACTCACTGTCCAAATTAATTATATGAAAAGTAGAAGAAAACTGCTGCTGAAGAGGAGTCACGTAACACAGGTGTTGGGAAATTCAGATACAATGAAAAACGGTATTATATCTAAAAGGGGAGTTTACTGTTCCAAACATTTAATCAGATTATCTCTAAATAGTCTTCCTGACCATCATATCTTTCTCGTGGACTTAATTTGATTTGTACTCTACTTTAGTAAAGTAGCTTGTTGTGTCTTGATAATACAGGCTGTATATTTAGCACAGCAATTCTTCCTTTAAAAACTGAAGTAAAGCGATCCTGCCTTTATTCTCAATATTAAAATTTAGAGAGACTTAAATGACAGCTTTGAGCATATGTGACTTTTGTGACTTTTGTGTTTGTGTTACTTATATATTGGTAGTGGGAAAGGATCAGGCAACATAACATTTCCCTAGATAACTGATCAAGCATGCACAGAACAGTTGAACTTTCAGTCTGTTCCTTTTCTGTCTTTTCCGTTTCTGAACGGAAAAAGCCGCAGCTTTTTCCAAGCGCCTCCCAAAAAGAAGTGAAGGGGGTGTGAGCTGTTACTGCAATAGCTGATGCACGATTTTAGGTGGCATAAACTATTCTGACTGGCTTGTTCAGCTTGCAGACTGTAGAAAGTCCACCTGAGAATAATACTGTTCTGAAATACCAGTGACAGAATGCCTATCATATAGATAAAAAGGGGATGTGTGTTTTAAGCTTACTTTTTCTAATCTATTTTGTAAAAATTTTACTCATAAAGGACTAGAAATGTACTGTTTGCATAATTTGATTTATACCATAACAGATTGGATAAAGTTATACGTCTAACACGTTATGAGAGGCTGGATAAGGTTGTATGTGTAATTGTTACAATTGAGAAAAAAATTGAAGATCTCAGTGAAAGGAAATGGTTTAGCAAAATTCACTTCTAAGTTCTGGCCTCATCTGTATTTTTTTCCACAGTAAGGGATGTAGCTCTGTGGGAAGCTTTATATTTGAAATTGCATGCTACAGTCTTATGACAGTTCAGCATTAACCTAAAATTAGTGATGATTCACTCTACCCAATGTTAGGATTTAATGCAAATTTATTTAATATACATTTATATATGTATGTGTGTAAATCTGTGCATCATGTTTCTTTATGGGTCAGAACATCTAGCATTTGAAATTACAGTCTTCAGTATAACTGATTGTGAATTTCATGTAAATATTTGTGTTTATATTCACAAAGCTGTTAATGGATGTACCTTTTCTGGACTCCTCTGTTTCATTTAATGTTCACAAACATTGCTTTGTGTATTTTTGTATCTCTTCTCTTAGTCTGAAACTCTTCTTAGGGTTTTAAACTGTTCCTGTCTGTACTGAGTCACAGTTGTCTCCTAGAATAGTATCGTTTATCCTTGACATGACCAAAAAGTAGTCATCAAATCAATTTTTCATACTTTTTATTTAACAATTGAAAATAGCATGAGAAGTTTTAAAACTGATATGTCTAATAATGTGTCTAACAACAACAAAAAGAAGTTTGCATCTGCAGTGCTGACATTATTTCCATGGGTAAAACTTTGACATTTATTGTGCGGAGTTACAGCCTAAATCTTCGGTAGAGTATAGAAAATACTTAAGTATTTCTCTGCCTTTCACTTCTTTTGGAATCTTTGGGAGGGAACAGGGAGGCAGTTGAGATAAAGTCAGCTGGTCATTGGAGCATTTTAGCAATGAATGTAGCTTATAGTAAACTTAGTATTCTGATTAATACTAATAATTTAGGAATGAGAGCATACTGCTCACCTGGCATTAATAAATCCAATTGCTCACCTTACCAAAAAAAAAAAGGTATTTGTTAATTCATGATGTGTCTTTAATTTCTAGCATTATTTATTTTTTAGAATATGAAGATGGTGATTTGTCATCCTGGATAAATCGAGAAAGATTTCAAGGTTACCTTAATGTAGATGGCTTTACATTATATGAACTTGGAGATACAGGTGAGATGCTGCTACATATGAAGTCTGATCTCTGAAACTGAACTTAGGCATTAAGGAAAAATAAAGACCACTAAGAAACAGCACTAAAATGAAAAACTGCTTGTTCTGAAAGTTAGAATTAATGATGTCTGCTGTTTTTTGAAGTTAGTTGGACCTTTTCTACTAACTAGAGTCTTCATCCAAAGCCTGCACTAGTCCTTTACTCACAACATAAAGTATGTCTAACCCTGTGGTATTCACAAAAGCTAAGTAAGGCTTTTAATTTAACAGCAGCGTAGGTTTTGCATGAATCACAGAATCACAGAATTTCTAGGTTGGAAGAGACCTCAAGATCATCGAGTCCAACCTCTAACCTAACACTAACAGTCCCCACTAAACCATATCCCTAAGCTCTACATCTAAACGTCTTTTGAAGACTTCCAGGGATGGTGACTCCACCACCTCCCTGGGCAGCCTGTTCCAGTGCCTAAAAACCCTTTCAGTAAAGAAGTTCTTCCTAACATTTAACCTAAAACTCCCCTGGCGCAACTTTTAGCCCATTCCCCCTCGTCCTGTCACCAGGCACTTGGGAGAACAGGCCAACCCCCACCTCTCTACAGCCTCCTTTAAGGTATCTGTAGAGAGCGATAAGGTCGCCCCTGAGCCTCCTCTTCTCCAGGCTGAATGAATTATATGTTAAGTCTTGGAATACTGACAGCTTTATGAACGTACTTTAAAATTTTGAATGTGGATTAACTCAGATGTGTGTCTGATTCGGATACCTTTAGAGTAGATATGGTGAGGAAGGAAGACTACCAAGTGCCAGAATGGACCTCTCTCTGTTTCAGAATATTTTAGCATTTCTTTGGTAAATTTTTTTTTTCAAGTTAAGTGAGAGCTTTGCATCCAAGTGAATTCTGGAATGATTTCTACTGCTTTTAAAGGCATGCATACACTGAAGTAACAGAAAAAATGCTATCCCTGTTGATTATTTCCAGGTCAGGATACCTTATAATTTACCTCCCATTTAAGAAGAAGTTTATATTCAGTGCATGCACTGAATTGTTTGAGGTTTTCAAGGTTATAAAATGTCTATGTTCTTATATGTTTGTGAAAAAAAGTTATACCTATTTCAAAGACTATTTGCAGAAATGTTGCAGTATTTTCCATCTGAAAACGTGTGTGCGTTTTTAAATGGTTTCAAGCATTCTATTCCTTATTTTAGGAAAACTTGTGGCTATTGCAGTTATTGATGATAAAAACTCTTCACTGGAACATACCAGGTACAGAATTCAGTATTGGTGACACTGGGAGAAATGTGCTTGTATGATGGAAAACTACTTCATTGATTTACAGGATTTTGGAAGTTTTAGTATTTAGAAATGCTAGGTTAAGTGGAAGGTTTTAACTTGTGAATGTTCTCTAGCATAGAGACTTCAAGCATACTGACTTGACTCAATTTATGGCTCTGAAGCTCATGTGGATTTTCAGGGTGGTGATGCATGTTTCAGGATCACTCTTCTCCCACTTACCAGTGAGATCATAGGAACAAACAGTGATTGCATAGTCTTTTAACATGGAAGACAGTACTTGAATGCACATAATTTTGAGATAAACTTGGTGAAGTTAAACAAAAGACTTCATCTCAGTTGCATTAAAATGAGTTTAGTGATGGTTGACAATTAACTTGCAGAACTTGCATCCAGAAAAAAACATTTTCGATTGAGTTAGAACTTGCTGAAGAGACGAGGAAAAACAAGACATTCCTCTGTCTCTGATTGCACATGTAAGAAAGCTAAGAAAACACTTAACCATAGTATAACTTAAAACACTTAACCATAAACCATATATACTATTTTCCCAGGTCATCTGTGTTGTTTTTTTTACAAGGTGGTTGTTTTAGAAGGTCATGGAGCAAAACAGTATGATAGTCTTTTTCTAATGTTGATGTTATGTGGTAGATAGCCTTTCAACCCTTTTTAAAAAAAAAAAAAAGGCAAGATGAACAAGGTGTTTTCTTTGTTTGAGGGGTAGGGAATCCGAAGTACTGAGGAGATACTATTCCCCACTTATTCGGGAAATCTAAGTATTTGGATTTTACTGGATTTTCAGTGTTGTTTTTTCATTTTTTTTCCCCTCCAGACTAAAATCTATTATTCAGGAAGTTGCTAGAAATTATCGGGATCACTTTCACAGGTATGCACACATTTCTACAATATCTTCATTTAACTTCAACATTAACCCTTCCAAGACGGTTATTTTTTCACCTGAGAAATGTTACAGTATCTGTCTTTTAAAATTATAAGCTGATTTCAATAAGACCAGTCCATTAACAGTGTTTTGGCTGGCTGATTGTCCTGCAGCGTAGTCAGTTTTTTTCCATTATATTGCTGAGTGTGTGCTCTCATCTTGAGTTACAGTTATTTAAACACAAATTTACTTTGATGCTGAAATCCATTATTCTGTTTTGTTTCTTTTTATTATACATTTCTTATAGGGATTTCCAGTTTGGCCATATGGATGGAAATGATTACATTAATAGCTTACTAATGGAGTAAGTAAATTATTATTTCAGTATTCTTTCTGCTTATATTTGTTGCTAATTAAATATAACTTAACATATCCTTCTGAAGAAGTGGATTTTCATGGAATAAAAAATTTATTTCCTCAGAAGTCAGTATATAATATAGTATCAGTTGTTTGTTAAATTAAAGCTACATAATTTAACGTTAGAAGTTTGGCCTTCTGGTACTGCTGATTGTCGGTGTTCATCTTTTAGGTTTACTTTCTTAAATAAACTATTAGAACTATTTTTTTTTTTTCCCTTCGGTTAAATTTACAGGACACTAGCAAAATCAAAAGTTATGTCAAGCTTTAACAGGACATATAAATGTTTATTCATTAGCTATGTTTTTTATTTCTGGAGAGGCACATTCATTCTTATTGGTGCATTTTTAAGGCTGATGTTTAAGCGGCTCTTGCTTTATGAGCCATTGTTTTCTGAAAAGCAGTTGAATGAAGTAGAGGGTTTGCCTGAAGTTGTATAAGATGTCTTCCTAAAACCACAGATAGGCGTCTTATTTGTTCAGAAGCTGGCATTGGAATATCAGTTAACAGATACTGTTAATTCCTGTTTTCACCATGGATTTGAGAGTTGAAATGGCACACAAACATGTATGTGTAGACAAGCAGTATAAATGTATAAATGATTTTGTATGCACCTGGTATGTAATTTTTACCTTTTGAAATACCTAAATAGCTTAAGATGCTTCACATTTGCCCTTATTTTCCAAAAATACGTAATTGGAGAGTGAGGTCGCCTTGCATTTATTGTTGACCACTTCTTCTACTCTGGCCTTCTGAGTGAAGGAAGAGGGTAACTGATTGCTATACCAGCTCTGTAGTGGGAGAGTATTCCAAGCCCCATTCCGAGAGATCAAAGCTCAGAGCCTGAGTATCTGCTCTAGTATGCAGTGTCCGTCTTACACAGTGTCTGTCTTCTTGTATCTGTCTGATCTTGTAGCTGTTGCGGATGCTAGATCTAAGACCACAAGAGGACTACAAGGTCAGAATAACAAACTGAGATAGATACTCAGATATTCCATTCTAAACTGTGCAAATGTGTTTGTGCCGCTAAAAGTTCTAGGAAATAAATGGAGAATCTTGAGGCACTAGGTCTGTATTTCTGTGATTCAGATTAGTACCTGAAGAAAAGTAATTTGAAAACAGCTGTGTCTAAATTGAAGTTAAGTGGTGTGATTATTGATATAGTGCTTTCTAGTTGCCAGAAACAAGACCCTCTTCACTTCATTATTGCCTTGCCTATGCAGGCTCCGATGTCTGTCTGCTGAGATGCCTCAGCTTGTTTATCTGGCATAAATGTTTGTTTTTCTGGCAAGGAGATACGGAGGGTTATTTTGCTGATTCAAAACAAACAAACAAAAAAAACAACACCGTGTCTTACTGTGTGGTCTGCTGAGTACCAGAACTGATGTACAAAGGAACTAGGGAGGGAAATGAGTTCCCTAGGAACAATAAAATGAAGGGAAAGAAGGCAGAACTGCTATTCACAGCAGAAGTGATCTGTTAATAATTGCTAGATCTGTTCAACTGGATTGTCTAAGTTAATCTACAAAATGCGTGAATTTACAATTTGTTGTGGTTTTCTGGGGAAGTTGCTGTTAACAGGCTTTTAGTTTATTTTCTGAACAAAACATATGCATTTCCAGCATGATTTAAAAGCACTAGAAGAAAGCAGTAAAATCTTCAGTGATACAAGTGGTTCACATGGTTACCTGAATAATTTGAGTAAAAGGTTATTGCCAGTCCTTCAGTTTTCCACTAGATGGCAGCAACTGGAAACAGGTAGAAAAAGCCTCTGGGAGCACAAGGAATCTATTGCAGAATATGTTTTTATTCTTGTAGATGTGCACAGCAACAAATTCCCTTTTTTCACAAAGCACAAAATAATTCCACCAGTAGTCCCTGGTAGAAATACACTTATTGATTTACCTATAACTCCACTAGTAGATACTATCATTTATCTCTCTCTTCAGCAGTGGATGAGAATGCTTCTGTTGAGTTAAAAATAATAGTACTTAAAACTGTGCACAAAAGAAGAAAGCAGAATATTAGGTCTTTTACTGAAAGAAGAGATGCATCTTTGTGGAAGCTGAGGTACACAGCATCATTGTAATGTCAGCTATAGGTGTCTTGGAATTCCTCAGCTCCCTTCCTGATTCTGTGATCCTCAGCAGTGATTATGCATGTGAATGTAAATTGATGACTAATAGTGGTTTAAAAAATCTGTAGTTTGTCTGTTATATCTAAAAACTATGTAATAGAACTTCAGTTGGTATGTCTTCCTCTCTTGACTTGACACACAGAATTTGATTGATTAGAGCTGATCAACCGGGACTGAATTTTTGGATTAAAGTTTTACTTTTGTGCACTAAAGTAGTGTGTTCTACTAATAGTACATTTCAAATGCAAAGCTACTGTGAGATCTTACTAATGGGCAAGTCACAAGCTATCTGATTTACAATCACTGTGGGCATGTAAAATACAGTAAGCTTCAGTAGCTTCACTGGCACAGATGAGAAGGAAAAATATTGAGAAACATCCTTGTGCCGTTAAGTTCCTTCTTCCTCCTTGTCTTTAAGGAACTGGTATTAGGAACTCACGTGAAGAGAATATTAATGATGTAGAATGCCATTGAATGATGTAGAAATTTGAACTGCAATGTTGTAGGCAGTATTTCTTTAAATCTCTAACCTTCGTGTTTTATGTTTCCAGTGACTTGACAATCCCTACTATTGTTGTTTTGAATACCTCCAATCAGCAGTATTTTCTACCAGATAGGCACATTGAGAATACAGAAGACATGGTTCAGTTTATTAACAGTATCTTGGATGGCACAGCTGAAGTAAGTCTTCATTGTGACTTCAAATGTGTGGCTGGTGTTTGTTTAATTAGATGTTAAAGTAGGAAAACATTTTGGTTACTCTAGTTGCCATGTCGTGTGTTTCTTCCTGTTCTGCCTTCTTGTCTTGGGTGCTGTAAATAAATGCATGATTCTTAGTTCTTGGGGAGTGCCTTTGCTCACAGTTCTGACTGTAGTACCTCAGGTAGAAAGCCAGAGTGGCTTTATTGCATAGAGCATAATGTTAACTTCTCTTGATTTCTTTTACTGTTGTTGGTAAATGGTGAGCTTTTTATTCTTCTCCTGTTTTGCCTTTAAATATTTATTTAAAATTTCTCTGGACTGCATAATTGAACTTTTTTTTGGCGATGAATTAATAAATTCAGTAGCTTGATGAATGGTAGGTTCAAATTCTAAAGTAGTGGTGTATTTCTGCATATTTCAGACACAAGTTTACTACTCTAACTGCTCTACATAATCTTTCAACAAACGTCATCAATCCCCACGGAATTGATGGCTCGGTCAATTTTTTCTTTTAATGTTGACAAAACAAACTTAGGTTGCCTTTACCTGCAGTGGACTGTAAATTGGGCAGAAGGCTGTGTTATATGGATGAGGAAAGATTGTGGATCAGAGCTCTCATTTGTGCTCACAGAACAAAGCCTGCAATGAAGGAAGACAGTGCTAACAAATCATTTGGCTGACTTCTGGAAGAAAAAGCCTGTGCTGGTTTAAGACAGTTCACTTTGTGTTGAATACTTGCTTTATTAGCTGAATCCCACATTGTGCTATACAAGTAGTTTTAGGTTACTGGATGGTGTAATGACAAGCAAGTCCGTAGGCTGTTTCAGCCATACAGAGTACTTTGGTTTACTTTGTCTGACAAATTGATGTAGCAGCATAATATGGGTAGACTTAAAATGTGCTTGCTATTCATGACTTTACTGGCCATGTTTCCAGTTGCAAGGCGAGGAGTATTCCAGTAACTTATTTGGTGGCTCTTTGTTCTTCAGTTCTCACTTCTTTAATACTTTTAATTTTTAGTATTACATTTTAAAATTCTGAGTTATGTTTTTATTACATTTGTTTAACTCTATTTAAATATGTCCTTACAGTGGGAACAACAAGTTAAAGTATTTTTTTTAACTTCGAGAAATTCTGTGTTTGTGATGCCTTGTGTTTTTGTCATAATATCCGTTATGTCTTGTTTAGCGTATTTCAGCTAGAATGATTAAAGTTCTGTCTGAATTCACATCTTGTACATGTATGTGAGAGGACTCATACAGGATGTGATTTCATTTAAGCTGGTATCCATAGACCGAAATGGCATTACTTCAGCTGTGTTGAGGCCCAAGAGATTGTATAGCTTTTGAGGAATGACAGTCTTTAAAGTATGCTGGTAAACTAGTATATAACACACACTTTCTGAACCACAGTGAAATTTTGGAGGAGTATAACACTCCTATCTCCCTTTCTTAGGAGGTGTTGGAACCTTGTTCCTTTCTGTATGGTCCTAGGTTGCTTTCTTTGAATCTTTCATTTTTATTTGTAATTTTGGAGGAGTTGGGTCAGCATCACGCTCTGATTAGTTGACTTGCTCCAAAATGTAAATTTTCATACTATGTGTTTCTCCAGCATGTTGAGAAAGGTGAAGATTCATCCTGTTCGATACACAAATTACCTTCAGACTCATATAGGCTCTGCTAAGTTAGATGGTAGCACAGGTAGAGTCTATCATTGCTAGACAAAAGCTTTTTTTAATTACACCTGTATATATTTTTGTTGCTTCTTAGAAAAATCTAACTGCTTCTGTCCATAAATAGATATCCTTCAGCTGCAGGAAAGTTCAGAAGATCTCTGCAATTCTGTAATTGTTGCATTGGAACAGTTGGTAATTTCTTCTAGTGTTTCTCTATGGTGAGATGTGTTAGAGTGACAGTTGACTTGTAACCTATTGTATAAAACAATTGTGAGAGAATTTTTTGAGGCTGTTGAAATATTTATCCATGCTTGAAAAGTTGAAGTGTCTGGGCAGCATGAGATGCAAGAATAATTACTTTTCATTTCCTTCTAAAGGGAGTTTAAGATTGCAAGGTCTGAAGAATGAACTTTTGGAATCATAACTGAAAAGTGTCAGCAGTTCTGACATAGTTGCATTTGAAATTTCAGGCACAGGGTGGTGATGGAGTTCTACAACGAATCAAGAGAATAATCTATGATGCCAAGTCTACTGTAGTGGTAAGTTTTATTTTTTGTAACAAATGGTAATGTTGTCAGTAATGATGCAAACCTTTTTCAGAGAGTTTAGAAATACTTTATATAAACTTGTTCCAAGTTCCTATATGCACATGTGCATGCACACGTAATATATGTGAAGTTTAAGCCTAATTAACTTGATTAAAGTCTGAATAGTATTTTCCAGTGTGTTAAATGTTGAATATATGTGACTTCATTTTTTTCACTTTTTTCTATATTAAAGTATGACATATATTTTAAAGGATAGAACGAGAAGAACTCAAAATCTTTTCCTTGACCTTCTTGTCTTCCTTTGACTGAAAGTAATAACACTTTAATGTTCTGAGAAATGTTACGGTTTCAATTTAATTAGTTAGGGCACAGGGGAATTAAACACTGTACTTGATGTGGTTTTGAAACAAATATTTTTATAATTCTTAGAGGTTAGCAATGCTTAACAGCATTTTATTGGGAAAATGTACATAAATTTGTTTCTTCATTTGTGTTACACAAACAAATGTGCTGTTACAATCTAAATTGTAACTTGTATGTTTCTTTATGTAACTTCCAAACTTCTGTCTGTGCAGCGTTCAGGCATCAGTTTCTGAAACCAAAAGTCTTCCTCTTGTTCAGTGAAGTTTTTCAAACTACTCTTTAATAGAAAGCACTCTACTAACAGTGTTTCTCAAGAGGATTTGTGATGACTCAAACCAATCTTTTAGAATGAGGCACAAATACGAGTTAAAACTGGATGCTTTAAAGTGTTATTTTAATGCTATTAAAACAATTGTTTATCAAGCTTCAAACAATAAAATATGTAGTTGGCATGTTAACGTTAATCATCCTATTGGAATGTTGTTGTATCAGTTCTAAGACTTTTTATAAACTTATAGTAGGAATAGTTAAAATGACACCGCCTTTCTGCAGCAAGCTTATTCAGTTCAGATGTTTCTGAATAAACATACAGAATAATAAGAGATAATAATAATGTGGTAATTTTGAATGTTTAGTGAAAGTTTTTTTTGACTTCAAATTTGTGTTCCAAACAGTCAGTGTTCAAGAGTTCACCACTTCTGGGATGCTTTCTCTTTGGGTTGCCCTTGGGTGTCATCAGCATTATGTGTTATGGAATCTGCACAGCTGATACAGATGGAGGGGTAGATGAACATGAGACAGCTAAAAAGGAGAACAGTGATCGGGAGCTCACAGATGAAGGCAGTGAGGAAGAACAAGAAGAGGAAAAGAACGAAAACTATACAGAACTTTCAGATGGAGATCTTAAACAGAAAGACCTATCGGAAAAGAAAAAAGACTAATTAATCAAAAAATTCTCTAGAATTTTCAAATAGACTTATTTATTGAAGATAGTCATTTATTGATGATCTTCATGTAAGAGGACCTTTTTGTCTGCATCATGGTAGTTTTGACTTGCATGTGTTCAAATTTTCTCAGATATTGACAGGAAAAAAAACCTGAAATATGGATGTTTTTTATTGTCTTTAACGATTATCAAAGAAGGAATTTGCAGGTACGATTTGACACTTTTTGTTTTGGAAGGTTTGGATTATTCATTTCCAGAACAGCAAGATAAAGATAATGCAACTTGACCTCAGTATATGTGATGAGCTACTAATAATATAGCCCAGCTAAACGCTGATAAAATTACGGCTGAATACAAAGAAAGTTTAAAAGAGACCTGTAAAGTCTTTCAGAACCTGATAGCTAAAGATAACTTAGAGTTTTTCTAGGAAGTCTCATGTTCTACCTGTTGCACATTATTTTTAAAAAATATTTTATCAAGTTAAATATAAATTGCTATAAATTAGAGGACTTTTATAATGTACTAATATAATTATTGGCAGTCAATAAAAGTTATAATGAAAGTTATAATACACAGATGCATGAGTTGAAAGTTTTGTTACCATTGTAAAGAAAAAAAAGTCTAAGGAGATCAGGAATTTTTTTTTTGGAAAAATGCCATGTGATTTTGAGTCAACCCTTTTTCCTCAACCCTTTTTCCTTTTGGGAGGAGAAAAAAAGAGGAGTTCATAGAATTTTGAATAGCAGGTATCTAAGTTCTTTCATTTCTTTCTTTTCTCTCTATGAATTGCCTTTTTTCATTTTTCCATTTTATTTGCGTAGTTGGTTGTAAAGAATAAGTTGAGTTCCTTGCTTTTCAATGGTTTTTTAAATCTGCAGAATACTTTATGTAGTTTTAGCATGTATGTGAAGAGTGAGATGCTTAAAAAATGTGCTTTGAGTCGTCTTTTACTTGATGTAGAGTTGTGTTATGTTTTTTTTTTTAAAAAAAAAAATTAAGGACAAACCTGTAAGCTTCCTTGGACTTCAGCACAAGTCATTGCTAATAATCAAAATGCTGGACTATTAAGGCAATAAGATGCTTTATTCGTCTCTTTTCATAAGTTTTCAAGTACAAATGGATTATGTTTAATTTTGGCTCAGGATGGAAACCTGTGGCTTTTGACTAAAAAAATGAAAGTGGTCAGTGCAACACCACTGTTCATTCCATAATGTATAATTTAAAAAACAAAACAAAAAAAAACACACACCCAAACCTGAATTCTGCTGCACTGCGAGGAAGTGTTTCAACTGTGAGCTTTCATTATTGTGGTTATTTTTGTGTTTATATTCCAAGTCGTATCCCAAGACCTTGCTGAGAAATCTTCTGAGATACAGACATAAGAATTATAAATACTGTGTAAGAAGTAGATCACACTGGGATCCATTACAATTGTAACATTCAACTGCAGGAGTCAAGACAAAAACATGTATCTCAGTCACTTCTTAATTGTATTATCAATCAGATGTGTACTGAACTATTGAAAATTTAGCTTGAAATGTACTGCCATTTTCACCAAATCCTTTTCTCAGCTGTATTCAACAAGGCATAGGGAAAAGAAGAGCATCATATACTGGGTGTGTCAGAAGTGATATGCAATTAAGAGATTTACTGTGGTCATACAAATAGTTTAGAATGCTATCTGAGGGAAATCTGACATTTTCCTTTTTTTTCTTGAATCTCAAAAGGTTTCATAAAGCAACTTCACTGTAGTAGTTTCTTCAAATTCATGAAATACTGCTGCTTTTTGAATTCAAGTGTAAGCCTTTTGTTTTTTTCTATAATAAAAACATATAAAAGTGCTTGCTTCTTTTGCTTAATTTGCACTGTGTGAACTTCAGATGTTACGTATTCTGTAGGAGGCAGTATTTCCTGGAACTCCTTTTAAACATACTTTAGGCCTAGAGTAACTCAGTTCAGAAATGCAGCTGGCAGCTTTTAAAAAGAACAATCAATTCAGCTTGTCTGATATCTTCTCTTAAATATTTTGAAAATGTTCTCCAGATAAAGGAGTGAATAGTTTATGGATCTGGGATGCTCACTAAATAAAACAAATGCATTTTTGAAAAAAAAAAAAAAAAAGTACCAATTCATTCTATTAGCATACTTGCAAATTCCTATAGCAGTTTCTTTATCAAAGGGAACTTGAGGTAACTCTTCTATTATACATGTACATTTTGGAAAGAAATGATTGAGGGTAGTCCTGACACTTGGTCATGTGCAATCCATTACTGCTTCAGTGTTTGGGTTGTCTTGACAGATGCTGTCCACACTGTGGTGCTCACTGCTTAAAGGATGGCATAATTATATTTTGATAGATCTGATGTGTTGAAGCTGCACAGAGGAGCTTAATGTTCACAAAATCTAAAAGTGAAAGGTTTAGCTTGCTCTGTTTTGGCCCAGAACTAATTTACCCATTCCTCTTTTATCAGCATGCTTGTAGAAGTTCTGCTTGGATGGGAGTTCTGATGGCAGCCAGATGTGCAAGTCAGTGAACAGGATGCTGCAAAACCAGAACCTCCTTAAAGTTTTGCTAATATCCCATGAGACTACAGATGTTTCAGGTTGCATAATACTGTGACAGAGCGGTTCTGGCACTCAGGTCTTTTCAGGGAGCACAGCAGCTTTTTGCTGTTTTGTTGTCATCACTGAATATATTGCTAACAGATTGAATCACATGAAACTGCTGCATGTTATATTGGTATAACTGATGGAGACAGTTTTGACAATTTTGTGTTGAACACTTCAGTTGAACTCTTAAGTTGCAAGGTTTCTGTAGTCTGCCTAGGTGGTGTAGGTATTCCCAAAACAATATCCTTTCTGGTTCCTAAAATTTTAACCATTTTAAAGGATTACTCCTACTATCCTCTACTTTGATTTACTGACACTGAGAACCATTTAGCAGCTGGTGCAAACTTCCCTGATGCTTACAAGCTTCTTTCTGGTTATACACCAAGGAACATAGAAGTGTTTGCAGTTGTTTAACAAGGATAAATAATCTAAGGCTATTTTACACAGAGCATGATTGAATGGAGAATTGTGGCTTTTAACAATAAAACCTAAAAGGTCTGGAAGATCCTTTGACGAGGAATGAAGAAACCTTAAAGACTACTAATATGGAGAGAAATAATGTTTTCTGGCTGAATATCCCCATAAGTTTAGATTGGAGAAGAGAATTATTTACATTAGCTGACAAGATGTACACTAATTCAGCAATTTTACTGAAATATGGTTTTGCTTTTGTTGTGTATGCTTCCACCACTTCACTTTCGTTGCATCACTTCTGGTACTCAGCAACCCTTATTGCTAGGTTGACATAGTCTTTGGTTGGGCTAACAACTGTCATGTCTAGACACGTGGACAGTTTTAGTCTCCCTTAAGAGATGGAAGGCTCAAGGGGATGAAAATGCATAGACAGAAGTGGTAATGGGAGAAGAAATGGAGCAGGGTCCATCTATTCTGTCTGATTTATGTTTTGATATAGATGAGCTATGTTTAATATTAACACCTACTAGCTATGCAGATAATGTAAGTCCTTTCAAAAGAACTAATTATTTATATAGTAAAATTTTAGCTTTTTCATTCTTTATCTACAAAAATCTTTATTCTTCTTTCTTTATTTATCTTTATTTTTCTTTTTTCATTTTTTATCTACAAAGTAAACTTTTGGCTGGGTAAGTTTGCCCAACATTGTAGCATTACTAACCAATTGCGGTTATTTTCTGATGTTTATACTGTTCATCAGCAGAAGCATATACTGCAAGTCACTCACAGTACTATAGCTTCATGTTCTTCATCTGAAGTGAAAAAAGAAACAAAAATAGCTCTTCTGCTTCATGTTAGGTTACTACACCACTAATTTAAAGGAATGATGACTGAGACTATACTTAAATATAGGCAAAGTTAGCAACTTGTAATCTTAATCACCTTGTAGTCTTAATGCTTCCAGGAATTAAGGATCTAATCAATGACGTGGGATTTGCATTTTTACCTTAAATAAAAGCTTTTTTTTTTTTTAAAAAAAAAAAAAAAGTTTCAATCGTTGCTGCCAATTTATTCTTGTTACTTGTGCAGTAAACGTTGACTTCTAATCCAAATCGGATTATGTACTTTTGACAGACTAAAAACTTTTCAGTGACTCAGTATTTAAGAAAAAAAAAAGTCTTTTGGGAGTGGCTTCAAACCATAGGCTAAATAAGAATATGACTTAAAAATGTAGGTATTAAAGCCACTCCCAAAGTATTTTTTTCTTTTATCATTGAATCATTTGGGCTTAGAACTGACTAATTTTTAGAAGTCTTCTTCTAGTGTGCTTCTCTAGAAGAATTTGAATATCCTGACAGTACACTGTAATTTAATAAATAATTGAAATGTAGACCAATACTCTGGTTAATCACTGGAATTTTTCTTTGCTTTTGTAAAGTATCTCTTTTGATCTTACATTTCCTTCTTATGTATTGAGTCAATTGGGCTACTTAGGGCCTCTTGCAGGACCACTGAACTCACCCAATATATGGTCCTCAGGTCTATGTTAAATGTGATTGAATAACATTTTCTAAAAGCAGACTGCAAAAAAACAAATATGTGATACTGAAGATACTAAAATATCAGTGTTTACATAAGATATTTGTAGACATTCTGTTTGTCAACAAACTCTTCTTCAAGTCTTCAAGTATCAGAGTAACTTTCTTGTCCCAAAATATATTGTTTGGTAGAATGGGAGAAATTATTAAAAAAAAAAAAAAAGTGATCCTACAGTAGACTGCATCCCAAGGAGGTGAAGACATATTCTTTATTGAAGCTTAAGGTTTCTAGGAGCAGAATTACCATTTGGGGTAAAAGATCTCCTTTTATTTCAGGTGGAAGGAAGCTAATGCTTCCTTCTTTTTAATCACAATGAAAATTGTATTTTGGGGTATTTCCCGGTATACAGAAGATGGGAGAAATAGCTGCTGGTTCAGACAAGTCCTCGGCAATGCATTAGTTTCTCCTGAGCTGACAAAAGAGACTAATTGCCTTCAGCAGATTTACCATTAATAGCTGTGTCTGAGATTTAGTGGGGGAAAACTATAAATTACACTTTGCCTTCGTGCAAAGCTATGTTTGATGCAAAGAAAAACACTTGAGAACTTAGCATTTCCAACTGAAGGTTTAACTATCTCCCCTTCCTTTTTTTCCCAACCTCTTGAAAATAAGTATTTTTAAAAATGATTGCATAAGAAATGCATATTCTAATTCTTTGACTCATCTATGAAATCTCAAAATACTTAATCATGTCCTGAATGCCACAGGTTGCTAGAGGTAACACAATATGTTGTATGGTTAGCTTTTCAAAATTTATCTTGTCCTGAGAGTTATTTAGTGAAATAGGAAATACGAAGAGGCTTTCAAATGAGGTTGAAGGAGAAGTATTTTTCCAAAAGGTAAACAGGATTATTGTTCTGTGTTGAGTGTCTCTGACATACAGATGTACCAAAGTTTGAAAAATATACTTTGGAATGGACCTTTAAGTAGACTCTTGTCTCATATCATATTATTATGCTTTAAAATAGAAGGATTTCTAGCAGAGTAGGAGTAATACTTGATTTTTAGAACAAGTTTTAAATGCATCTTGACCTGAGAATAGCATATTTATATATTTACACTTCGCAACAAGCTGTTAAAATTCGAGTGGGTTTCAAGAGGAAAGCTATTAGCACATTCAAGTAAAGTTAAGTTTTAGTTCCTTGTGAGTACCTGGAATTCAAGCCTAGTGAAGAAGCAGGGTATTCTTTTAATGGGTCGTAACAGTGAAAGAACCTGTTGAGACAACAGTTGTCAGAAATGTAAATGCTTACATGTGCTAGGAAGAGTGCCTCCATTTGCTCATCTAGCTTTGATTTTCTATATATATCCTGAGCCTTTGCAATCAAATTGCAGGCATTGTTACCTAATGGAGAATTAGTATCTACAGCATAATCCCAGGAAACAAGTCATGAATGTACTTGTAGATAATTGTAAATAATGTAAATAATGTTTGTGAGGTGAGAGGAATTTTCTCATACTGACATCTATAACATCGATGTCCAAAAGGTGTGATAGTGACTAGAAATGTGTGGCATGAAGTTCATAGTGAGGTCTACAGGCACAGTGATCTAAAGTAAGAATACTCCTAATGTTAAGGTGCAGTGGTGACAGGGAAAGTTGTAAGGGTAGTGCATAATAAAACAACAAAGCTCGTAACATTCACATTCAAATAATATATTAATCTATCGTGTCAGTCTTCTTAAAGGAGTGTTTATAAGACTGAGCCTATGTGAGGATATGAACCATGTTGGAAAGAAATAGTGAAATGTTTCTGTAGCAGTGGTAGTTCTTCTCATTTCTTCTTTTTAGAAGGAAGAAAAGCCCCAGTGCAGATTCTCAGTGTGATCCAGTACAGATGGGCTCCAGCACTGGTTTCTTGTCCAATGTAATTTCTAGAACCAGGAGCTTCTGCTGAGCAGGAGCTTTGTTACTATCCACTACAATGGCATGGGTAGCCCCATGTGTTGAAAGTGTTGGAAGTTGGCCAAAATGAGCCTAAGCATGGAAGTAGCAGAGATTTCAGGAGCCTCAGCTTTGATGTGCTGGCTGTGGGCTGCTCTGGGTAGTTTTAATGACTGATTTTCATTTCTGATTTCAGTTTTAATGACTGAAGACACAGGGAAAAAGACACTTTCAACACACTTTAGGAAATAGTCATTGCATTGCTGTGATGATGTATCATAATAAATGAGCTATGGAGGTGAGGAGGCATAGAAGCCTTTAAGCCATTTCCTCTGTTCAGGCCCGTGCAAGCTTGGTTGACACGAGGACACAGCCACTATTTTGGGGACAGTGAGTTCATGATCACAGATGCAAGCTGGTCTTTGGGCAATGAACTTGCCCTGTCATGTTTAAATTAGAGTGTAGACATGCCATAGAACATTAAGCTCAGTTTCTAGCCATCTTCCTTTGACGTGTCGTGCAGTTTTAGGCAAGTTGCTTAGGCCATAGTTTCATTATGCTGCAGCTTTAATGACAATGCTGGCCTAAGGAGTTTCTATCCTCATGCCTTTGTACACTGCCCTTCAAATTAGGGCCGTACAAACTGTTGGAAATGTATTACTGTAAGTGGATGAAGGAACTGATCTGTGTGAGTGTAGTTCCTTGGACAGAACAGCATGCCAGGGTAAGAGACGTGGATTTGGAAGCAGCAGCAGAGCAGCAGAGTGGGAAACTTTTTTTTTTTTTTTTTTTTTTTTCCATGATAAGCTTACTTTCTTGTCCTAGGTATTTATTTCATCCTTTGCTTGCTCCATTCGGAAAACAAAAGTGATTTGACTGAGTCTTCACAGTAAAGAAACTGTGGGTTGATATTCTATAATCCCTCCCTCAGCACTGTAGCAGTATGTTTTGTGATGTATCTTAACATTAGCCTGCCAGGGGATAGCTAAAATGGAAAAATCTTCGTCCTGACACATTAGACAGAACGCATCTTTCACAGAGTATAACTAGATAGGAGCAGGAAGGACACTTCTCAGAGTGTAACCATGGGCAATCACTGTCATAGTGATAGGATGACTCACTAAGTTATACATTTGTAGATAAGTTCTCCTTTTCTGCTTTACAGTTCTGCAAGTACATTTAAACACGCGGACTGTTTGATGTCTGAGGCCAGATACAGCAATCCTTTCCATTTGTGCGTGGCCACCTTTGCAGATAACAGGAATTGCATTATGAAAAGGAACAGGGTTTCCAGACTTGTATTTTAGGAGAGAAATCTGTCTCATATGTTGAGAGAGAACTACATGAATTTTAGACTATCTAGTCTGGCATGTAGCAATTACAGTTTTTGGTGGAATTTTCTGTATGAGAATGTAAGAGCTTTGTGAGGAGGATAGATATAAGAACCAGGTGCATGGGAGGATCAAAAAAAAATCTCAAATGTCTTCAATGTTTTATTTTGAAAGTACTTTTCCCTCTATCCCAAGTTAGATGAGAACGTTGTGGTTGTAATCTTGGAGAAAGATAGGATACTATATATGCATACTTTGTTCCTAATAACTTGACAGAAAAGCAAACGATGCCTTTAGCCAGAGATGCATGGTGATGCATTAAGCAACAACTTCCACAACTTGTCTGAAAAGATTGCTTTCTTCAGTCAGTTATTCATTTATATTTATTAGTTAGCATATCTGTTCTGTTTAGTTTCTCTTAATTTTCCTCTTTCCTCTAATTTTCCCTGTCTCGTCTCTTTGTATTATGCCCTCTAACAATCTTACTACATTTCCACTGCCCTTTTCCAAGCTTTTTTGATTCTCCTTTCTTTCTCTCTCTATGTAGCAGCAGTCAGAAAAATACAGAAAATATCAGATGATGAAGAAACAATCTGTAGTTAAAAATCTTCAGACTACTGTGTGGCCTTTCAGGCTGTTTCATAATGATGGTTCTTCTGTAGTAACCCACCATGTTGGCAGTCTGGCATCTTACTTAGGTTTGTATATTGGTTTGGGCTGGCTGAGATGAGATTAATATAGTATTTTATTAAAATAAGGGGAAAACTTGTTACAAGTAACTTACACATACGGATTTGAGATTTAACATTCCTGTATGCAGTAAGTAAACGTTTTTTCTATCAGCCTTGGGTATTTGTTAAATTTCAGTTATATATTTAGAAACTGCAAATTTTAAATTTGCCTTGTTTGAGTTTTTACTACAGTTATCAAAGAATTTAAGACTTCCTTTCAATGCAAACCATGCAGATAAGCAATTGCTAATTAAATGCCTGACCTAAGATGATAAACATGCTCTTGCAAATTACTTCCTTCTTTCTAACCAATTATTAATTTATATGATTAAAATACTGTGGAAACAAACTTATCTGCTACCCCTGTTGTTCATATAGTCTATCTTTGGATCAGCAATTGATACTAGTTAATTAGAATACGGATGCATGGCATATATTTTTCAGACTGAAAAAAACACTGATTATTTTTTTTTTTGAGAGCTTTTATTTCCTCACCATCTCCTGTTTTTATAGTTTTGAGTGAAATCTAGAGAAAGCAGATATGAATGTTACCTCAAAGTGAGTCATTCTAATGTAATGACACAATGTCTGTGGTGCAAACAATTGTTATTACTAAAGAACATTTGTTTGTTCTCTTGGCAAAACCATTTTAACTGAGCACAATTAATATTATATATTCCAGAATGCAGTAACAACACTGATTCTCATCCAGCCACGGTATATCCACCGAGACATCTTTCTCCTTCCCTTTCCTAATGTAAGCAAGCATCAAAAGAAACAAACTAATGGGCCACCTGTATGTACAACAAATGTTGTACAACTGATCAGCTATATGGGTAATTCACATAATGAAAATATCTCATTTTGTTTGTTTTAAACATGACTAATGTTTTTGTAATATTCTCAATAATTCAAAATATTTATGTTTCAGCAGAACCATAAGGTCTATGGATTCTTCAAAGCTTTCTACCACTGTAGTTTGCTACCTTTTGCAAGATAATTTTTAGGGGAACCGTTTGTCACAGGCATTATGTTAGCCAAGTTCTATTTGTGCAAGTTCTAAATTTCTGCCTATAGGAAAGGATAGCAAAAGTGATGATTCTACGAAGTCTCTCTTGTACAATGAAAGACCTAAACATCACAAATTAAAAGCTAATTTGCCTGTGATTATTAAAGCTTAGGCATTAAGACAATTAGCCACTAAGTTCACATAATTTCTGGTTAGATAGGTGTTGGTTTTCTACAATGAGCTGAAATGGTTGATTTTATGTAACCAAAATAATGAGTGTAGTTTAAGCTTTGCCACAACTCTGGTCTCCCAGAAAAACTGTAGTTGTCTGGTCCTGGAGCATCATGACTAAGATCTGATAAACTGTAGTTCATTTAAATATTTGAACCATGGTCTCTGGAGATGAAAGAAACTAAGATGGCAATATCTAAGTTAACAGATTAAATTAACGGATTGTTGAAGAAAAATATCATCTCCCTGTCAACTCTGTAAAACCCAGCTGTAAGAAACAGAATTTTTAGACAATGTTCTTCTATCTCAGTGCTTTTGGATTCCACCAATTAACAGGCTGTTCAGTACTTTCATGCTGTTCTAGAGTAACTTGCTGTATAATGGTATATAATCTACATTTATAATTTTACAGACCTTATGTATCTGCATGGTCACTATGTGACTGTCACTGTGATTTTAGGTGATCTAAAACTTAAAAATAAATTTACCAGTAATAAAATCTCATACAGGTGTTAAAATCTCATATAGGTGTTACTATATCACAGATATTTTTATTAAACAACAATGATAATGTTTCTTTAATATTTGTATCTTTTTAATTTAATATATTCAGACATAAGAGCAATATTAAATAATTGTTTAATTATCCATTCTTCCAGTTGTCTGAAATCAGGAAGAGAATCACACTGGTGAATAAAAGTAGGGAAAAATTATTATAACCATCAGTTGTTTGTATATTTCAATTTTTTAACAGCATGTGGCTCAATTACTAGGGAGTTTAATAAGGAAAATGCAGATTGTCTTCTCTGACAAATAGATTTAAAATACCATGGGTGGTCTGTTCCATAGAAAATTAAAAGAGCATCTCTGAAGTGAACAATATGCATTTTTAAATAACAACTAAGACAGTGCTGGACCGTTCCTTCTGAAAACAGACTATTGGATTTAATTGGGATTTCAGATCTTAACCTTCCAGCAGTGACTCTCTGTAAATATGTTAATATTAGTAAATGCCAAGTGTCTGAATCTACCTCAGTATGTTAATGTGGAATCTTAATTATTAACAGTCTAATCCAGTCCTTCTAGTGCAAGACCACTGGAAGTCTCTGAAATATAATTATACATTTAGAAATAATTCAATGAGAAAAAAGCATAGTGTTTTTCAAAAGAATTTTTGAAAAATAATGTTTTCAAGTCTCTGCCTTTAATGTTTTCTCTTTGCAAATGTTCTAACGTGAGCTCCTTGTGAGCCCCAGCACTCAATGGATAGAATGTGCTTTGTGACTCAGCACTTACAACCAACTAATAAAGCCCAGAAGTGAATTTCAGTGTTTTACATTTTAAAATAGGATATGCAGTGTAAAATTCTAACATACATTCTTACATTTGAGAGATTTTTTTTGGTTAATAAAAAACCCCAACTAATCAGATTATATTAGTAAAGAAATATTTGCTGTGAGGGCGATCAAACACTAAAAAAGGCTTCCTAGAGAGGTGGTTGATGCCCAGTACCTGTCAGTTTTCAAGAGGCATTTGGACAATGCCTGTTAATATGCCTCACTAATAAGCTTTAACTTTTGGTTAGCCCTGAAGCGGTCAGGCAGTTGATGATCTTTGAAAGTCCCCTCAAACTGAACTGTTCTACTCTATTACTACCAACAATGACTTGGTTCAGCTCTAAAAGGTGTTTGTTGAATGCTGTGTTTAACTGACAGAAGTTTAACCTAATGTTGCAGTATTAGCTGTAAAGCCAAGTTATCTGTTATTTGATTTTTTATAAAGAAATTTTCTAAAATGCTCTGCTACCATCTTGAGCTGTTGCTTGAGTAGTCCAAAATAAGATCTTACTACAGGTAGGTACAATTGCATGCATCTAAAATGGTGAATTTGCTTGAAAATTATCATGCTGTGTGGTCCCATGTGGGCTTTCAGTATGTTGTGGGTAATGCTGTTTCCAAACAAACAACATCAAAAACAGCCCTTATTTTTTTAGAGGGTTTGACTACTTATTTTTTAGAAAGTTTGAAAACTTAATGCATTTGATGTTACTCTTATGGCCCATCCATGAATATGCTATATTTTTTCCAGGCTGGGATACTCTTCAATCCTATTTTTAAAACAGAGGCTGTAAAACAAAGCAGACTATATTTACATGTAGATAGTTATTAGTTCCAGTATTTTTTCCTTATGCTATTCTACTCAGCTGAAATTTGTAAATATATGTATTTCCAATACAAATATACTCTGTTCTAGAAACATTCCTAATGTGATCCATCATGTAATTACCATAAACCTGATTGTCTAGGATTCTTAGATCATATTTCCTACTTAAATGCAACTTCATTGGAGCTGCCTTATATATATATATATATATATATTTATGCTTTGAACCAATGGAGTGTTGGCTTCTCTTTACTCATTTTTTTTTCTAACAAAACTTTTAAATTCCTTTTCTGAAAACTTAATAGAGCTGTATGCTATAAGCCAGCTTCCTTCACTAAAAAAGGAAAGGCCAATGTAAAGGAAGTCAACAGTCTCAGCTTCTCATGTGACTGTTTTTCATAAATCATGTTTTATGTCTGTTTCATGCTTAGAACACACAGCAATTGGACACTTTAGCAGTCGGACCATGATGAGTATGACTCTCATATAGGATTTGCTTGAAAGAAGATAAAAGCATTTATAATAGCGGACTTTTTTTTTTATTTTTATTTATTTATTTTTTTTATTTTATTTTAATGCTGTGCTAGTTTCATGAATGGAGAAAAAAAAAGCAGCTTGATTATGCATTTTCTGTGTTATAACCATTTTCAGCTACCTCTTTCAAAGTTATTAGTAATTATGTTGGACAAAGAAGTCACCAAAAGATGCAACAACGTGCCCTATATGCCTCACTTGGCTACTTTTTTCCTTCCCTTCTGATTATAATGAATGCTTTCTATTGTATCATGGCTTTTTTTTTTTTTTTAAGTTTTTTTTTAAAGTTTTTTTTTTCTATTTGTGTTTAGATTCACATTTAAGCTCACTGTTGCATAGTGATTATTTAATAAAAAAAGTTATATTTAGAATCTAACTTACAGTCTATCATTAAAGTCTGATTAAAGCATTAGTCTTTTTTCTTCTGTTTAATGGAATGGATTTTATTTTATAAAAAATGTTGACTACTTAATCTGTTTAAATTTCTCTTTTCTGAAGTCTGGGAAGGAAAACTCAGGTTCAGTATAGGTCTAAGAAGAAATAATGCTATTTTTCTGTTATGATCTGCCTAGTCAGTTTTACTTTTATTACTCCAAGAATTTCTGAATGCATCTTTAAAAATGAACTTGAAAGAGTGTTAACTGAGTGTTTCAGAAAGTTAAGTGCTTAACATGCCAGAAATATCCAAACTGTTGTATGTTTTATAATATGTTGATGGATTGTCATAAAAGGTATTTTTAAAGGTCAGTACAGTAGCAGAATACAGATTTAAATGCAGATTTTTTATGGTATAATAAAATACATGAGAGATGAATTTATAACAATAAAAAATGGGGCACAGGAAATCATTATCTAACTCTCAGCAAATTATGAAAGACTCTAAAACAAATTCCTGTGATGTATAACTTCAACACGGTTTCCCTGAAATAGGGACTGAAAGCGTGTAGGAAAACCATGTGAAAATATATTTTATTAAGGGATATAGGCAGCATTTAAGGAATATGTTAGATTTACTTAATTAAAATATTTAATCTCTGCTTTCCAGTTGGAACATTTATTGCAGTTTTGTTATATGCACAAAGGGGAGCAAAAAGGTAGTGGAAGTTCGGTAGTACTGGAAAATACTGTTAAAGAGTGTATCTATCCTAGTATAACATATGTAATATATGATATGTTTGTCCATAGAAAAAAAAAATATTTTTTTTTAATACTGTCATAATGACAAACCTGTTCTTAGAGCCTGATCAGTGTTTTCTGAGATTGGAAGTTCTTTGATGTCCTAATGAAGGCAAATGGAAGTTCAGTATAAATGTAGAACCTGTTCTACAGGAATCCTTTGTTGACCATGGTAAATGACAAATGTTAGATAGCAAAGAGTTAGCACCTCTTTGAGGTGCTGCTAAACCTCTCCTTTCTGTGCATGAGGCTTTTATAAAGTGTTTGCTATTACTTACACACAGCTAAAATGGATTATCCCTGTAATTACAGTTTTGTATGTGAAACATCAAACAGTTAAATATATATATATGGTTATTGCTGGGATTAAACCATGAGCTGTATGTTATTAGCTTGCTTGTAGCACTTAATGCAGGCTGTAAGTAAGGTGTTTGTAAATCTTGCATAATGCCTTAACACATTATTATTGTAATCGTGTCATATCTTATATTATTTCACTGGGTTTTGGTTTAAATTATATTGCTGTAGAGTGTTATCAGTTTTAGAAGTTTTCATATCATGAGCATGAGTAGCAGGCATCATGCCTTTGGAATTTCTTCAAAGTGAGCAAGTAACATGCTTCAGCAATATGTATGAACTTGCTTCATCATGGTGAGGTTGATGAAATATGTGTTGCTCTGTGTCTTAACATGCCCATGGTTTTTATGCAGTATATTGGTTAACAAATGCAAATCCTGAACTATATTATTGCTTTCAGGAAGGAAACAGATGCTTAGAAGAATAATCAATTTTGGATAGATTTGACATCCTTCATTTTTTAAATAAAATAAAATAAAATATTTGAAAATAAAAACTTTTTTTTTTTGGTGTTTGTTTTAAACAATAGTTTCTCAGTCCTTTCTCCTGTCTCCTTAACAACTTTTATAAAGCTTTCATTGGGGACAATGTGTCCTATGTTCTAAAAAAATATTTCCTGAACAAGTTAAAAATTAGCTGTAGAGGAAAACTAGTGGTTTTGACTGCAATGTTCTAGCTCATGATGGGGGGACAAAGGGGGCAGTTCGTAAATTTGCTGTAATTGAGATTTTAAAAAAAAAGTGAGATGCATATTTAATTAACAGTGACTTTTCACCTATGTGATGGAGAGAGGAAAACTTTGTCATGAGATCTCTAGATCACATAAATGCAATTTGAGAGGTAAGAGTTAGTCACACCACTGTTTGGTTTGAAGCAAATTAAATTAATTAAAATAGCTCCAGATCTTTGTTCATTAGTTACTTTCTAACCATGTGTGTAACAGGACTGATTCCTGTTTCCAGGGCAGTAGAGCAGTAATAAAGCTCGGGCAATTTTTTCATTCCCCTTGGCAATCTGTTCTCAGTAGTATGTGAGTATCAAAAATAGATCTGATTAGAAAAAAAGAAAGTTGGTGATGATTCTTGGTTTCAGAGACAGAGAGGTACTTGCATGCCTATGCTTTTAGGTGTTCGTTTATTATAATAATCATAGATACATAGCTACTTTTCGTATGAGCTAGTCTTTGATTCTCTGCTCTATGTATAAAGGATAGTCTAACTTAAGGATGTTTTCACATATCAGTAAAGGGAGAGAAATATGGGAGATTTCTCTTAAAATATTGCCAATTTAAATTAAAAGATAAATTATTTGTATTTGTTTTCTGCTCCAAAGAAGCATGAAGAATTTTAATTTTCACAACATCATGCTTTCTCTTGCAAAGGAAGAAGGCAGAGTTTCGAACTGGTGCACAAGGCTGATGACAATCTCTATCCACAACACCCTCTGCCATTTTTCTTTAAATGATTTACTATTTGGATGATCATTAGCTGGAAAGGAAAAAATGTTTCCCTATGCATTCAAGACATCCAGGCTCATACATCTAATTACTATTCTTTAGAAAGATGATGGCACATTTCAGTGTAATTATTGCTCAGCTGGATGTGTTGTTATGAAAAAAAAAAAGGACTCATTTCACAGTATTGTATAAAATGTTAGGATGATATTCTCTAACACATGGTGTTTGAATCCAGCCAAGAGTAGACTTGATATTCTTACTGATTTTTAAGTGAAGCAAAACTGTTTTCAATAAATCTTGTGAATATTTATTTTCTTTGTAAAGAAACTGAGAAAATGATGTTTAATAAAAAGTTTTAAAATATAGTTGAAAGCAGGATTGGACAAAGACATTACCGAAGATAGCTGGCTAGCTTAAAAGACTGTGAACTAAGACTGTGGCTAGTGTAACCTCAACAGGCAGAGAATCCGTACTTGTATATAGAAAAGTAGCCCAAAGTGTTTTAGTATGTCCTTAACATACAGTACTATTTAAAACCTGACTAGAAAAACTGGAAGGTGCTGCTTGAATTATGTGATACCTGGGTGTGTAGATGTCTCCCTGCTTATTTTCATGATGCAATTAAATTTCCATTTTTTTTTTTTTTTTTTTTTTTAATACCATGTTAGTGAACTATTTTCCACCATTGGAAAATACTTATATTACTTATAAATACTGATATTGAAGTGCTAAGACTAAAAGTATGAGCTAGATTCTCTTTCTGTATATCAAATGGAATTTGGGAGGTTTTTGCACTTAAAAAAATACTAAAATTACTGTAAAAGGAACTGAAAGCAGACTCTTATTCAGAATTTCCTATTGAAAATAATGTCATAATGTCACAATTCAGCATTATGGTTTTTTGCTCATATGTGTTAGGTGAAGACTTTGCCTGAGTGTAATAGGGAACACTACTAGGCAGTCATATATGAATTACTAGTGGTCTTGGTATAATAAGATGCACATCCAATTCTGTGCTACATTTTTCATAATGTGTGAGAAGATTTCACTAAAAGTTGCACAAATAACTCGTTTATGCCAATTTTCAGGATGAACCAAAGGATGGACAAGTTCAGCAGGCACCTTAATACTTAAGATTCCCTCTAGTGAGCATAATAATATTATCTAATGCATCCTGATAATTTAAAATAAAAATAAACTCCCCCAAAACAGCTATCTGCTTTTGAATTATCTAATGTGTTTTGATAGTATAAATTGATGCTGAATCAAGAATAACTACTTAATGTTTTCCAAAACACTTGTACGGTGTGTGCTACAGCTTTCCTATACTTAATACTTACTGAATAAGAGTTGTATTTTGAATCTAAGTTAATGTGTTAGTTCCATACTTTTTTTTAATTATTATTATGAAGATGGTGACACCTATGTAGCTTCCACAAAATGTTAATGATTACTTTGTAAGTTTGTTATTTAGTAAAGCTTTATAAGTATAAACTGCATATCAGAAACTGTTGGAGAAAAGATAAAATACAATGAAATTGCACTGTTAAAAATCTTACTGCAGCCACTCTAATTGTTAAATGACACTCAATTGTTAAATGACATATCAAAGATCATCTTATCAAAAAGTAAAGATCTCAAACAAAACCAATAATACTTGTTTTTTGAAATAAACAAAAACTATTGACTTAGGAAATTCTACTAAATGGGAGACCAGAGCTTTCAAAAACAGGTGTTGGTTTTTATACCTGCATGTACAGCTGTGTTTGTAAAGAAGTTGAAAGTATTTGATGCATCATTCTCATATGATGTTTGTACACACCATGCTTTTATAGGAGCCGGAAACATTTACTACTTCCTATTGAGGCACATCATCTGTCTTCATGCTAGCCCTGGCTTGTGTTTTGACCATCTTTCAGACACTGCCATTAGTGTTTGAGTTGAGCTCCTTGCGACACAGTAATAATCTAGTGGCAAAAATCTGTTGGAGGAACAGAGCTTGAACTGGATGAGCAATCCAAACTGGAATGGAGCCTCTTACATGTATAAAACCAACACATGAAGGTACTTCCAGCACCTGAGAGCAGTTGTTCTTTCTTTATCTTGTACCTTGCTTGCCTCCACCTAAACTGGCACTTCCATCTCCCTGTCTCTTTTTTTTGTGCTGAGTGGTACGGAGTCTAATTGGAGGCCTGTGCTAGCAGTGTCACCCAGGGGTCAGTACTGGGTCCAGTCTTGTTCAACTTATTCATCAACAACCTGGATGATGGAATGGCGTGTGCCCTCGGCAAGTTTGCTGATGACACAAAACTCAGAGGAGTGGCTGATACCCCAGAGGCCTGTGCTGCCATTCAGAGGGACCTGGACAGGCTGTAGAGTTGGGCTGAGAGGAACAACAAGTTCAGCAAGGACAAGTGCAATGTCCTGCACCTAGGAAGGAATAACCCCAAGCACCGGTACAGGCCGAGGGCTGACCTGCTGGACAGCAGCTCTGCAGAGAGGGACCTGAGAGTCTTAGTGGACAGCAGACTGACCGTGAGTCAGCATTGTGCCCTTGTGACCAAAAAGACCAATGGTATCCTGGGCTGCATACAGAAGTGTTGCCAGCAGGCCAAGGGAGGTGATCCTGCCCCTCTACTCAGCCTTGGTGAGGCCGCACATGAACTATTGTGTCCTGTTCTGTGCTCCCCAGTACAAGAGGGCCATGGAAATACTGGAGTGAGCCCAGAGGAGGGCTACGAAGCTGATTAGAGGACTAGAGTACCTTTTGTACAAGGACAGGCTGAGAGAACTAGGCCTGTCTAGCCTGGAAAAGAGAAGACTGAGGGAAAACCTCATCAATGTGTACAAATATCTGAGAGAAGGGTGTTGAGAGAATGGAGCCTGTCTCTTTTCAGGTGTGCCCAGTGACAGGACGAGAGGCAACAGGCACAAACTGAAGCACAGGAAGTTCCGGCTGAATATGAGGGGGCATGTCTTTACTGTGAGTGTGCCAGAGCACTGACACGGGTTGCTCAGAGAGGTTGTGGAGTCTCCTTCTTTGGAGATATTCAAAACCCACCTGGATGCCGTCCTGTGCAATGTACTCTAGGTGATCCTGCTTGGCAGGGGGTTGGACTAGATGATCGTTAGAGGTCCCTTTCAGCCTCAGCCATTCTGTGATTCTGTGAAACCTTCCATTCTGTACTCTGTGCTTTACTTACACTGCTGAAAAGGGAGCTCCATGATTCATTAAAACCAGTTCC
Organism: Anas platyrhynchos; assembly: GCF_047663525.1. Lineage (NCBI taxonomy): Eukaryota > Metazoa > Chordata > Aves > Anseriformes > Anatidae > Anas > Anas platyrhynchos. The sequence continues at coordinate 58,195,310 of NC_092588.1, read as the reverse complement.
TAATCCCCTACCATTGGGAAGGCTCTGAAAGCTTATGCAAATGTCATTAAAGCAATGCCATTACCTGACATTCCAGCAAATGTGTTGCCCAGATCTGCTGTCTCGTCTTCCTGAATGAGCAGAGAAATCACCAGCTGCCAGGCCCAGCAATCTAAAAGTAAACAAATAAAATAAATTTGCAAACAAATTGAACAAAAATAATGAAATCTGTTTTTTTTTTTTTTTTTTTTTTTTTTTAAAGACATTCCCCCTTCTCCCCCTCAAAATCTTTGTAGCATTGGAGCCTATAAGAAACTATGCTATTTCTCATTGAAGAAAGAGTGTCTGTATGTGTATATATAAACTAAATAATATCTGGGTGTTGCATCTCTGATCCATTGGGTCTTCCTTACTTTGTGTACACAATGCTGTCTTCAATATATACCATGGTTTATATATATGGAAGATATACTGTATAGACATTTCAAACAGGACAAAATTTTAAGAATCTCTTCCAGTTAGTTTTAACTTCTGATTCTTCTACTCCCAAGGGCTTAAAATAAAAACAGCAAAGAGCTGTGTTTTATTTATTTATTTATTTATTAATGTAGAATAAGTAATGCATGGGCAATCTTAGAAATCCTGAAAAAGCTGTGTCAGGTACTTAACTTAGATTGTCAGAACCAAGATACTTTCTTGCCTCTGTTTTTAACATTAGAGAATTCTCAGGCGAAAACAAGAACTCTTTTTATTGAAAGTATTAGTACTTGAGACTAATAGTTCCATTTGTTTGTTCATTTGCTTGCTGTGATGGAGATCTACGCTCTAGACCTGTTCCTTGGGATTCCGAGCTCTAGTCCTTGGGATTCTGATTCTCTAGTCTTTCATGAAGAAATTTTAAAGGAAAATCTAGGAAAAGTCACAGGAGGTAAAAATATGTTTTTAAACAAGAAGTAGACATTCAAAATTGAAGCTTTAAATTAAGGTGTGGAATAGGAGCAAACTTGAATTCTTCAAGATAGCGAAAAACCTCCTGTGATCCAACCTAATAAATGTCCTTCTCTGTTTTATTCTTTGAACTCACACTGCTCAAACTGAATCTATTTCAAATTAGCATTGCCTGTCTGGGTAAGAGATCCATATCTACTTCATTGCTTGGGCAGTTAGACCAGTGGGTTGTAATCACAGGCCTGGTTTCTCTGTGTGGGAAAGTTACTGTTGAGTGACCTGAGGTTTGAATTTACAGTACTACTAGCCTATTCTACTTCCGTTTTTAATACGGTTGTGAACAAACTCCTTTGAAAGTGAACCTACAGTGCTCAAAGTATTTTACCTAGCAAATTGCTAAACTGTAAATTCTAGCTTATTTATGAACTTTTTATAGACAAACCATTATTTTTATTTCTGTTGAAACTTATTCATTGCAATTTATGCATTTTTATATTTTTTTTCCTATGAAGTTATCCTAGTTACAATTGCTACTGTTAATAAAGTACATGAAAAAAACAGCTAATTAAAAATTTACTATGGAAGTACTATAGAGTGAAGATGAAATGCAGTAGTAAGGCCTGCGGTATGACTCAGGCTATTATTTTACCTTGGCTCTGTTCTAAATGCGATGACATGATGCCTTAAGCACAAATGATGTTTCTTCCTTTTATGAGGTACACCTAGTTGTTTGACCTTTCTGTGTTCTGCATATGCTGCAACATTCTAGGTGTGTGTCTTTCACATTGGCACTGTGTATACTGGGAAAAATATCCTATCAAATGGAGTGAAAACAGGGGCTTACACAGTCATTGTAAGCCTCGTATAAATCTAAAATACAATAGACCAAGCAGCTCCAGCAGAATGCAAGGTAAGTCCTATGAACCAGCTTGGATGGGAGCTCCCTTGAAGTAGTTCTTGGTTTCTCTGTATGAAGACTGGTGGTTTTGTTGTTTTAGAAACCACCTATAATTATTTAATGCTACTAATTTCCTCCAGGTTTTAGAAAGACAAAGTTGCCCTATACAACTTAAAACACACCGACTTCTTGTCTAAGGCTTCATTTGAAGCATTTCTTCGTTGTAATTCACCTGTAAATAGGGTGTTTCAATACATGCTCACACTCAACAGAGTAGTTGCCAGTGCTTTCAGGTTCTTTAATGAAAGGCACCCTCACTGCAAATTGATATATGAATTTTAAGAAACTTCAGGGTGTGTGCTGTAACAAAGTTCATGTTACTTTGACAGCCTATTGCCCTTTTAATATGAAAGTTTTTAAAGGTCAGATGTACTTTATGCAGATTCTTAACAAATATGTTTTTTTTTCTTTTTTTTTTTTTTTTTTTTTTTTTTTTTTTTTTTTTCTTCCATTCTCTTCTCTATCCACATTTCTCGTTAAGCATGAATGTTTCTGAAATCTTGGGAACAGGTAGTGATGCCAGTTAATAGCTTCCTCAAATATCCATACTTGTCAGGTAACTTTTTATCCCATAACTTATTGTTATTTCTACATTAGGGCTGCCTACTGACATGTGCCTAAGTTGAGTAGCTAAAATGTTTTTTAACCACTGTAGTTGCTCCAGCATCCCACTAGATGACACTTTCACCAAAACACTTCACATACATGCTGATTCTTCCCTTAGTTCCCTGTTCAGCTGTCATTTTGTGTTCCCTTTCTTGAAAGGATTCCTTGGATGCTTGATTACTCTGACTTTTCTATTGTTCCCGAATATGTTAGTGACTCTGTGGAGCAGCATCAGTGAAGTTCATAGGTGTTCTTTCTGTGATTGTTATGTCCTCATCTTCAATTCTTGCCCTTTCCTAGTGGCATAATAGGCAATTGAAAGCTAAGAAGATTTCTGATACTTAGCAGGCACTCCACTTGACTTTGTCAATGCTCAGCATATGTCACTCTACAGTAGTGCAAGTAATATATAATTTTCAAATACAATAAAAGACAAATGCAATCCATACTATTTTAATAACAATTACTCCGTAAATTAAAAAAAACCTTTCAAAACTCTTACTGCATAAATGCTTGTACAGTAGGGTCAAAATATTAAATAAACTTAATAGTCTAAATAGCTTGAATTCCTCATAAATGTGTCATTTTGCAGAATTTTCAGGCCTGCTTCATGCATATCATCTTCTTTGTACATTTCAGGGGCCTGTTGGATATGTAAGTAAGACATTAGTGATGCGGGGAGGACATCTTGCACAAACGATGAGTGAAATATTATGGAAAGAGATGGATGCAAAGGGGAAAAGTGTCCCCCGCTGGGACTGAGGGACTATTGATGTTTGTTTGGTGCTCCTCACTGTTAGGCAGGTAGAGGAGATATTTCCGTCCAGACGGAGACTCAGCTCCCTTGGAGGTCAGCAGTCAGGACACATCAGCTGTTTAGACAGACCATGAGCTGAGTGGCAAATCCTTTCCATAATACATATCAGTATTTCCTGTTTGTGCACAGCCCTGGGTTTTTCTTTAGGGCAGTGGCCCTGTTGCCTGAACAATCTGGGACCAACTTGTTTGATGTTGGCGAGGGCTTGGAAGGCAAGAGGGGTAAGAATAGACTCAGAGCAGATAGAAGGCTAGTATGCTATGATTTTCTCCCTTGTTAAAGATTCTTCTTACTCTAGGCATTTGGGACTCGGGCTTGAATGAGAGGACCAACCAGTCTGATAGCTGTGAGCTGGCAGTAGCAATTGGATGGCTTTGCACGTACTGATAGGCAGGAACCTGGGCATCTTAGAGACTTTGCTTTGGGGATGGGTATCTGTAAAGTGATCCTGCAGAGACAGATAGGCACCAAAGCAGCTTCAAGGATCTAAGCAAGCATACTTACTAAAGTCAGTGACTCATGTCTATACAGAAAGTGTTCAGCTTCTGATTCAGTCCTTTATTATTTTAAACTCTTAATTAAGTCTCTTTGAACCCACAGGTGCAGCAACTTACTGATGCATATTTGTTTTCTTTTATTTGTCACAGGATTTCATTTACCAAAATATTTTAGGCTGGTGGTTGAACTAGAGGTATTTGAGGGGATTTAAATACATTTTTAGAAACTGACCAGCTTTGGTCATTTTCTGTTTATAGGTCTGGGACTATCACCTAAAAAGCTCCATCAAGATCAGTTTTTCTCTCTGGACTTTAGTATGAGCGTACATTTGTAAGTAGGTCTCTGATGGATGGCTAGACCACTTCCATTCCTATTTTACAGGTTGATTTTAAATTGATTATGTGTTTACACATGTATTATTTTCTATTTTAACTAAATGATTTGTTATGCAATAGTATATATATATTTAATTTCTATTAAATTGAAGTTCTGAATATTCAAATGAAAAATATTAAGAAAATGAAATTTGGTATAACTGTACCGGTTTTCAGATATATACCTTTTCATGAGAAATGAATGAAATACTTACCACTTGCAAATATTTTCATAGCATTCAATTTACTAGCCAAATATTTGCAAGTTTTGAATATGAACACATTAAATTTATGTTCACTTTCTAATGAATCTGTTGTACAACTATTTCAGTCACTGTTCCAAAACCACCGCTGGTGCACTGATTTGTTTTATTTGCTATAGTTTATGTGAAGTTATTTTGCCACATATGCACTTAAGTTAAGCTTACTAAGTCATTTCAGTTTTAGTTAAGCTGCTTCATTTTACGATTTCTTAAATAACTGATTAGAATCCAGAGAGTTATCCAAATCACTAAACTTCAGTCATTGTGTTCTTTGTGTATCAATGATTTTATTTATTTATTTTTAAAATGCAAATTAATTGAAGGGATTGCAAATGATATTTTGTGGATTGAATCTTCAGGGCAAGAGACATAAGATAGTTGACAACTGTTGAAAATGTTCACCCTTGTTTTGGTAGAGGAAATTTGAATCCATCTTTCGTAATTGCAAGCTGATGTCCTCATCCATGAGTGAGCAGAGAGAACACTGTTGTACTTTTTGGGTATTATTGTATTAAGTATGCCTGGGATCTAAATATAACAATACATCTTGTATCAAAATATTTAATTGTTTTCTGGTCATAGAAATTATTGGAAAAACCTCAAATGCCTGTCAGAATTTGTGGAGAAGGAAGCAAACAAGCTGAGATATTGGTTGTGTGCTCTCACATAAATATGCACAAGGTATAAATAAATTCTCTAACTTTTAGACTAAGCTTTAATATACATTTCAAAAACATTTAATGCAGCTCCTCTGTTTATTTTACAGTTTAGCTGGGAAAGTTTGCAACTGTTTCTTATGCTCTGATCTCCACTTGGAGGTAGTGCTATGCAGACTTTCTGAAAACTGGAATTTCTGCCTATAATAAATATGCCCACTATTGGTTGAATGAAAAGAATCTAAATTCAGCTTATGTCTAGCATTCTTTTATTCTTGCAGGTGACTGAAGGTGTCTAGCCACTAGGTGCTGAGACTTGTGGGAACTTTAAGTGGCTAAAAATCATGGCTTATGCTGAAATGTGTACAGATCCATCCTGGTCTTAAAATATTTTTCAGACATGCCGAATTGTGGTATGTTGAGTGTACCATGCTATAGGTGAGGTACCAAGATCTCTCCTTCCCTTCAACCACAGGACTCTCCCTAATAATGCTGGAAGTGAAAATGAATCATTTATGAGCATCAGTAGACACATGGGTGGGGCCTCTTTGTAAACTGGTATTTTGTTGATGCAATATGTGTGACAGCCTTTTAGTTCTGAATATAAATGTTACTGAGAGGAAATTAGGTTGGTTCGCAGAGATCAGCCAGACCTTGCAGTGCATCTTGCTGAGGAGCAGGTACCACCAACCAGCACTGTGCTTCGGATACTAGTACATGCAGAAGGAAAATGGAAGGTGAGTGTTTTGAAACTTTACTATCACTAGACACAGGACTGAGAATAGAAATAATTAAACAGTCAGGTGTAAGTACATAAGAAAGTGTAAATATTGCTGTGTGGAATCAAGACAAGGGATTACTTCTAAGGCTTAGATTTTATTATGTGTGAATTTAGAAAGAAGAGAGACATTTTTGGAAAAAAAAAAAAAAAAAGAAAAAGAAAAGAAAGGGAAAAAGAGTTATGGAGAAGAAGCGGTGAAAGAACAGCCATTTATGAGAATAAGAGAGAGCATGGAAAAGAATGTATTTTATTTCCAGCATAAAATAAACAGTAATAGTTTTCAGTATTCTTATGTTAGAATCAATTATTTCACAGTAGTTACCTGAAGTATTCTCTCTGGAATGAAGGCAAAATGTGAATTGCTAGAGAAAACCCGTTGACTGGTATTAGAGGTAGGGTTTCTATCAGAGAAAGAAAACCCATAAGAGATGTGAAATTGATTAGCCTTTAGTATTTTCTCTGAGCTTCCTTTGCTTAAGAAGGCAGTTGTTAGCTCCTTTGTGATCCAACCGTGATAGTTAACTCCGACAAGCAAACTATGGGCTGACTTTAAACAACTTCCCTGGGAAACATGTAATATCTCAACTCCCTGATGTTCCAGTTTAACTGGATTCATGAGTCAATGAAATGTAGTTGTCCTGGTTTATAAACTCCTCCAAAGGACGGGTGAGGATCTATCAGGTTCTTTCAGTCAGTGACCACAGGAATTCGTCATGTGTGCTGTAAGCACCTCTAATCCTTCTGTTCAACCAGAACACCTTGCACTGTGGTTGACAGCTCTTATTGAGATACAAGATTTTCTGTGATTCTGTTAATCTTTCTTATTCAGCAGGTATGATGCACTCATGAGCAATAATGATGCAATGCATTGCTCTGTTTTATTTTTATTTTTATTTTTTTAATTATTATTTTTGATAGTATGCATGTTTTTAGGATGGGTAATGCCTGTGTTTCTTTACTGATCCTTGCTGAAGAGCTGAATGACCAGTTCTTTATCAAATTTCAATGAGTGGATAAAATATGAAATTATTCCTTTTTTTTTTTTTTTTTCCTTCCCCAGACCTTCCCTCCACAATTCATTTCATTAATGGTTTATTTAAGAATGTGATCATGGGAAACTCAATTGGCTTGTGTTAAGTGTCCATGTCCCATGGGCTTAGCTATAAGTTGTCTTTTAAGTGAATACACCCCTGGTTCTGGTGGGAAAAACTAGTTTCCCCTACATACCAACTGTCTATTCAATTTAGCACCAATTTAGCTAGAGAAATTGCATTGTTTGGTTGTACTGCAAGTTTAGCAGGACCAAACTTAATCTTTCAGAATTAAAAAATATCCAAGTCTTTGTAGTTCTGTGAGCCCAGTTTCCAAAACTGCTGAGAATTCATGGCTCCCATCACCTTCAATTAGAGTGAAGCACTTTTGAAAATAACATGTTGTATGCAAATAAGTAAAAATGAATGTTGCCACCCATCCTTCTGGCACCAGGATCATAATTAGCCCTGGGAAATGGCTGATATCCAGGCAGGGTGCCGGGGGTGGGGTGGAGGCGGATCATCCAAGATTTTAGTCAAGCTAATCACAGCATTTGGGATAGACTGTCAGCATTTTTTTTTTTTAATCATAATTTGTGAATATCTCCTTTTCCATCAGGTTCCTCAAAGATCTCTCAATTTGTGTAATAAAATGGATGCCTCCAAACCTTTTATAATTTTGGGAAATGTAGATAGAAACAACTACGTATGTGTGCATATTCAACATTATTTGCGATTTGGGGGTGAATATTCAATTCTTATTGAATATATGCATATTCACACTTTTTTCATAGCTTATTTGGAGTACCATTTAAGCCTTAAAACACATGCATTTGTTATCAAATATTTTATTTATCCATTTTTCTTTATTGTTTTATTCCAACTCTCATAGCATGTGAAAAAAGTTTGCCGTTTAGATGTGGTTGAAAAGCAACTATGTCAAAAGCCAGGGTGTTGTCTTTTGGTGAGACTACTACAATACAGAACCAATCTTTCAGGTAGAGATACTAATAAGTGTCCTTTGACATCAGTTATTTATAAAGCACAAAGGTGCTATATAAGCAAAGTGAAACTTGTAGCACAGCTTTATAAATCAAAGCATTATACAAGTTTCTACCTGCAAGCTAAGGAAGTGGTGAACTTCTAAGGATACTTTTATGGATGCATGTCTCCAAATAGTTTCTCAGTGTTGCCAAAATTTGAACAAACCCTTGACTGTTTGTTTTTTTGTTTGTTTGTTTTGTTTTTCAAAACGGTTATCTGTTTCATCTATCTCCTGTTTCATGTAATCTTGACTTCATCCAGTGATGTGGCCTCAATTATTTGGTTTTCCATCTGTATTTCTTTCTCCATCCTGCAGTCATTGAGCTTGGAGATGTTGACCTGAACTGTCCTTCCAATTGCCAAATTCATAACACCCATTTCTTCGGAACTGACAGACAGATAATAAGGAGAGGGCAAGCCTTCAACTTTTATGCTCGCTTCCATAATCGGGAATGGGATGACTCCATGGATCAGGCCATTTTCACCGTGGAGACAGGTAGTCACACCCAAAATATGTGTAGTCTTTCTCGGTCCTTTTCTGGTAAGTAATATTTCCCATAGTCTTCAGTGATAAATACTATCTACACATTCATCTTCTGTGTGAACAGACTACCCTCCCCTAGCTAAGACAGTGCTTCTACCATTTAAAGTTTTCTCACCCTGCTATGAAAATTACAAGTGAAATACAAATCCACCCTTTGGAGCTTTAAATTGCAAATGATTGCTAAACAAATTACTTGCTTTTTACATGTGCTTTGTTTACCCTGATTGAAATTCTATTTATTTTTCTGAAAAGGCCTCAGACCCTGCGAGTCAAATGAGACGAAATGTACATTCCCAATGGGCAGATGTCTAGATCAAACCTGCTGGAGTGCTTCCTACAAAATTCATCAACCAAAATGCATCAGTATTAGTGTGTTTCCTCCCTCCAATGCCTGCATTGGCCGTTATATTCTCAATATGCAAATCACATCTTGTGGTCACACATACCAGCGATGTCTTGGAGATTTTTATGTCCTTTTTAACCCATGGTGTGCAGGTGAGAACTCTAGGGATATTGAGATGGTTTAAAGAAAAATGCTAATGATTAATAAAACATGTTGAAATTATTAATTACTTAGCTGGTAAGTAAGGGATGAAGTCACAGAAATCATAGGAAATAGGGATCATAGTTTTTTTTTGTTTGTTTTGTTTCTTTTTCCTGTATATTCAAGGCTGTCTCAATCTGGTGTTTTGATTTGGTTTCTTAGTGGTAGTACTGATGTGATGTAATTTTATTTTCTCCACTTTTAAAATAGCTTGCCAGGAAAAGAGGCTATATGCACAAACTGAAACAAAGGAGATTGTGTTTGAACATCAGGAAAAACCTTTGTTATTATGCAGGTGAATGAAGTATTGGCACAGGTTGTTCACAGAGGTTATGGAGTTTCCCTCCTTTTATATATTGAAAAGCCACCTAGATACGGGCCTGGGCAACCAGCTCTGTGTGACCCTGCTTAAACAGGGGAGTTGGATCAGATGACCTCCAGAGGTCTCTTCCAACCCCATTCATTCTGTGATTCTGTGATATCACCATGACAATACAAACATGAAGTTCAGTAAATCTGATTTGAGAGGCAGCCAAATGTGAAGTCTTTAAGACTTTGCCAAAATCATTAGATGGCAAATATTTACATTGTCCATTGATTTGATCAGAATTAAATACTGAACTCTAAATGCAGTGTTTGACTCCTAGAATTGTTTAGGGTGAAGATAAATTGCAAGCTCTGTAATTCAGGTGTATCATAGCAGAGTGCAGCTTAATAAAGGCAAAACCAAGCAGTAAACAGAAATGAATTAAACATGCTTAAAAGCATATGTTTAAAATAGATAGGAAAACAAAGAGGGATCAAGTGAAATAGATATAAGATATAGAAGTGCTAGAAATGAACATCTTGTCTGATAGCTCTTGCATCTTTTCCAGATGACCCTGTGTATATGGATAATCAGGCTCAAAGAGAAGAATATGTTCTGAATGAACATGGCATACTGTATGAAGGAGTTCACAAACATATTACCTCTAGACCTTGGCACTTTGGACAGGTATATTTTGAATATTTGTTCAGAAGAAGTTGTCATCCATATAAGTACTAATGAAGAGTCATCCATATTTTGCAGAAATGCATCTTATGTAATGGAGTACAAAAGGGTTTTAGGTCTAGTCCAGAGCATGCATGCAATGAAAGAAATGTTTAAGAATGTCTCTGTAGCTCAAATAACTGCGAGGAAGTTTGCTTTAATATAGAATCACGGAAACATCAGAATGTTCTTGGAAAAAGAAAATTGTGCTTCTGAAGTTAAAATGATTCCATTAGTTAGACACAAGCAAGTATAACATGCTTTTTAAAAGAGACTATCCTTGATCTTCTTTCAATCAGACAGACAACATCATGCAGACTACTAGAAGCTAGACTTGATTTTAAAGAAATGATATGGGAAGGGAGAAGGAAGCTCATACACATGAGAAAGACTGCAGTATTGACAAGAAAAGTGCTTTTTCAATGTTAGAATACCATGATGTCTGTGTTAACTTCTCTTTGATCAGTTTGAAGATGGAATTCTGGATATCTGCTTGAAGATTCTAGACATGGGTGCAAGTTACCATCACGGCTCTGATCGAGACCATTGTTGGCGCAATGATCCTGTGCATGTCAGCATGGTGGTAAACCACATGGTAAGAACTAACAGTGCATGACCTTTGAATAGATTGGGTCACACTTCATTTTTTTATAGAAGGATAAATTGTACTGTAATGAAACAGTAGTAGGGAAAATCTTTTTTGTGCTCAGATTCACAGGAAAAAGTAACTTGTAGCATTTATCTTTGATATTTTTGCGAGATGCTTAGGATATGAAGACATGGTCAGGTATTTGGAAAAGTTGTTTTTCTTTTCTCTCACTAGATAAGCAGCCATACCACTAACAGCATCATGAAGATTCCAGAAAACAATGATTACCTGAAAGGAACAAAACCATTTTCCTGGAATGGAAGTGTCCCCATTCTTCAGCAGTGGTATAATGGCAGATGCAGACCAGTCAGATATGGGTACTGTGGTTCTCTTGCTTCAGTAATGTGCACAGGTATAATATTTCAGTCTTTCCTTACCTAGCTATCCAAATGAAAGACAGAAAACCAGAATTAGAAAACTCTGACCCTAAGTACTCCTGTAAGCATATACCTCATAAGCATTTTACTAGAAAAGAAATGGAGTATTTTATCTTATTTTGATATGGTACAGCTGCCTACACAGTGTTTATTATCAGCCTGTTGCTTTCCTATAAACTGTGATGAACAAGAAAAGTGATACTGTCTTTCTTGACCCTTACTTATGCAATGTAGCTCTCAGTATTGCAGTTTTTATTAAAATATGGAGCAAACAACCTCACAGAAGTAAAAATTTATCCTTTGGGTGAGGTTTAAAGGAAGAGTAAAAGCACCAACTTATGAAGAGGAATAAGACTTTTACCACCATCTCCTCCAAAACACAAAAGCAGCAAGCTACTATCTTATTTTGCTACAAAGGAGGAGATAATAGTGAACTAAATGATATGGAGAAGGGGGGAAGAGTTACAATGTTATACCATTTACTTCCTGAAGCTGCTTCTACATTGATGAAAATTAGGTTGACACTATACATACAAATCTAGAAACACTACACTATACTTATAAAAAGTATGGACATTTCTGACTAGTGTTTTATTAATGCAGGGTCAGGAACATTATTTTTGTATTTACAACAGGTGTGTGTATTGTTTGTTTGTTTATTTATTTAGTTATTTATTTTTATGCTGGAATAATATGAAGTCATTCCTTTCTGTTAGGCTCTTTTCAAGTTACTTTTCAGTAAAAAGAAATTTTGCAGACAGAATTACGACAACCCAAATGTTATCTCCTATGCATTTTGTTTATATGATGGCGAAGTAGAATGCAGGAGAATAATTTACAGAATAAGTAAAAGGCTTGTTTGATTAATTACTGTTTAAAATGACTCCTGATTTTTTTTTTTCCCTTACAGTGATGAGATGTTTGGGAATTCCAAGTCGTGTTGTCACAAATTTCTGTTTTCCATGCTCAAATGAGAATCCCCTTGGTATTAATGAGATTTTTGACTGTACTGGAAAAAACCTCTGTGGAAAAGACAAGCTATGGTAAGTAAGAAATAAACAATAATATATTTTGGTTTTGTCAAAAGCAAGATGATAGGAAGACTAGTGTAAATCTAGCAAGTAAGTAGTTTGGTATTACATAGCTGTTCATTTTCCTATTAGTCCATTTCAAAAGCATACAGTCACTGAGGAGGCAGTCTGTTCAATCTACCCTTAAAAACAATAACAAGAAGAAAAAGCACACTTTTGAGAATTGATACTAGCTGCTTATCCTTCTCAGTTGAAGCAATAGGCCATCCGTCTCAGTAGATGCAAAACTATTAAGTAAAGACAAAATTCAAAGAAAAATTTATGATAGATTAAAATTATTATCCTTAGTCATAATCACTAGGTTGATAATTATGTTGTCTTCCTGCGGTTCCTTACTATGAATCGCTTCATTCTCGTCAACCTTTCAACTCATGTTCATATAACTGACATTATAGCTTATCAAAGTACAAGTTGTTGTTTCTACCCTTGGCCTGTATGTTCATAGTTTAACTGCACCAGAATTTGCTTGTGTCCAAGCCTAATCCGTGAGAGCTTTCAAATATTTTTTTGATCTTTCCCATATGAAAAATATAAGGTCAAACTGAAATGCTAAGGGAAAGAAGATGCTATTTTGGCATTTAAGTCTTGAGGGTTTCTTCTTTGTTAGTCTGTTAAAAAGACTAGGGCAGATTTTTTTGTTTGTTTGTTTTGTTTGTTTGTTTTCTCTAAAGAACTGGGCAGAAAATGATAGGAAAAATAGACTATTTAAACAAAAGAACTGTGCTGGCATATTATCAACTGAAACAACAACAACAAATAAGCACAAAGAAAATGGCTTATAAAAGGAACATTTTGCAAGCAGGTTTGCAGGGATTCAGGAACAGATTTTCAGTCTTAGGGATAGAGAGCAAAGCAAACAACTCCTGTCTTGAAACATCATTAACAATGCTAAGACAGAACTATTCAGTTGCTTAAAGGTTCTCTATGATTTTCTTTTCCTCCGTAAAAAGGGATTGAACATATTGACCCAAGTGATGTTTTTAATCCTATATTTCTCCTTCCTACAGGCGATACCACTGCTGGAATGAGTCTTGGATGGCTCGCAGAGATCTAAATCAGTGCTGTGGTGATTGGCAGTGCCTGGATCCAACACCTTTGGAAACTGGCAGAGGTAACTAAAAATGTTTCCTATGATTGTCATCGTTTGCATCAGCTTATATTTTTGTTTCTATACTACTCAGGTTACCTGTTACAACATTTTGGTTTTCACCTGGCTTAGGTTCATCTTGCAGTGGTCCTACATGGGTTCGAAGCATCAGAGAAGGGGAACTGGACTTGGACTTTGATGGTCATCATATGTTTTCTCGGCTAAATTCGAACTATGTTGGCTGGCTTTCCCAAAACAATGCCAAAAAAACAAAAGTTTTCTGTGACACTTGGCCATGTGGACAACATCTAAGCACTAAGAGTGTCGGCAGCGAGCAACTGGAAGATATCACTGGAAGTTACAAATATGAGCTAGGTATGATGAAAAGTCATTAAATGGGTCAGAGGCAATTTAAAATGTTAATTGTACAAAATTTTCAAAGTAACTTGTCCTGTGTGAAAATGAGTAAGACTATTTAAAGGTTGCTTTCTCTCCTTTCTCTCTCTCTCTCTTTCTTTCTTTTTTTACTTCTTTTTTTTTTTTTTCCATTTTGAGAAAGAGGGGAAAATGCCTTTCTGTTAAAATACGATCTATGCATATTTAGATGAATCAAAGAAAACAACAGCAACTGCTTTTATTTAGTACCACTGTTTTTATGTACATGCATTGGTCTCACCTATATACTAGTTTCAAATATTAGCAGACTTTAGCTAATCTAAAAAAATAGATTCTTTTAAACCTAGGATTAAATTCTTACTTATTGACTCTTGCACTAACTCTATCAGGAAATATGCTCACATACTAATTTCATGTATTATTAGGACTTCCTGTTGTTATCACTTTTGGTTTACTGACTTTCGTTTCTCAGGTATGTAAGGAAGAGTTCAATCAGCAAAATTGCCTAAAAAAATGTAGAGTAGATTAGAGCTGATTGTAAAAATGCAAATTTTGTTTTCTGATAATAAACAAAAAAAAAATTATTTGAATGTTGTATCTCACCTTTTGTGAGGAAAAAAATTGAAACCTCTTGTGATTTCATTTTCTGCTGGATTTGTTCAACACCAAGCCACCACATTATGTTTCAGAAAGGAGTAGGAGGAAATTTAATTATCTTTATTATTTAGGTAGATATTCCAGACTTCCATAAGACTCATTATCGTGTATCTCTTTTTCACAGGTTCTGTGAAAAGCAAAGAAGCCTATTACCGGGCTTACAGAAGAATTCACCCAGGGTACTGCAATGCTTCCAACTGTCATATAGATAGGGAGTTATCATCTCTGAAAAACCCATTTTTGAGTGACAGCGGTATTAACATGAGGCTAAAGATGGCTAACTGTCCAATGTATGGTGAAGATGTCCAACTGCACTGGCTGCTTGAAAATTTGCATAGTGAACCCAAAACCCTGAAGTTTAATTTGTGTGCACAAATAATAACATACAATGGTTGCCCAATGGATCAGTTTTGGAAAGACAGCGTGACTGTTGCATTGGGTCCGAGAGAAGGTAAGAAGGTGGATTTGTCTAACACTCTTCTGACCACAGTTCTTTTCAGGAGACAGATAGGAGACAGGAGACTGACAATCTTCTATAGGATTAGTGGAGACTTAATACTCGTGGAAAGTGAAATTAGTACAGTGTTAAATATTGATAGCTGAATTGCCTTCAAGGCAATTGCCCTGAAAAATCAGCACAATATGTACTCTATGTGTAATCTATCATGTGTACATGTATAGTAACAGGTTAACTGTAGTCTTTGCTTAGTTTCTCAAGGTTTAGAGATTTTGGTGATCATATAAAACTTTTTTCTGTTAAAAGTTCAAGTCTGGATACTATATTCAATACAAAAATAAAGTTGCAGATGCTTATCATAAAAGCAATTCATTCCCTTTAGCCAGAACATATTAGACAGTATAAAATACCAATTTTAAGCACTGAAGTGATTATTTCCAGATACAGCACAATATGCCCAGAAGTGCAAAGGTGTGTCACAGAATAAGCACTTGTTTTAATAGTTATATCTTTTCGTGAAAGAAAAAAGATCACTTTACTTAAGTCATATCTATAAGAAGAAAATTAGTTCCTGATATTTACATTCTGTTTTACCAAGCTTTAATTTGCCTACATTCAAATTATTGCTTTAAGAATTACATTGTAATTAAGTTTCAGAATTTAAGTAAATAAATAAATTTAAACTTCCCTGTAAACACACTAGTATAGTTAGAGTAATTAGAAAGTATGCAGCTGGATGTTAAAGGTAGCAATGTATTATCCTAAGCCAGGAAAGTTCAAGTCTGGTTTCAGAGATGCTGTGATAGCTTTAATATTTAATTAAACCATTTTAATTGCCAGTTAAACTTCAGGAGAAAGGGAAGTAGAATATTAGCCAAAGATAATTAAACAAATAAATAATAACTTAAATACATTTGTTTTACAGTGAAAAAAATCCCACTGTGTATATCATATAGTCAATATGGACCTTATCTCTGTGATCACAACATTATGAAAGTAGTTGCTGTCTCAGATCCAGAGTGTGGAGAAGTTCTGATGGTTAGCAGGGATATTGTGATCAACAGGCCACCTGTTATTGTTAAGGTAAAGAACTTCAACTATGTACTTTGTGTTCTAAGGAACAGTCCTATTGTCCACTATATAGGTATATTGTCCACTATATAGGTATAATACAGAAAAATGTGTAACTACTTTTTTTGCTTTTTAGAAAGATCAGTGTGATTATAAGTGTATAAAAAATTACTTAGCGTGACGCCTAAAGATCATAGAATTAAAACAAAAAGAAACATGTATATAAGTATTATATTTTTCTTCTGTTTATTTAATTTAATGCTAATTTTGTGAGGTTAAAGAAAATAAGTGTTTGATATTTTAAATATTTATTTATTTATTTATTGCTAGCTATTGAGCCAACCCAGGCTGAAAGTACCATGTACAGCAGAGATCTCCTTCTGCAATCCTCTGCAGGAAGATATGAAGAACTGCATAATGACTTTAGAAGGCTGTGGTTTATTCAAAGAGCCAATGACCATTGAGTAAGATCATCAATTATTTAAATGGGGATAATATTGGGGGTTGATTAAGGTCTGCTAGGTCAGAGCAGGTTTTGAGGAAGATGATAGTTCTGATACTTCTGGTGTTTGGGATCTGAACAAGATTTTATGCCCCTTAATTCTTGGAGACTCCATTACAAGCCTCATTCTTCTTGAAACTGATAGAGTTGGCAAGATATGCTGTTGCTTCATTTTTCTTAAGTCTAATCTGTGTGTGTTACAAAGTTCTATTTGAAGGGGAATGCACAAGAAATTTTAGCTGTGTCCCCCAACCCTTATAATCCTATTGAGTTTATAAATATTTCCTCTAAATATTCATGAACTTGCATCACATATGTAAACAATTAGAAAAAGACAGTGAGAAATAGCAGTATGCATTCTACGCTCACAAGTTAATCACAGGAAACTGGAAATTTCCATGATGCTATAACATTCTAGGAAAAGGAGCTTTTCATTAATATGCATTGCTGTTCTTCATGACAAGGACAGCTGACAGAGGTATGAGTAGTTTTGAAGGGAAGCAATTAGGAATTGTTCTCACTGAATGATAATGAACTTGATACTACAGAGCTCCTTGATCCAATTTAGATGACTGGAAATGGGAAGCATCCTGTATATCTTTGAGGCAGAAGGGTACCATGTTTTTGAAGAATTTAAGTAACTTACTTATTCCCATGCAGTATCATGAATGGGGTTCCGGTTCCAGTTCCAGAACTAACTGTGGGAGTTTTCCACAGAAATAACAAATCTTTTGAGACAGAGTGAAATGGTTACCACATTATTCACAACACAGGATGATTTGGGGGGAGCAGGGCAAGTAACAAAGTGATCATAGCAGACTGTCTCTGAAAACATATCATAGCAATCAAAACTTGTAATGTGACGTCATCTTCTAGCACTTCATGTCTTTGAGCTACCTAAGGCCCTAATTCTCTCCTTCCTCTTGGTGCAGTTTGGGAACACTGGCTTCCAATCAGCAGGCACGGACTATTGTAGAGTTCACACCATACAGATTGGGCAGCCACCGGCTCCTAGCCAACTTTGGATGCCACAAGTTTGCCTACTGCAAAGGATGTGCCAAGGCTGAAGTGTGTAATCCCGTGGGGCAGAACGGCTCCCTGCCTGTGGGGCAGAATGGCTCCCTGCCCATGAACCAGAATGGGTCGCTGCCAGTCTGTGAGAATGGATCCCTGCCCGTGAACAGCTCTGGGCCGGTCCCTGCAGGGGACCCTGGGCTCAACTCCATGTGTGAATACATATGCATCCCTGTGTGCAACCCGAACTGCAACCCAGGGGGCCCACCTGTGTATGACTTTGTGTACCTTCCTGCGGGCCATCCCTTATGCAATACCATCTGCAACCAAGGCTTCAACCCAAACATCAATCCTGGTTTCGACCCGGGGTGTGATCCTGGCTTCCGAGTTATATGCGAGACCATGCCTCCCGCTACGTGTGCCCCGATGCCTCCGCCCATGTACGGCTCTATGCCGGTTGCATCGTCCAACCCCGTGGGCCCCCCTATGCCACATGTGGTGTTTGAGACAGGGCCCAGTCCTGCACACCAGCCTGGAGGTGGAGGGGGGGCGATGTCCTATTCTGTCTCTGTCCCAGCAAATAATGCGGTGAGTGCCCTGCTGACCCACTTCATGGCTGGCCCCAGTCCCACTGCAGCAGCCCAGGCGGTTCCTACCCATCTGCCAACCCACCCTGTGTGCTCTCCAGTTGCCAACACTGTCGGCAGTCCCATGCCACCGCCTGCAGCCATTTCAGTGCCTGCTGCCTCCCTCTCCCATGTTGTCTGTGGCTCCGTGCCCTCTCCCACAGCCCAGCCTCCCTGTGGCTCCATGGCCACCCTTCCGACCCAGCCCCTGAGTGCCCCAGTAGCCCATGCTGTATGTTCGCCAGCTCCCTGCCCTGAAGCTTCTCCGGTGTCCCGCTCTGCACGTAGCTCTACCCCTGCAGGGCTGCACCTTGCAGGCTCCCCAGCCCCCCGCCCTGTGGGACCCCCAGCAGCTCACTCGCTGTGCTCCCCTGCCCCCCGTCCCGTGGGACCCCCAGCAGCGCACTCACTGTTCTCCCCTGCCTCCATCTCGGTGGGAGCTACAGGGGTCCGCTCTGCAAGCTCACCCACCCCTTGTCCCGAGGATTCGTCAGCCACCTGCTTTGTATCTCCCCCAACACCCCGGCCTCTGGCAGCTGCCACAGCCCGCTCCCTCTGCAACCCTTCCTCTCGCTCAGTCTCCCGGGCTGTCTGTACCCCAGGGTCTCGCTCTGTCTGTGGCCCTCAGTGGGGGCCTTCCTGCACTACCACCACCACCTCACGCTCAGGCTCCCACTCCACATACACTCCAACCTTCCGCTCAGCATGGAACCTCACAGGGCGCTCGAGCTATATCCCCTTCTCCCGCACCTCCTACAACACGCTCACAGGACCTCCCTATAGCTCCTTGTCCCGCTCCTACAACACTTTGTCCCGCTCAGCCTACACCACCCTGCCCCGCTCTACCTCTCCCTCTGCTTATGCTACCCTGCCTCGCTCTGGCTCACGCCCCACCGGCAGTGCCCTGACCCGCTCTGGGGCCCGCACCCCCTGGAGTCCCAGCAGGGGTACTCTCTCCTATTTCAAGCGCAAATACCTGTAATTGAGAGCAACCCACTGGCGAAGAGCCAAAGCAAGTGAATTAAAGTCTGTACGCAGATGCTTTGAAAAAAGGTTAGAAATAGGGTGATGGAGAGCAACCTGCGTAGTTCTGAATATTTGTCCAGGCGTTTGAGATGTGTTGGAAAGCAGGCTGCTAGCCAACCCCTGAGAAGTGCATTTGATGTAATGTTCATGTGTCTTGAGATACAGTCCAGTGGAAGTGACAAATGAATGTGCTCCCTCTGGAGCCGTAGTGACAACAGCTGCACAGTGCAAGTAATCGGACTAGATTGCTCAGTCAAGCCCTTTTATAAACGATCTGCTTTCATTCTCTTCCCTCTTGATTTTTTGCAATGTGTATTTCTCAAATCCCCCTGGGCTACATGGCTCATTGCAAATCTCTCTCCCCATGTGAGATGTGCTGTTACTGGTGTTCTGTGGCCACAGAGGTGGTAGAAAGACCCTCATGACATCTCCCCAAACACACCTTGGCCCTTGAGCTCTGATCTCTCTGTGGCTAAGGTCAGTTCTGCATGCACTTGTATTTCCTTAGTTATAAGGTAATGAAAACTGTGGTGGTCATGAAGTAACTAAATCATTACAAAACAACTTAAGTGTTCAGGAAAAAAAAAAAAAAAAAAAAAAAAAGGAAAAAGGAAAAGTTAGTATGGTAAATTTGGTATTACTACTCTGGATTTATTACCAGTCCAATATCAGGAAGAAAGGACAGAGTGGAAAGGCTGAAAAACTTGATGAAGATTTAATACCAATTAAACAACATCGGCTTTCATAGCCAATGGTTTTCTGTAAAGCGTTTCACAAAGTTTTCCTCTTATATATTATTTGCATTTAAGTTTACAGTAAAAGCTCATGTTCAGAACCTGTGCTTTTGTGATTCAATATAGCTAGGGTACTTTTGTCACCAGACTTTAAGCAGAGAAGGAAGTGTGATGGTATCATTTCTTTCCAACACCTAGCCCTTCCAAATGAACAATTAAATGAAAGTTAACTGGTACCATTTCAATGCTAACCTTCTCTTCTCCTCCACCTGCCCCCCCCTCCCCCCTTTTTTTTTCTTGGTATCAAATAATACATTGTCATAAAGGAACTGTCCCTAAGTTTTACCTCTCCTTTGTCTGACCCTCACAAGAGCTTTGGATTTGGTGACACACCTCCTATCCCTCTATTGTTTTCCTCTAATGCCGTTATTTTTAGTAGCAAGTGTTAGTGGGGTTTGGTGGTAAAATAATTTTGCTGGTGCTGCAGAATCTTCAATAATGTAGCAATAGTATCTCAGTAGTATCACTGTAGTTCACACCCCTGCGTTTTGTGATGAGATTGAGTAACCTTCTGGGGATTTTGAAAAGGTGAGGTGTCAGATGCTAGTTATGAATATACCAACTGTGCCAATTACATAGTAATTCTGAGTATGGTAGAAGTCTTTGCCTGGATATTGTAGTGCAGTGTTCAATTCCATGGCACAGTTCTATGACTTTTTTTTTAATGCAGTTTCAGTAGTTCCTGTTGGGTATTTGCTGACGATTGCTTTGCTTGACAATAAAAATAGAAATTTAGAAAAATTTAACTGTTTTTTTTTTTTTTTTTTTCTTCTCATAATATTTCTTCAAAATGGGGGAAAATATTCTCCAGATGCACTAGAGTGTGAAATTATTCTTCCACTGCTTCTGTTGTATATCCTCTTTATTTACCTTTGGTTAGAAATCAAGGCTCCAAAATAGGTTGTGAAATCTAGTACAGATTTCCTATTTTACTTGAAATACTCAGTTTGGTATTTAGAGAAAAAAATCAGCCATCTTCTTTGCTCACAGTAAAACGTTCCACTTACACATGCTGCATGATTTTTCCCTTTGCTTTCATGGTCTGTGAAACTTATCGTCCACGTAAGTGCCAAACTGAACAAATTTTTCAGCAACAGAGGAAGAAAGATAAAAGATACCGAAACTTATGACTTTCTTGTTGTTGTTGAAAAGAAGTTTTCATAATAAATTACAACTATATTATTATGAAGTAACATTTCACATTTCTTGTTCCACTTGTGCTTTGACTGCTCTGATTTTTCTCAGTTCTGAGAAGGAGCATGATTCCATATGCCAGAAACTCCAAAGATTTGTTCCCAACCTTTTAATGTCACTGGAGTTATACAGTGTGTATAAATACTGCTCCCCAACCCTTCTTGCTGTACATACCAGATCATTCTCTTTGAAAACTGTAGCAAGTTGTTATAACTAAAACCATAGAAGATAACAGAAGTCCTTTAAAGTTGTGGAGGTTTTATGCTGCTGGGCAGCTGATCTCCACCACAGCCACCATCTCACTACCCCTTCTCAACAGAAAAGGGCGTAGGAAATATTATGGAAAGGGTTCAAGGGTTGAGATAAGGACAGGGAGGACACACCAATTATTGTCAAGGGCAAAACATAGGGAGATAAACATGATTTATTGCCTATCACTAGCAGACTAGAAAAGGGAGAACCTAAAAGCAAACTAAAAACACCTTCCCCCCCAACCACCTTCTCCTACATCCTTCCTCCAAATGACGCAAGGGGACAGGCAATGGGGGCTACATTCAGTCCCTAATGCTTCTGCATCCCTCCTTCATGGTCACTCTCTGCCCCTTCTCCACACAGGGTCCCTCCCATGGGATGCCGTTCTTCCGAAACTGATCATGTGTGGGCTGCCCACAGGCAGCAACTCATCAAGAACTGCTCCAACATGGATCCATGCGACAGGGTCCATCCCCCAGGAGCAAACTGCTCCAGCACGGGTCCCCCATGGGCAGCAGCTCCCCCCAGACTCCCTGCTCCTGCGTGGGCTCCTCTCCACGGGCTGCAGCTTTAGCCCAGGGCCTGCTCCTGCAGTGGTTCTCCATGGGCTGCAGCCTCCTCCAGGCCACATCCACCTGGTCCACCAGGGGCCTCTCCACAGGCCACAGGGGAACTGCTGCTGTGTGCCTGGAGCACCTCGTGCCTTCCTGCACTGACCTTGGGGTCTGCAGGGCTATTTCTCACCCCTCTCTCCCAGATGCTGTTATACAGCATTTTTTTCCCCTTTCTTAATTCTGCTCTCACAGAGGCATTAACATCATCACTCACTGCCCCAGCTCTGGCCAGCAGTAGGTCCCTTTTGGAACTGGCTTGAGCTGGTGTACTGGGTCTGGCTGGAATGTTAACTTTCCTGGCAGCAGCCCATACAGTGCTGTGCTCTGCACTTGTAGCTGGAACAGCAGTGTTATCACACCAGTGTTGTGTCTACTGCTGAGCAGCAGTGGCACAGCATCGGGCCTCTCTAACCCTCCTAGGGGGTGGGCAAAAAGTGAGAAGAGAAACATCACCAGGGCAGCTGACCTAAACCAACCAAAGGGATATTCCATACCGTGTGATGTCACACTCAGCAATAAAAGGTGGCAACAGGAAGAAGAGGGGAGGGGTGGGCTCTCGTTGGGAAAACGTCGGTCTTCCTCCTGAACACTGGCTATGTGCATTGAGGCCCTGCTTCAAGAACGTGGTGGTCAATCATCGCTCATTTGTGGGAAGTAGAGAGTAATTTCTTTCCTCTGCACTTCCACGTAGCCTTCATTTGTTTTATTTGTTTGTTTTCCTCCTTTTTTTTTTTTTTCCCTTTTCCTCTCCCTTTTCCCCTTTCCCTTTTTATTTCCCTTTAGTTAAATTGTTTAGTTCATAATAATCTTTCTTTAATTATTATTATTATTTCCCTTTAATTAAATTATCCTTATCTCAACCCATGAGTTATTCTTTGCTTTACTTCTCCCCCTCCTCATCTAAGGAGGGGGAGTGAGAGAGCGGTTGTGGTGTTTAGCTGTCCAGCACGGTAAAACCACCACAGCTGGCTCTGATCTGACATGGGGCAGCTTGGCTCTGATCACAGTGGCCATCTCTGAAGCCCCCTGGCTACCATGCCCTTGCCATGTGAACCCAATACAAAGGTTTAAAATTATTCTAACGCTAACAAAATTATCAAGAGTGTTCTCTTGATATTTACATGCTAGTAATAACAACAGGTAGTTATTGTAATAACTAATATGTAGTCTCCTAGGAAAGTCCATTTTACTGCCACATATCCATCCAGGGAAAGAACAAAATTAAGAAAGAGAGAAAGAGAGAGAGAAAAAAAAAAAAGAAAAAGAAAAAGAAAGAAAGAGAGAGAGAGAGAGAGAGAGAGAAAGAAAGAAAGAAAGAAAAAACTTATCACACAAAAACAACTACAAAAACCACTCAGAACCTGGATGTAAATTACCTCCTTCTTAAAAGTTTGAGTGAAGGGCTCCAATCTATGTTTTATAAGGTATCTCCTATCACAAGAGGCCTGTTTTAAATTTCCACACAATTTGTTGTTGATTTTCTTTGTTTCCTCAAAACTGACTTTTTTTTTTGCTTATTTTGTAAACACATTGGGAAGCCACCACAAACAAGATAACTATCATCAGATGTTGAATGCAGTACTGTACTATTTAAACGTTTGGGGGAACATTTCTAATTTTAAATTCAATTCAGATATGTTTTATTTATGTTTTTGAGCTAAATTTTTTCACTTGTTTCTAAGCCAGTGAAAATGAGAAAGACAATTTCACATGCATTACTATAGCTGCCCTTTCTATGATTTAATATAATAAAGAGGAGTACTAGAATTTATTTTTGTGCAAAAGTAAAACAGCGTTATATTTCTTTCAAAGATGAGAAATAATCTAGTAGGCAATAATTTTTAGTTTTCATCACTAAGAATTCATTAAACTTTCTCAAGTCTTTAGATGAGAAGTTATGAAGATTTAGCTGCAAATTAATAGTTTCAAACTTCAAATGCTTAAGGTTTCTGCTTCCTTTGACATTTGCTAGTTACATAGCATAAAATGCCTGAGTGAAATGTGATTCATTTGTATATATTCCATTACCTGCAAGAACAATATTGAAATTTATAACTCAGTAAACCAACTTCCTACCAAGCATTATTTATAAAGGTAAATTAAATTTGATATATTGTATCTGACACAAAGATTAAATTAGGGAAACACTATATTCATTCTATTTAGTATTAAAAACAAACAAAATAATTCAGATAATAGACAGATAATAAATGAAGTGTCTAAAAAAATAGATATGAAGCATCCTGACCAGGAAAAAAAAAAGTGAGCATATTCAAAATGCAAAAGAAAGTAAAAATTTTATTTTCTTTTTGCTATGCAGCATTTTTGTGTCATTCATTGTACATTTCCATTATATCTGAAATTTCAAAACTCTATTTTTTCATATTGCATACGGAAAAGACTTTCTTAAGGGAAAGTCTTCAAATACTTAGACTATCCCTTATAGTGAAAGGGTATCCTACTGAAATGTTTTACAGGCATCCCAGTTCTTTTTCTCTTTTGATGTCTAAGATGGGAGGAATTTCTTCCACACCTTTGTGTGTTCTTCCTGAATGATCTTAAAGCTTTTAAAATCTTCATTTCTGAATGGCAAGGGATGTTATGTAATAATCACACATGTATACTCATTTGTATGGTATAATTATCTGGCTCTGTGACTAACATCAGAATAAGTTTTGTGCAGGAGACCAATTCAAGACTTAAAACAAAGTGTTCCCAGCCCAAGGATCAAATACGGTGTACGTGTATGACTGAGCCTTTGTTACTATTCTGTTGCTAGTTTATAGTAATAATTTGGTCTGCTACCACATTCATTTGGATTTTTAATCTACTTCTTTGAGTTACACTAACTGGCCACACCTGTCCAACTTTTCGGATAGCCATAATTTTTTCCCTGCTATGTTCTCCTGAGAAGAGTTGAATTTGATGGCACTCAGTAGACTGCATTAGCTATTTGAGCTATTTGAATGTGTACTTTTACATATGTTCACTTTCATCGTATATCTAAACTGCGTGTGTGTTTTCTCCATAAGATATATGTTTAGTACAGGCTATCTATTAGTGAATCTCTCTATTATTGAATAAAAAACATTCATGGATAAATATGAATCAATTACAAAAAATAATAAAATACAATAAAATAAAATATAGAAAAAGAGGAGTAATCTGAAAAGACGGGAAAACTTTTACTATACAAAGAATTGTTATCACTATGCACCATTTCTTTTTAGCAAATTTTTCTGTGATTCTGGTGTTCTCTGATTACTTATTTTGCATATCAAATGCTCAAATTTTATTAAAGCTATAACAGAATTTAATGTTAGCTTTAGATTAATTAGAAATAGAGGAATGTTGATGTTTGAGATAAATATTACCAGGAATCCTTGCTGCTCCAATATATTTAACTATGTCAGCGAACCTAATCCATCATCTGCAGCAGTCTTTGGGTCTAAAGATCAGATGGGATATTAATTCTGACCTACAAATATTTCTGTTCCAGCTAAATATTGCCTCTTGATTTTATTTTTTTTTTCTTATCTTCCATTTTTTCCTTATGTTCTAATTTCAGTTTGGCCTTTTTTAGCTTTCTTCCCTTTTCCATGCAGGTAAAACAATTAGAATTGCTAGAAGCTGCTCAGATACAAATATCAAAATCACTGCAACAGATTTCAGTGGACATTTCAGTCTCTAATACGAAATTCTGTCTTTGGAGCACAAACATTATAAGAGAAAGAATATTGAGTTTTTTTTATAACGATCTTGTTTCTTTCCTCTGGTGATCTCAGTTGATTGTATAATAGCATGAGTCATTAGGGGTCCCGACTGCACATTAGCAGAATACTAACATGCTTTTCCTGCATCACTGACTGAGGCCATTTGCCAAGGACAATGTCAAAGCAGAAGGAATGATAAACAGGATTCGTTGAGAACTGGTCTGTAACAACTTCTCAAAGAAATTTCATAAAATGAGGTACAAAGTTTATTCAAGGACTATGGATCAAACATAAATAAGATGTAGAAAGGTTATCCGATACATGAGGCAAAAACTAGGCACTAACTGCCCAAACAGTAAATTTCTCTGTCTGTCTTGGGAAGGGCATTTTTGGGGATGAAGGACACATTCACCATCAGTAAACAAGTAAACAAATGGGAAACAGCTTCTTGATGGAGATGTTCCAGACACCTGATGTTTGTAATTTAAAATAAAAGTTTAGTTTTGTTCTGATGATTCTCAGAGGAATGGATGTGGCTTTTCCTCTGAGAGAGGTGCATAATCCCCATAGCATACACTTTTTACACATGCAGATTTTCCAAATGGTTTCTTCTTGACTGTCTCTAAACAGGTGAATTCAAACTGTTCTAGCTACCTGACATCCTTTCCTGGCTTCTCGTGTGGGCCACCGACATTCTCACTATCCATGTAGCATCATATTTCTGATTTATTTTAAATGAGTGATTGAAAGAGAAGAAGTTTAACCATTAACTGCTAAACTATTATGTAGAAGTATTTTTTACAAAAGAAAAAAAGACATTGCTTGCTAGGTATAGTTTTCCTATTTGACTCTCACCATACAAACTGGATTTGAAACTTTCCTCCTTAATTCCCAGGAAACATATTCAGTGAGGAAAAAAAGAGGTCATTACTTTGTTGATGCAAACCTTGTAGTATGAGAAAACTGAACTACGTGCACTGTAGCAAATGCAATTTACAGAAGGAAGGTTGTCCAAATCAGTAATTGTGGATTGGTTTAACTACTGAATGTTTTCCTTATAAGCCATGGCTACCGCAAAGAGATGAAATTGTCACATATCCTTTTATGAAGATGGTAACTATTTTGGAAAGGAAGTTTATGCCAATGAAGTATGAAAGGAGGGAGGACTTTCAAGCAAATGCAAGTGTTCATATGAATATAAATAATAAATATTAACATGTAAATACTCTTCTTCCACAAATACATTCATCTCTCAGTTACTTCCTTTCAAAGCTTGATCTACATGATGCTACTTAACAAGCTTGTTGGATGATGGGGGAGCAGCAGATATTGTCTTTCTGGACTTCAGTAAGGCCTTTAACAATGACCCCCACAGAGAAGACTCCACATGTTTCTGCTGTTTCAGGAGTCCAATGGACTGGAGAGACAACAAGAAGACTCTCCCCGTAGAGAAGATTGGATAAGCAGACAGTGAGGTGGATTGAAAACTGACTGAATAGCAAGACCCAAAGTGGTCTGTGGTGCAAAGTCTAGTAACAAGCAGTGTACTCCAGGGGTCAATACTAGGTCCAGTCCTGTTCAGCATCCTCATTAATGATCTGAATGTTGGAGTAGAGCACCACCATTTGCAGATGACATGAAACTGGGTCGGGGGTTCATTCACCAGAGGGCCATACTGCCATTCAGAGGGACCCTGACAGGTTGGAAAGGTGTGTTGACATGAACCTCATGGACTTCCACAAGAGGAAATACAAAATCCTGCACTGAGGAGGTACAACCCCAGGCACCGGTACATGCTGGGGACCACCAAGCTGGAAAGCAGCTCTTCAGAAAAGAACCTGGGAGTCCTGGTAAACAGGAGTGACAAGTGTGCCCTGGCCACTAAGCAGTCCAACTATTCTTGGCTGTATTAGGCAAAGAATCACCTACATGTCAAGAGAGGTGATCCTTCCCCACTACTCAGCATTGGTTAGGCGGTGCCTGGAGTACTTTGTCCACTTCTGGCCACCCCTGTATGTGATTCCGTGACAAGATTGTCTATCAGAAGACTTAGTTTGTAAGTATGCACATTTTTTTGAGTTGTCTTTAGATGTAATATTTAGATTCTCTATCTTGGTGACTGAGCTTTTTAAAGTTGACAAAGGAAAATCATGGTGAAAGACATCTGCCAGGTACTGTCTTTCACAATGAAATTGTTTTTACTGCTAAAAAAAGTATTTCCATCTGCATAAAATGAAAAATTCAATAGATAACTGTTAAATGTATAAAAATTCCTCACTGCATCAGTCTGCAGGTATTCAGTCAATGCAGAGTCTCAGTCATTTACGGAGGACTTCAGCTCCATTGGTCCTGCTACTGCCATAGCTAAATGATCAACATGCACAGGTTTATGGACAGAGAGGTGTTATTATCTAGACAACAAGCAAATCCTGAAGATAATGACTTGAAATTATTTTTAAATCTTCATTTAAGATGAAGTGGTAGAAATATTAAATAGTTTATACTAATGTTATTTTGGTTATATAGAAGCGCTTATAATTTAACTTTATTTCTCCTGGTGATTTGTTGTTTCAGTAGAATAACTGATTCCAATAATTTAAATGAGGGAGAACAATACTGCTAATAGTACTAATAAAAGTAACATAAGACGTTTGTTGTCTTAGGACACAGGTAGGGATAACTCACAATTAGACAACATATACTTAACAAAGCCAGACTTTTCTGCATTAATTGAAAAATTAAAGAGGCAATCTTAATTTGCATTCCAAACACTAAAATTCTTTTGCCAAGCCTTTATGTGAACACAATAGTTTGGTCAGGAACTATTAAAGTGTAAGTTGTAGCTAATAAACCCGTGATATTATTATTCTGAGAAAAGGAACTCTTCCTTAATGAGAGGCCTGGGTACTGCCTCATTATTTGTCACAGTATTGTGTTTGATTAAAAAATAATGAGATTTAGGAAAAAAATCTATTTGGAATTGAGTTGCTATTACAAATCATGATACCTGTCTTATAAATCTATGTTAAGTGCACCTAACTTAGATAATGTTTAAGATAGCAAGAACTATCCTCATCTCTCATTTGGACTTAAAGTTGCATTTAAAATACAGCAACTGCTTAATTATTTGACTGAGTTCTACATAACGTAATGCTACTATTCACCGCATGGCTTAATAAATAGCTTGTAAATAAGGTGTGAATGCTATGTCTGCAAAATAAAAGAGAAAGTGAAATAACAGCATTTTAATTATAAAACATACGCCTCAGATATTAAAAGAAATCATTAGTAAGTGGTTCATAATGCTGGATTGGATGAACATAAAAACTTGGTTTTGTTTAAAAACAATATAGTCTGTTATAAAAATGCTCTGTATTGAGAATTTTTATGGCATAAAATCTGACTGAAATAATTACTAAGAAGAAAAATGTCAAAATAAACACATAAATTTTGCATTTATTTTTGTTCTGCTCTACCTGGAAAACATTGTTTCTGCTGTTTCAGAAGTCCAATGGACTTGGGAAACAATAACAAGATACATATTTTTGTCTTAGTTTTTTGAAGCATAGCAATATAATATGTGTGAAGTGATGCCAAGGGCACATCCACCTACTCTAGCTGCTGCAGCCCAGGACCACTCCTGCCCAGCTGTGGGGGCCCAGCCTGGTGCCCAGGGTCTCTGCCCAGGCTGGAGGAGAGAACCCCCTTTTTGGGAGTTCAACCAGCAGCAAAGCTGAGCATGTATTCCAGAGACACAGAAAGAGACAGGACACTGACAAAACTGGTCACACAGGCTGACTAGTTCACAAAGGTCACAAAGGCTGCCTTCAACTGCACTTTCACACAGGACTCACATTAAACAGACACAAATAGCAGAGTGCCCTTCCTCCTTTCTGTCTGCTAGAGATGGGAGTCCACTGGCACACACACAGTACTTTCCAGGCACACTTCCAGACATGCATTTGCAGATCCCTTGAGTACCATGCACAGCCCCCCTGCCTTACCTACTTCATAGTCTGTCCACTTGCTGGCTGGTCCAGCTTGAAGCTCATTGTGAACATGCAGCTCACACACACTCACAGGCACGTGGGCTCTGACCTGCAGTCCCACTGCAACCACCACTGTGAAGATCTCACCTCACTCACATTGTGATCTCACCTCACATCATGAAGTTGGCACCACAGGCCACAGGGACTACAACCCAGGCTTGGTTCTGTAGCTGGTACCAGCCTTCACTCACACTCAGTCAAGCCCCACCAGTAGCTGGCAAGTTGATGTTCAGCACACATGCACACAGGAGAGAGTGAGATACACAGAGAGAGAGTTAAGAAATAATTTAATGAGAAAATATAAGAAGGTAAGATTGACTGTGGTTATCTGGCACAGGGTTCAAGCAGTTCAAGTGCAGACTGGCCCTATTTTACATGTGACTGGCCCTTTTCTATCTTTTATACCTAGCCTTACCCCCTTCACCCTTCCCCCCCCCCCCCCCCCCCCTTTTTCCTCCTGCTCCCCCTTCTCCCAGCACAACTCCATGGGTTTGCAGAGCTGTGCAGTTTCTGCACCCTCCCAGTCCAGAACTCCTTCATTCATTTACAACCTTGTCAGCTGTAAGGTTCATCCTGGAAATGATGAAAAGCTTGAAAAGCTTGTTAGCCCACCAATTATTGAGTCTGTGAGGTTTGTGTCTGGTTTATTGCCTCCCACCTTAGAAGTCATCCATCGGATAATTCTGTTGACATAAAGATTCCCACATTCATAAATTAATGTGACTGATCAGACTTGGCTCCCTTTGTTGCCTCCCTTTCTTATTATCCCTTGTTGCCTTGGAAAAGGTCCTTGATCAGGTACCCTCAAAGAAACAAACATTCTCCTTCTACATACCCTTACAATATTAAAATATTTAGAGTTTGAGTGTGAAAGACCTGAAAATTAAGCCTTATAAAAATAATCGAATCAAGATATTTGGGAGGAACTGAATGTTAGAGTAGAGCACCATTCCTAGTTACCAAAATCAAAATATAATAAAACCTCCTTAAATATAGAAAATTTGGCTTCTGCTTTTCAGTGTCTGGTAGATTGTAGATACTTTAAAAGACTGAAAATACTTAATTTACTATTAAGAAAATCTGCGTTATTAAAAAAAAACAAAACACACACACAAAAAAACAAACAAACACACAATTGTTACTGAATTTTTTGATCTCAGCTAATGCCTGATGATGTTAAAATCCATGGTTTTAAATTTGGTGGATTATGAATTTTGAAGTATAATGTGTCTTCATTTTATCTTATTTCCAAGATGACTGAACTATTCCTTTGACAGATGATCACTGGGAATAATTCTCATTAAGACTCTAAGAAATTTTTACTTGTATGGTGTATATGTAGTAATGTTAGTTGTCCAGCTTTTTGCAGTTGTTTTGGTATCTAGTCCTTCACTTTGGAAATGTTATCTCATAGTTTATGACCATATAACTAAAACCCCCAAGAATAGCATAAAATTTCAAAACCTTCCTGCGTGCAACTCCCCCTACTCCACCACACTTAACAAGGTCTTGCCCTCGGCATCACCTAACTACATGGCAGGTACCCCTGAGCCTCCTAACTCCCATTCCTCATCCTGACCATTATCACATGCAGACTGATGTCCCAGCCTGACTTCAGCCCGTCCCTATCCACATGTCTGGCCATCTCTGGCAGTGGGTACCTCTGTTCCCCTCACTGATCTTGCTCTGCCCCCTTGCTCAGAAGCAGATCCCATGATGGTGAGGTCCTTGCCCTGATGGCAGTGCTATCATGCTGGGCTGCTGGTACTCCCCCCACAGGTCCCTGGCAAGCACACTGGCCTCAATACATAGTTTTAATTCCTCCTGTTTTCTCCTAGAGATGATTTTTCCAAATATTTCTTTGACAATCTGTTTTTATTTCAAACCTGATATGTAGTGCAAGCTGATGACACTGTAAATCATGTTAGATGTCCTTCTTCCACAAATAATTCACAGTATGATACGTTTTCTACAGATGTCAGTGTTCAAAGTCCTGCCAGATTCAGTGGAGCAGGAAGAAACCTGTGTAACTGTGGAGGGTGAGCTCAGTGTGTATGAAGGGGATATGAAACCTAATAATAGTGTCTGAGCACCTGAGCAATGGTATTCTGAATTTAGTATTCATTACCCACATTTCAGCAAGGCTTTCACATTTTTTTTTCCTCCTTCAGAAGCAATATATCAATTTTGTCATTAGTAATATATCATGTACATAATAAGTATTTATTACAGTCTCTCTCTGGGCTGGAATTATCTTTTACAAATGATTTACTGACACATAAATATACTAATTACTGACAAATTCGTGGAAAATTGGGATAACATAGAGCTCTGGCAATAAGATGTTCGCATCCCTACCTCCAATAAATTTCCAGCTTTGGTATGTGCCTGTGAAGAATAAATATCAGTCAGAGCCTTGCTCATAATAAATACAGAGAAAGCCAAAGTACCTCCAACTAAATATATACGTAGTAGAACTTCTGAAAAATGGAGTAGAGATATAATAAGCTGATTTTAAACTTGGACTTGTCTATACTTGCATAACAAACATCTTCTGTTGAAAAATGTTATCTTCTTGAAAGAAACAATTTTTAAGGAGATCTTTTTTCCTCTTTATTTCTTTTCTATAATAATGATTAGTTTTTTTTTTGATTATGAATCAGTTACTATTTTATTATTATTACTATAATAATATTTATTACTTAGTCTGATCTGGAGGTTTAACTCCCCTCCCCCCCCCCCCCCCATCTCGATGTTTTACAGGAAACTGGCAAGAATAAAGACAGGTGCTTCTCAGATACATGGACTGGTTCAGTGCTGACTTTTTAGTGTTCTAATTCCCCAGATGGAACCAAACACACTAAACAATAACATAATTTACCACACAATGGATGGTAGGAATCACATTTCTCAAAATTATCCCATAAAGCTCAGCATACCAAAATGACTCTGGAACTATCTAGTAGGAAGTAATAGAATAACAAATTATGAGGGACTACAGATGACTCAGCCTGAGATACACTATGATTTTGTAGTGTAAAGGCTGAGCTAAAGAAGGCATCTAGTGCTCAGCACCATGTCTATATTTTACCCAGTATCTTGTAAAATGTATAAAAAAATGAAAACATAAGATGATTTTGGAGTGGGGACAGGAGAACAAGGCTTCCCTGTTCCCATGTTAATTCCATAAACATTCGGTTCCCATGTTAATTCCATAAACATTCGGTTACTTAGACATACTCATTGCCACTTTATAGCTCAGAAATTCATAGCTCTTGCATTTCTTTCATTTTGGTAGCCAAGTTTCAAATTGAGAGTTAAAACGTATGCCATAAAAAAGAACCTATGATGAAGTGCTATTTTATTCTAGAGATATTTCCATCTCCTGTATGAGCTAACCAATAGTTTAAGGACTAAAAGGTCTAACACCATCTCCTCCTCCTGAAAGGAAAACAGTAGCTACACTTTATAGGAAGATCAACCCCATCAGTGCCAAATGTGCTGAAGAATGCTTAGCTTGTGGATCTTGACATATTGTTGGCACAAGCTAGCTGCTTACATTGCTCAGGTATGGCAAGAGCGGGATGTGCCCAGAAGTGTGCCTGCAAGGTCTGAGGAACTTAAAAAAGATTAGACATGTATGAAACTGCAGTGCTTCCAAATTTAAGTCCTTGGAACTCTCCATGTATTTGTCTCAGTTTAATAGCTTAAACCCATTGTGAAATTCATCTTCATTTCAGGGAAAAAATAACCTATGCTGAGGACAATTCCTGTGACACAAGATAACTAACTGACTGTTTCCTCACTTAAGCTGGAAACAGAGTCTGGAAGTCTGGATTGCAAAATCTCACAGCTAATTAACTTTTTTTTTCTTTCTTTTTTTCCCTTTATATGAAATATTTACAGTTTCCCAGCTTCTGTGTTGCAGTTTCATAACCAGTTTTTCATAAAATCATAGAATGGCTTGGGTTAGAAGGGACATCAAAGATCATCTAGTTCCAACCCTCCTGCCATAGGCAGGGAAGGCACCGACTAGATCAGGTTGCTCAGGGCCTGGTCTTGAACAACTCCAGAGATGGAGCATTCACAACTTCTCTAGGCAACCTGTTATTATTTTTATCTGTAGATATATAAGTTGACATTGCATAGCATTTTACTGGTTTTATATGACAAGCAGTCTATATGACCCATTTTAATAACTTCAGATTTTATTGGCTTACTTCAAGCCATGCTTTTTTCTCTTTGTTTTGAGTAGCACTGTACTCATTTTAGTTAATAACTCTTTAAGAGTGTGGAATCAACTGAGAGATGATGTCATTGTTTTATGTTAACTTAAATCCAAATGAGGTGGCACTACTACCTGAAAGTCTTGGAAGTTCTTTTTTCTTTTCCTCAGTGTTTTTTCTTGTGCTGAGAAAGAGAAGAAGAGAGGAGGAGAGGGGAGGGGAGTTATCTAGGTGAACAAGTGTCCTTGAAAAAACACCAAGCTGGTAGAGGGACATTTAAAATGTCTCTTATTTTTTTCCCAGGTTAATGTATCTCACATCACTTCCCTGAGGTAGTACTTCACATAGCTGCATGACTGCATGTGCCTGCAGATATGGGTGGAGAAATAAGCACCCAGGATTGAGGGGGTGGTGGGGTGATTGATGCTTGAGCAGGCTTATGTCATATTAAACTGGTTCTGAAACTGCAGTGTAATGCTGTACCATTTAAACATGATAACCAGTGTATTTTTCTACAATTTGTCAGATTCTACAACACCAATGTTTAAAAAGAGGTATAGTAAAGGAATTCAGTTACACAAATGTAGTTGTCAATAAAATGCTCACACCTTTATTTATTTTTGGGTGGCTTTTGGTCAATAGACAGACATAGCTGAGATGCACAAACAGAAGTTCAGCAGGCAAATAATTGTTTTCTTTTATGTTGTCTCAAAATACCTGCAACTTTAATAAAATGTCTTCTCATTCAAACTTAGTTTTTTATTATTTTATTTCATTTCATTTTTTATGTTATTTCATTTTATTTTATTTCAATTTATTTATTATTATTTTATTTTATTTTTTTTCCCATCAGGATACCTATGGAATTAGTATTAGTCACTCTCTTCCTGTTCATTAGGTTGGTAGCACCTGCTCTGTGTTTTGGAGAGTTTAACGAGTATGTTTACTACCATAACATCTGTTTAAACATTCCTCATAGTCTGACTCACTTTCTTGACTTTCAGCTGAATAGTATAGAACATTTCTTTACAAAAAATGTGTAAAAAAAGACTAGAATAGAAAGATGGAATCCTGCCCTCCCTCAAGGAAGTACATCGCTTTCATTGCAAATATGAATATGTAGTTATAAGTTTATACACCTATTTTATTCTGTAGAATATATAAAACTTCAAAGAATATTCCTCAGATTTTATTTTTATTTTGTGTGTGTGTGTGTGAAGGTAAGCTTTCAGAATAATTGGAATGCATTCTCTAATAAAACATGTATGGTAAGTGAGAGCAGAAGGCATTTGCAAATGTTTATTTGATTAAGTCAGTTTTGTTACTTGGATAACATTTGAAACCATTCATCTTAAAGAAAACAAAAAACACAGTGCAAACACTTTTTAATCATAGAATCCTTAGAATATTTAAGATGGAATTTGTTTGTGAATGCCCGTGCCATTTAAAACTTAGTTCAGATGTCTGTGTGTTCTCTGAACCTTTCCAGGGTCCTTCCTCTGCTGATAAAAATTGCAGTCGTCCAGTACTGGAAAAATGCTATTTATTTAAAGCAAATGAAGAGTACATGTAACAATAAGTTAAAAATAAGTTAAAAATATCTCATAAAAAATAAGTTAAAAGTTAAATATAAGTTAAAAATATCTCATAAAATGAAGACATTCTACTCAACCATGTTCATACAATTTTGAATTTAAAAATAAATAATAATTATGAATCAGCCCGTGCTTTGCATTTTTCCTATTTTAGGTCGACCTGTACTGGAGTACTAGGACATACATGTAGGTGTGCCTTCTAAGGCATATAATAACCTCACTGGATACTGAAGAAGCATTATTGAGTACAGCCTATATAGATTATTCTTTGTACCCTTGCCTCCAGAAATTGTCTACATAATCAAACAATGGAAATGAATAAAAGTGAATTTGTAAAAGTGAAAAATTAATGCTGAGGATCCAGTATCCCAAAAATAGATGCTTCATGTGTCCCAATAACACTTGGCAAAGCTCATAATTCAAATCTGAGAGGGTAGCTTTAAAAGCATACCTCTGATTCATAATTTTAGGGTAGATGCATCCAAAATACTATAAGTGTGTATGTATCATATGGTGGTCTTGCACTGCTGAATATTAACTTCACTGCTGTGCAATTCATTCACTAAAGTCTCTGCCTGCAGCCAGCTGGGCATCCTTCTGTCTGCACTTGGTTTCATTGTTAGCTTCACAGCATGTTAAAATATTGGGTAATGAAATATATATTTCCACGAATACTTTCTAGGTTCTTCCCTTGACTGTGAAGCAATTGTTTGTGGCTGCTTGAATAGATATGATTTTTCCCTATCAATTCTTCACAGAGCAGTCTATGTCATGCTGTGTCCTGTCAGCATACCATTGAGAAATGCTACAAACATATGCATTCACCAGCTGGAAATACTGCATATGCCATGCTTTGAACTCACACTCCAGTAAGGGAAAATGATTTCAGTCAAGTTAAGGGCCTGTCAATCACAATAATTCCTTAGTCTCTCAAACCACTTACCTGTGCAACTTTTTGTCAGGATTAATTCCTTACCCTATATGCTTTTTTAAGAGAAAGAATTAATTCAAATTAAGTATTTCTTATACACACTGCAAACCTGAAAAAAAAAGAAATAAAAATAAAAAAAAAAAACAAAACACCACATATGGTTTACATCTTGGAACAGCTTAAACCTACATAATGATGTTTAGAAAGTATTAAGTGTAATGATCAGGTATTTAAGCCACTGGGAACTCCCTACCAACTCATGCAGAAAGCTGTGCCAAAATTCCTTCCCTGCCCTACCAGAAAGACACAACATTACTCTCTCAGGCAAGTTTATGAGCATTAGCAGGTACAGGGCATAACATCACTCTAAATATTTTTATTTTATGGGCACAACATACATTTAAAGCCTTCTATTTTGGAATATATATAAATACTCCTAGGAAGAGACTGGTAGCTGAGCTGAGTCATCAAACAGATGATCAGCAACAGCTGCAGAGAAACTGAACCAGCTGTATTTCCTGCTTTGAGCAATGGACTGCCAGCAGAAGGTGAAGGTGGAAATATGGTGGAAAGAAAGGGGTGATAAATGAGCTGTCACTTCATTTTTGTCTCTCCATGTATATAGGCAAAATCTATGTCCGCTCCTATCAAAATCGTCTCCACATTTGTCGTGTTCAGACTTGATTTACCATTTATTTCAGCTTAAGAACAGTGTAGGTTTTAAGGTACATTCACATAGAGTATTTTGCACAGACATGTTTTTTTTTTTTTTTGAGTTAATAGAGTAAAATGGAATTGATTCACCTAGAAAAGCACGTAATCTACTTCATTTTTTGTCTTCCAGTCAAAATTGATCTTCCTCTATGAAATCAGTAATGTACTAAGAAGGTGTGGAGGCAACAAATAATTTTTAGTCCCAGTGTAATTTATGAAACTGGACAAGGATTGGTGTAACAGTTATTAAGCTACAATGGAGGGGAAAGCAGCTATTTAAGCTAGTTCTGGCCAAGAAGGCTTAGCAGAGCGTGGAGAGAGAATGATAGAAGAGCAATGAAACATAAAGCGCCAGGCAAGAGCAGAGACAGGATGACATGACAGCAGGAAATGACTAGGAAGGAAAGGAAAAACAGTGAAACAAATGATGTGTTTAAAGCATAAAATGAAAACAAGAAATGTTTCATATTCCCTGCTGGTGGACAAGAGGTGTTTTGTTACATTACCTGTTATTTGTTAGAGAGAGAGGGACCAGGGAGTGCAGGCTGAGGGACTGAGTCAGCAGGGGGGCTGCCAACAATGTCGCTGGAGGGCTGGGGGACTGAGCTGAGAAGTCTGGAAATAGTCTCTGCCTTGCAGTGCATAAGAAAAGGGGTTTATGTACTGCACTGTGTGGGAAGCACATGCAGACTGTACCTCTCTCTTCTGTGGTGCTCTGAATTGGTTTCAAGTATATATGTTAACACTGGAAAGTAACTTCAACTAGTGAACACACAGAATTCAGTCTTTCAGTTTTCCCAATAATGCGTAAATCTGATTTTAACATAAAGTTATCAAAATCTGGAATCTGAGATCAAAAAGATTTACTCCATTCTGTATCTGGCAAACCCCTCTAAATGTCAGTGTACAAACATACAGCTTTTAACTATGGAAATTTGCAGCCCTCCTTTCTATAATTTTTCTTAAAATTTCATTTTCCTCTGATGAAAGCACAGAACAAATTTGCTTCTGCAGCCCTTTTCTTCTACAAGCTTTATCTTGGCATGCTGACAAATGCTGCTATGTGCAAAGAAAGGAAAAGAGTGGTTGGGATGGCGCAAGAAATAAGGCATCGAGACAAATGTTTATTTATCATCTGTACCATCCTTATATATCTAATTGTACAACAGGATGAGAGGACACACTTGACACTCAGAAGGAACTTTTTGCTGCATATTAACTTGGACACTTAGTTTAGATGATATGATATCACCCCTTCCTCTATAATGCCCATCTACCTTCTATCCTGAAGAGTTAATAGTGGAATTTTTCTTTCTTTCTTTCTTTCTTTTTTTTTTTTTAGCCACATGCCGTATCATTCTAAGAAAAAAAAAAAAGAAAAAAAAAAAGATTGGCCAATTGTAGGACAAAATCATCACTTTTTAAAATATTTTTTATTTTTTAAATATATTTTTATATTTTTTAATACTTATATATATATATATATTTCCAAATTGTTGCAGATAGGGAAAACAAACAAACAAAAAAGAGAAATACTGAAAGTTTTCCTTTTGTATTTTGAAAACATTTAATTAGGACAAAAAAAAAAATCCCACTTCAAGGAATCCATTGTGGTTCTTCAACTCTCACAGTACATCTGCAGTGTTCTTTAGGACATTCTAGGTTCTAGTTGCTGTATCTCATGCCAGCTGGCAGCTTCTGCAATGGGATTATTCAGCAGCTAAGAGAGCCTGAAGTCAGTGTTCGCAGCCTGGCATAGTTGCAGCATCACCAGTGCATCTGTTGTAAAGGAGGTCAGATGCATTATTATGTATAGATCTCACTTTGGCTGGGGGACTCACAGCTGCCTTAATCAACTAATTTCTAGTCTTGTACAGCTTTAGACCAGTAAAATAACCATGGAACAAATGGGAACATCTGCTCAGTGGTTTATTCAATGTTTAGTTCAGTTTATCAAAGAAAGATAGCCCCAGTATTCACTGTATTGAAATTTCTGCACATTTAATATGAGTGGGATGTTTTGGTGAAACACTATAGCCATTAATGAAATAGAAATTACTAGTTAAGCATATGATACGTAGTGTTTTTATGATACTGTGGTTTGTAGAAGACTTAATAGGTCCCGCAACATGGTATTTCTGACTCTGATGACTATCTAATATAATACGGTAAGCAAGTGTTTTTGTTACGTACTAAATAATATTATTGCTTATGTTACTGTTACATTTGATCTAGAATCCTGAATTTGGAACATTTGATCCTTTGTTATGCTATCTTTTCTTTGTAATTTAGTAACCAACTTAAGCTAAACCACAGCTAAGAGCATAAGTGCAAGACAAAGTTAACCAGATTTTCAAACATGATTAAATGTTCGCTTTTTTTTTTTTTTAAAGAGACATAACATTCAAGAAAATTTAACAGAGATGTATTAAAGATGGAGATGGACATAACCTTCAATGCAATTTAAGCTGATAAGAAAATCATACATTCCATTAATATAACATTTAGTATCTCATTGGAAAAAAAAAAAATATATATATATATATGTTCATTGTACTGCCTATTATTTGTGAGATATTGTTTGGGTTATTTGACTTTTTCCTTGAGAGACGAATAATAACATTCAGTTAAAACAGACAGACAAGTTTGTTGGGCCAGTATATTTTCATGAAGTCAAGGAGTAAGAATGGAAGTAACCCTTTTCTTCATCAATCCAAGATGTTGCTCTTGAATGCTGGGATTACCACACAACAGAACCTGCATTTGGGGTCCACAAATGTGATGTCTGCAAGACAAAGAGCCTTTTCTTCTTTAGGCTGAACTGTCCCAGCTTTCTCAGCCTGTCTTGATACGAGAGGTGCTCCAGCTCTCTGATCATCTTTGTGGCCCTCCTCTGGACCTGCTCTAACAGATCAACATCCTCCTTGTGCTTCCCAGACCTGGACGCAGCACTCCAAGTGAGGACTTACAAGGGCAGTGTAGAGGGGAACAATCCCATCCCTCCATCTGCTGGCCATTCCTCTGTTGATGTAGCCTAGGATGCAGTTGGCTTTCTGGGCAGTGAGTGTGAACTGCTGGCTTGTGTCAAGCTTTTCATTCACCAAAACCCCCAAGTCCTCTGCAGGGCTTCTGTGTTGAAAAAGTACAGAAATACCCTCCAGGAATATACATAATCTGAAGAAACTTCTACGACTTCATATTTCAGTTTTCAGATGAGCTTTTTAAACTGCATGGAGGCATAACTTTTTTTGTTTGCTTGTTTGGTTTGATTTTGTTGTTGTTTTCAGAAAGAGTAGAATAAGGCAACTACTTCATCTTGTATCTTTGTGCAATTAACTGCCCCAACTGGGCTACTATACCACTGTGTGGTTCCAAAATCTATCTGTCACTTACAGCCCATTCTGAAAAAATGCTTTTGTGTCTAAACTGCAACATCCTACATACCCTAACAGTGTCCACCCTAGAGAGAGTATCACCTGGCAGGTGACATGGAGGCCTACTTGTGACACCAAAGCTCTCAAAAGAATTAGCTCATCTTACCTTGTCTGTGCAGCTCATATGTTGTGACCTCCACGCCCTCAACCCCAAATTTTCTTGTAACTCTGTAGTATTATTGGAGCTGTCAGCAGCTTTGGGACATCAACAGGCTCTAAAACCACTCAAAGGAGGTTTCCTTGCTATGCTCATGCTCTGCTCAGAGATCACAGAATCACACAGAATTACAGAATTGTAGGGGTTGGATGTTGTAGGTGTAACCTTGAATCAGATACTGCTGTGAAAACACCCAATATGCAAGATCGAGCTATGGGAAGCCTCATCTGGTGCCTCTTGTGAGTGAGGTCCTAGCCCTGCTGGCTATGCTGTTATCCTGAGGTCCTGACTCACCTTCCCTTGCAAAGCCACTCACCCTTTCTGGTCCCTGGTACCTGGTACTCTATATCACTCACCAAAGTAAGTGACCTTCAACAACTTCAAATTTATTAGATTGGGAAACTGGAAACCTACAGGACCTCTGAGATGTGATTTAGGTCTCAGGAACACAGGAACATGGCCAATCCCTACTTTTTTTTTCTTTTTTTTTTTTTCTTCTTTTTTTTTTTTTTCAGTGTGTGTGTGAATGTCATGTGTGAGAAGGCCTAGCCTATGATGCATTAGCCAAATCCCATCTATCCCAAGATGAAATGATTGTTACCACACACACTTGTGTTCAGATGTATCTGAGGCACTCTGGTCTTGCTCTTGGTACCTACCTCCCAGAAAAGTAGTGCTTGTTTCTCTTCATCCAGGGCAGCTGAACTGCTGATTGCCTAAAGCTTGTGGAGAGAAGGCCTGGCAGCTATTCAGCTCCACATAGGGACCATACCCTCCTTCGGATAGTGGATTTCTCCTGTGAGTGAGAGCTCTGTTTCAGGTTCATGTTGGCTGCTTTGCCCTTGAAGGAGGCCTCATACAGTGCCTGGTTAGTAATTCTTGCCAGTGGTGCTCTACTTGCTAGTAGAGGAGGTTGATAATGTTCTCCTGACTTTGTCACTGATGTTCCCTGTCAATTTACTTCAGGTGTGGCCTAGAGGTTTTCTTCCCTTGCCTCATCAGAGTCTTTTGAGAAAAAGTCAGATGGTAACTTTAACCTACACATACAAATATTCTGTGTGATAACATGGTATTATGTGAAAATCTGTCCAATAACAGTTGCTAGGAGTCCAGCCTTTCATACTAGCATTACATGTACATTGGGAAGCAAATTACAACCAATGTTATAATGATATGTTGAGTAATATAGGAATATTATTTCAAATAGAGCATCTATCTAATGACCTAAAGACTGTAGAATCTCATAAGAACATAGAAACGTTTGCAGCCAGCCTCAGTCTTCTTAGGACCTATTATGCTTTCTTGTTCATGTTTTTTTTTTTTTTTTTTTAATTTTTTTTTTTTTTCTTCTTCTTTAACACAGTTATTGAATGTATTCCCTACTGAAATGGGAAAACACTGAAAAAAAGACTCGTGCAGAACAAGCCATTTTATTTACTGTAGTTGGTGTTCTTGCTGTGTTTTGAAATTGCACATTTTGTGTCAGCTATTTACAAGAAAGATGTTAGCAGAAATCTCAGTAGAGTAGTCATCTTTGCACAATGACTGCAAAACTCTCAAAGCCACTCAACTTTTCAGGACCTAGAGCTCACCTATTTACTGAAAAGTCAAAATTCTGAAGGTGATCAAAAGTCTATGCTGCAAACATATTGAACAAACATATCATGCTGGCATTGGCCTTGGCAAATGACCACATCATGTTTGTGTATCTGAGCACATAATTCAGACAGTATTTCTCAAGTGCTTCTGCCATTAGTGTGATCTAGTTTATCAGGGTCTTGTCAAGGACTTCATGAGCTAAAGTGAATCAGCACATATTGGACAACTGTTGGACAACTGTAGTGAATCCAAGTCATGTTACTATCATGGCAATAACGTCTCTCAAGGATGGAGAACTTTCTCACTTGCTTTCCTCATTTCTGTGACAAATTCTCTCCTGAATTTTACTTCATCTTTTCACTTGTCACATTGTTGCCCTTGCCATAAGAGCACACTCTGTTCTTTAAGCCTTCTGTTTTAAGAGAGGATGAGAATCACAATCGCCTACTCATTTCATATGCTGCATATCTAAGGTTCTGCAAAGCTGTTTTTTTTTTTTTTTTTTCTCATTCCTATTTGAAGGCACCTTTTGCTTGTATGTATAGCTTTCTTACCTTTCCTATCTATAGTGATGATTTTGCTGAAAGACTGAAAAGTAGATGAGTTGTACCATTGTAGGCTTATGATAAGTCAGGATAGATAAATTTATCTTTGCATAACAATATGATCAGATGCAGGTACTTTCTGCCTGCCAAGAATTAGAAAAAATATCGTTGCCCTCTTTTACAGTTTTGGAGGATCTCTGGCATATCTTTTATTGCTGTCTCTGTTGGTTCTATGGTCTCTCTTAAGATATTTTGTTTGTTTGTTTGTTTTTAAGAGAGTAGAGATGAAATTTAAATAAAATGTTTAGAAAAGACATGCAATTCATATTCTCTTTACAGCTTTTCAGATAGAAATAGAACTTTCCTAGTGTTAGCACAAGTAGGTGGCAGTAGATACATACATATAATGGCACAGATGATAGAGCACTTGACAATACCAGTTAAGTAGTAAGGTTATGTATTTAAACATCATGCAACGACTTTTGATAAATCAATGATAGGCCAATAATGCCACACCATTATGCAGAGGCAAACAACTGTGACTTTCTGATTAATGTCAAAGATGCTTGCAGATCTCAGCGTTTAGCAGTTTGGTTGTTGAAGTAGATACAGAATCATTTAAACTACATACAGGTTTGTTCCATCTCTGGGATCTGTCTTAGCCGTTACTTCCTTGAGAGAAGGAACTTGATTATGAAGTTTTGGATTTGAACTCTGGACCCATTGTTTTTCTCTTTTCATGTTGAGTGGCAAGGCCAGAGCTCAGAAGTAATATGTATGTAATACTTTCACTCTAAAATGCCAGACCCATTGGTTTAGAACATTTAATCTTAGCTATAAATGAGCATATTCTTGAAAAGATATATTATTTTTATTAATTATTATTAATAATAATTATTACAGGTGTATGAAAACTTAGATGTTTATAGACTTTCTTCCTTGCCATTTTAGAATTTGTGTTTCTCAGTTATAAAGTTACTGTGACAGGGTGTGTGAATTACAACACACATATGACTTCTGTTTTTTTAAAAAATCAACAGGATTCTGTGTTCAGAATCTGATATATGTACATACATGATTCACAGATGATTTTACTAATCCCTATAGCGTGGAGGCACAGAAACACAACTTTTTTTTTTTTTTTTCTTAAATTATTATTTTATTTCAAGTATTTATTAAATTGTAATGAAACATTGAATAGAACAGAATAGCTAAAGGACAGTAACTAGTTTTCTAAGAATGAAGCTGTGTCACAGAAAAAATTAAAAATTAAAAAAA
The DNA here is from genome assembly GCF_047663525.1 of Anas platyrhynchos. NCBI lineage: Eukaryota > Metazoa > Chordata > Aves > Anseriformes > Anatidae > Anas > Anas platyrhynchos. The sequence continues at coordinate 58,151,189 of NC_092588.1, read as the reverse complement.
AGGAGAGCATGGCAGAAAGAAGAACAGCAGGAGAAGCAGATGTAAAACATTCTGCCAGCTGGGTTTGCCAAAATACCAGATGTTACCTCTGGTAAACTAAGTTCCATTGCTTTGGCATCTGGATGGTCCTTTTTAATGACAAAAAACTTTTGACAGTTACTGCATTTTGTGAAGGTATGTGTGTTTGTTTTAACTGTGATGTTTTTTGCAGAAATCAAGCTTCAACAGAAGCCACCACATGAAAAATAGGTAGGTAGAAGCCTTTGAAAATATAAAACACAAACAGATAAGGAAAATATTTTGCATATGTTAGTAGTGATTCACTTGAGGAAGAGGTTTATGTGATTTTATTTTTATTTTTATTATTTTTATTTTTATAGTAAGACTCCGTGGGAGTTATATATAAAGTACTGTTGTTTCTCTCTGAACAATTGTGTTAAATAAAATACAGAATACCTCTGAGGAGGCATGCAGAGAATAAAATTAAAGAAAATTTGTTATTCTATTTATGTAGATTATAGAACAAATCAGAAGAACACAGTTTGGGAAACAAAACATTCTGTCTGGACTGAATAAAAAAGACTTAAAAATGAGCTATATAAAAATACACCCTTAGAATATTTTCCAAGCTACACAACAAACACTATGCTAAGTGGAATTAACATAAAATATTATGCTAATATTTTAAAAACTGAGTTTTTAAAATTTTTAATATTTTTAAATTTTAAATTTGTAATAGTTTTTAAAAGTTTTTAATATTTTTAAAAACTTTAAAAAAATGAGAAAAGTCTGTTTCATGAGTTCTTGGAACATCAGTATTTCTGTCAATACATAGGCCTAAGGGATATTCAAATACCATGATAACAGATAGCATTGCAGCTTTTTGAAATATAAATATAAATATAGCAGGAAAAAAATAGTGCTGAAGTGTAGTAACATGTAATATCATAGAAAAATTTAGGGCTTAAATTTTCACGAGCCCATCTGGAGCTCCAGAGCATTGACTGCCTCATTTTAAACACTTCTAAGGAGCTGGTTTGATATCAGAAAATCTAAGAAATGTGTTTCCTGATTCTCAAGTTAAGAAAGAAATCAAAAAAAAATAGCTGATTGTTTTTTATTTTTTTTTTCAAACTTTTAACACAAGTATGAATATAAGAATTCTTCCTACCATTAAATGTGCTTGCACTGAAATCTTGAGTGAAAAATAACAATTTTTAAAGAAGTTCTCTAGTTCTCATTCCTAGTAATAGATTAACTTTGTCAGAATAGTGGACTGAAGGCACTTCAATGGGCAGATCAGGAATATAATATTCCTTTGTATGCTGTTATTTTAATTTTATTTTTTTAAGAACTGTTGAAATTTCATATATATACCACACTTTGATGATTTTTCCTACTGTCATAAAGAATAGGAATCAGAACCTAGACTGTTGTTGTTGTCGCTGAAAACAGAAAGGCTCTTAAAATCATACTGCAGACACTGAAAAACTTTCAAACACTCTTTCCACCTTCATTTTGCAAGACTTACTATGCCAAATAAAAAGCATAGTAAGTATCCTTCTTCCTCAGGATAACTTAAGATGGACTGTCAATGTTATACATTAAAAAAAAGCCATGGGCAATGGGTGGGGACAAAAGGCAGCTATTATTAAAACTGGGAGTGATTGTGCATGTGTATGACATTTTGTATTTGTTCTCAGTTTCTCTGTTTGCGTAACAACTAGCTGGCCCAGAACGTATGTACCTTATGGGAAAAAAAAAAAAAGAAAAAAGAAAAAAAGGAGAATATATATTCAAGAGCAACTCCTCTGTTTTGCATCCTTGTTTATCTTGCTTGTAAACACTAAAAGAAAAGTGTTTTAATCGCATTCTAAATAGAAAGGGAAGATTTTAACTCAAGCAGAAGGAGATATTATTATAAACAAGGTGACATATGTGAACAAACATATGAATCTACAGAACTTGGGCTCGTTTTAAAGCTGTCAGAGTGATCATTAATGGATAATTGGAGGGTTAGAGCAAACAGTAAGAACAAGGAAATCAATGGGGGCTGTGAGGAATTTCAATGCTGGGTGGCTACAGATGTTCTAGTAAGATATTCTAGTTAACTTGAATGTCTCTCAGCAGATAGGGTATACATTTGTGCTATTAATCTGTGGTGTAGGTAAGCCAAGCAAAAGGACAGCTGTTAAGAAATTTGTAATTAAAACATCCATAATTTGTGTCAAGACAATTAAAGGGCAACAGTGTCATGTCAGGTTTTAAAGCAAAATTATAGCTAATTCCATCCTCTGGTCATTTAGCAAACAACTTTGTAATTTAGCAAATAAGGATAGCCTGTACAGTTTGTCAGCAGGACATCACAGAACTTTTAAAGCATTTTGTTATTATTATTATTTTTTATTTTTATTTTTAACTCTGTCAACCTCTTGTAACTTGTTCAAAACAGTGCATCAAAGAATAACTCTGATATTGAAAAGACTACTCATATTAGAAGCTTTGTACCAAAATAGCATACTAATATGGTTCTATATCCAAAGATATATTTTATGTTGTTTATATCTAGAGAATGTCTGTCTGGGCACCCAACAGCTTATGTACTTTAGCAGTTTATTTCATGCTCAGTACATAGTGTATTAGTGTAAATAAACTGATTAAACAGCAATAGCTTGGCAAGCAGGAGTTTAAGTTCTATGCTGCATCTTAACTTAAAAACATACCTTGTCCCTTTAAGGATCGAAAGGTAGCACAATGATATTTCCTTCCTAAGTAGCTCAAAGTAAACCTAGTATGGGGTAAGTTGTTCCAGACAATCAAAGCATGAGACAAATCACTGAAGTTATACTCAGTTCTAATATTCTTACTCCTTCACCCCCTTTTACTCTGGCTTCAGTATAATTCCTTTCCTCTTGGATCAGATGTCTGTTGCTAAGAAAACTCAGCAACATTTTGTGCAAAGAAATTTATTTATTCCAAACCTTAGTAATGCTCCCAGGCAGCAGTAGGTTAGTTTCTTGTTATTTATTTTTTTTTCTTTCTGTGTTTGTGATGCTATTCAGATGTCTTTTATCTTCCAGGATCAGAAAACAATCATACACACTGAACTACAGTTACAATGAACTACACTGCATAGCATAAATGGTTTGATTTTAAAATATTTCCTCTGAAGTGTCTTTTGTGGAGCACATTTTTCCCTTTCCTTTTGCCTCTGCCCCTTCTTGTTATAAGCATATTTCTCTATGGAACAAGTTAAGAAGGAAAGGAGAGAGAAGTTACATTAATTCAGTGAAATGCAACATTTCAGGGGAAATTTGGAGTGTAAAGGATCTGAACTTCTACTTGCATTAGCTATCATGTAGTCCTATGGTCAAGGCTTGTTTGAAGGTATTGTATCATTTTGAAAGAGCATTTTGTTCTTTTAATCACTTTCATGCTCCTGTATACCATCAAAAACAACTTGTTATTTCTTCTCAAAGGAAAGGCCCTCATGGGCATTCTATTTGCTTCTTCTCTTCAATTGTTTAGTGATTGTAAAAATTAGTGTCCGTAGTTTGGACATTTCTTTCATAAGCATTTCTCAGATAAACCTTTAATTTCTCATTACTTCAGTAACTGGTTTTAAAAGTCTGGCAATTAGGCGTTGAGGAGGGGGATCTAAATCATTTCTGAGCATGCTTGTGCCAAGCAGAGAGTAATGGTGGTGTCATAATTCTTTGAAGGAATACCTCTGAGATCGACCTACATGGACAAAAATAAAGCATTCTGTTTAAAGACAATGGTAAAACTAATTCCCATCTTCACTGTCAAGACAGATACATGTAAGCAAATGGAAATCTTTTCAAGCATACTAGGAAAAAAATGTTTACTAAGGAGGACAGAGTGGAAGAATTCATGCCAGTTGTAGTGGAAAGGCAGGTGATTAAACCAATCATAATTACTTTAGTTAATTGACAGATTAAACAAAGGACAGAGATGGGCTTAGAATGAAATGATACGTATTTACTGTTTATGCAACAAACCCTGCAATTTTAGTCTTTATTTAGTGTTTCAACTAGTGACTCTTCTCACTGGTAATTTTAGGCCTGTAATTAACAGCAGATTACATAGGAATCTAAAAGACTTCTTGATGGCATTTTTTGCAATGATTGCTATTGGGGTGGGCGCAATAAATCATTCTCCTTTGCTTTTATTCCTTATGAATACATGCTTTTGGTTACACACATCTCTGGAGATCAGGTGTGTTACATATGAATGCTGCTTAACACTAACAAAGGCTATCCTTGCTAAAGGATATCCAGCTATTCTTGGCTGAGCCTCTTTATTTTGTTGGCTGATCTGTGCTAGTTCTTGTGCAGCCAACTGCTGGCAGGGTCTGGGCAGGGAGCTGCAGGGTAACCCTCATGGGAGGACGCCATGAGATGCCTGTGACAGTCACAAACAACCCCAAATGGCTCTGATGCCAATGGGAAGAGCCCTGTGGCCCACTGGGACTCCCTGGTGCCTTGTCCCTGAAACATTTAAGAGCCAAAGCCACTGCAGGGAGGGGACTTGTGAGAAGACGGGTGAAGAAAGCGGAGGGGACACAGAGGGGCTGTTGCTGGGGACATGGCTGGAGACATACTGTGGGAAGGGACACCCCCAAGGTGGGGGAGGGGTGATGGACTGAAATTAGTCTGGGGAAGGGGCACAAAAGGTGTTTTCCTAAATGATTCTTTATTTATTTGTGTCGTTGTTGGATTATTTTTTCCCTCAATACCTGAATCAGTCAGTTAAAAATGTCTTTTTAACTGTCAGTAATTTAAATTAAGAAAAATTCCCCAAATTGGTACTGTTTTGGCCATGATACTGACTGCCTCAAAATAAAAAGAAGATAGGGCAAAAAGAACGGAGGTCACAAAAGGTGCTAATAATCCACGAGAACAACATAGTTAATTTTTGCACTTGTTTTTTCCTGTCCCCATACAAAAACAGAACAAAACAAAAATCCAGTGTACTTACTGGAAACACTAAGCTTCAAAAATCACCATTTTTTTTTTTTTTTTTTTTTTTTTGGTGTGTGTTGCTACAGACCACTCAGACCTAGCCTATTGTCTCTTACAGAACAAGGTCACAGCCAACAGGTGCTTAACAAATCTCTCTCCAGCAAAGGCATGCATCCATCTATTTTGCTACTCCTTTCTCACCTTTCAGCATGTAACTTATTTCCTCTGGCCCTCCTTTCTTTCCCTGTTTCTTATTCTTAATTCTCTTGTCTATCAGCAGATTTCTTCCCCTTAATCCATACCAGCTATGTCCCTTCAATTCCTTCCTTCTTTCCTTTCTCAGCCCTATCACCAGTTCCTCTCCCTCTTATCTGCAGTAATGATGGTATTTTAAAAAATAAAGAAATAAATTACCTTCATTCTCAATCCTTGCATCTTCTCAGACTCCTCAAATGCTCCTTAGCTGGAAATGGGACAGATACATCTCGTCGTGAGCCTTTTAAAAGGGATAGAGTAATTGCTGAACCTGTTCTTAGTCACTTGTCTTGCTTCTTGCTTTCCTCCTTCTTTCTCCCCCTTTTGCTTTGTCAAAAGGAACCTCCATGATTTAAAAATAAAGGCAGAAATTTCACCTTAATTACCTATTTTGGGGTTGACTAGAACGATCTGAATATGTAAAATACCAGCTAGTGACATTGGATGGAAAAAGGACATGCAATACAGATTGGAGAGGAGGTTCCAATGTCTGCCTGGAGAGAGTAATAATTTTGCCCATGCTTAGTTACTTGGTTTTAATGCAGATCTTGGCTGAACTTTTGCTGCTGTGGCCAGTTCCTTGTATTAAATGAATTGCCTCGGGCAGGGGCATTGCATGGTGAATGACACTCTCTAGCCAGCAGAACACCATTCCCCTCTGCACATTCATTAGCTACCTGCACCTAAAGAATCTCATTTTGTATTTCCTCAGTGGTCATATTTCAATTTCCTGTCTTTCCCTTCTTCTGAGAAGGAATAATAACCCTGAAAGTACTGTTTAAAAGTAATGATATGATTTTTTTTTTTTTCCTCTTCCCCTTCTCTGATTGGACATATTGAACAATATGTCCAACATGAATTATGCATATATTCTAGGGAAAACAAACAAGCAAACAAAAACCCACAGAAAAATGGCACTGATGTCATGGCTGCTGACTTGTGAAATAATTACTTGCAACAGCTTTTGTTAAAGCCCTAGTGCACTGTGTGCTAGTAAAACAAATTAAGCCAGAGTAACATGCTTCCACACAGAAAACAATGGAAGTGGGTGAAAACACGGTCTTCTTTGAGGCTGCTCTCATAAAGAATCTGCTGAAAAAAAAAAAAAAAAAAGATTACACAGTGGTTTTTAAGCCTTACTTTCCACCAAGTCAGTAAGAGCTTTTTGGCATGAAGGTCCTGAGCTGTCACCTGATGTCAATTTAAAGAGACGTGATTACCCACAAAGTGAAAAATAATGTGCCATTATTCCCTGAGGTATAAACTCTGGCAGAAATCAGAAGAGAGGAGAGAAAAGGGGGCTATTGTAGGGTGGACAGAGCACAGTGCTGACAGTGGAGGAGATGAAGTGAAGTTGACAGAGTTTCATTTCAGAGTTGGCTGTGCTGATATGGCTTTGGTAGTTCCGTCTCAATCCCAGCTGTCAGTTCCCTTCTGCTCCTTTCATCAGTGAGTTCTGAGATTGTCTCTCTTATGTTCTCCTTTGCTTCAAGCCCCCATTTACAATTAATACTTTAAATTAGCTCTTTACTATATTTTATTTCAAAATTTCAAGAAATAGGGTACAAGGATCACCATTATTTAATGGACACATTTATTTATTTATTTATTTTTATTTATTATTTTTTATTTTTTTTTTTCATTAGCTTAAGAAGAATGATTTTTTATTGGGGGATATCATTCTCTTTTCAATGTTCTTCTTCTCGTCTCTTTCTCCCCATATCTTTCTGTGTTACTACTTTATAAGTTATAAACAACATTCCTGTTGCAAGAAAGTTAGTTACTGGTTATATTCTGGGCTGGCATTGAGAAAACATATAAGGAAGCAGATGTGAAGAAAAGAAAGTCTGAGGATTAAATATCGTTACAAAAAAAAATACAAAAACCAGGACCCTTAAAATACTACCATCTCTGCCCTCCTCGTCACCCCCATTCTGTTATAAATGCTGTCTTGAATACATCAGTAATGAGTAAATTTATCTGTGACAAACTCTGGATGCAACAGGAAATTTTCAAATGGAAACCTAGTATTGTTATATTTAACTAAAGACCTTTGTATCCCTTTTAAAAATAAAATAATAAAATAAAGAATTCCATGAGATACTACCATGTGAAATAACCTTTTATCTTGCAGTCATCAATGTACTTACCTATCAATCTGCCGTTTTGCCAGAAAATAGCATGGCCATTCTCTTTTAAACATCAGAGGAAATGTAAGTGAGTAAGGTTGTTCTTCCTATCTTTAATTCAGGATCTTTGTGCATCACTCGATTACAGCTTTTTTCACAGATTCATGTAAGGTAGAAGTTTCACATGTTAATTCTACAGATTTGTGCTCTCCAATATACTGGAAAGAAGAAATAATATTCCACTTATGTATGTCATTCCTGTAGACATGGGTATCAACTACTGTGCTAAACAGAAGCAGTTTTAGATCATCCTGATGGCAAACATACATTTTATTTTATTATTTTATTATTTTTTTTTACATGAGATGAATGTTATTATTTGACAAGGCTAAGAGAGGTGTAAAACAAACTCTTGTTTATAAAGGGTGATATAGCACATGGAATTCTGGTGAGGCTACCTGCCTCGAAATTTAATGTGGACAATCTGTTCATTTTCTCTTTTTATTTTGAAGTTGTTTAGCCTGAAAGTTTCATCTGATTATAAAGCTGAGTTAATGGTCTTGCATATTCTCTTCTGTCAATCATAAAGTATGGGTAAACAGAGGCTAATAATAGTCTTGTCTTTCTATAGTTCTTCTGAACCCTTGAAAGAGTTCAGATTTTCCACTGGCATTCTTAGTGCTTGAGTTATATTGAGACAGTGTGCAATGAAGTGATGAAGTGTTATTATTATTATTAGCTGTAACTTTTATGTCTTGTTTTTATAAATTTGATAGGAAAACTTTTTTAACCAGTGTTGCCAAGGGGAGAATTTGACCTGTTTTTTTTTTTTTTTTTTTTTTTTTTTTTTTTCCGTCTATTAAAGACAGAATTCTCATTAAGTGCCTGATATTTTTACTTCTGAAGCATCTTGGTGTTCCTGGAAGCATATCACTTGATAATAGAACACCTTTAAAATAAATTCAGTATTAAATAAACACCTGTTCATTAAATCTGTAGCGCTCTCTATGTGGTTTGGTAGCAGATGCTGTGGCTGCTAATGATACAGACTGTTTGACAGGAGAGTTGGATACTAATGGAACTACAGATGAATCTGGATGCTTTAGGAGATTATATGTCAAAATAAACTCTGTATTTCTCTCTGAAATAAAACAAGCCCAATCTGCATAGAGGACTGAAAAATCATTTTTGGTTTAAAAAGATGTTAAGATCTAAACCATTAGCCAATAGTTGAACTAGACTGAACTTTGCAAGGGTTCTGGCATTTCTTGAGCCTTTTATTTTCATATGCGTAGTCTTGCTTAAGGAGGTATCTGGTCAAGGGAAATGCAATTTCAGTGGCACAGCTAGAAAGTGGAGTTTAGTGTGATAATATTAAGACGTCTAGGTAAGCCAAGAGTTACTGCTAGTCTTTTTAAAAAGGCTTATATAAGGTGTTTAGACCAGATAAATGTCCAAAATTAATTCATATATATATATATATATTTTTTTTTCTCCTATAGATATAGGAGTAGCATGAAAGTAATGCATGCTTTCATGCTAAAAAGCATGAAAGGTCAATAAAATTGAATTTTTCTACCTTAAGAATTAGGCCTCAGGGCTTAGCCACATTTAAAATAAATAAATAACTAATATATATATTAAAAATATATTATATTATATATATATATATTATTTTTTTTTTTCCAAAAGAAAACTCTGGGCAGTAGTGTCAAGATTTCATTTATATCCCTGGACTGAGGAATATTGCCACTGAAAGACAACCCTACTTGCTCCTACTGCAAAACGGCTTCTGCTCTTACTCCTTCAGCAGCCACCAGCTTAACTTTCATTTTTTTGCTGTAAGAATGGGTTGAGTCTGCTGACAAACACAGTCCCTTACCTTTGATTACATCTAGAGCTAGCCCTGAATGTATTTCAATCCCCCAACTTCTTCTATGTATAAAGATAAAATTGTCTTCATCTTAAGGAAGACAATAAAAATTAAATGTTACCTTACAGAAAGCTACTAACATTTATGAACTTAAGCTTCTAGGAATTAAATAAAAGGTCCTTAAATGGATAAAGCATAAAAGCCTTACAAATAAGAAATAAGAATAAATGTTCATGTTTCCCTATAGGGCTTTTCACTGTGCTTTTTGGCATATTCAGTTATGATTTGGAAAATGGAAAGTATGGGAAGTAAGGTGAAAAAGTGTCCTGACAATGGAAAGTGTTCAAAAAAATAAAACAATCAAACAAACAAAAAACCCAACTGTGATAAACATCAAAAGAATTTCCAGAGTGACCTGAGGACAAAATGGCAGAAGAAACTCAATATAAGTGAATGTGAAATGATTTATAGAGAGGCCCCACCCCAACCTCTAACTTTATCTGTGCAGTGACGTAGCTTAGCTTTATCATTCAGTAAAGAGATCTTGGAGTCCTAATAAACAGCATGTGAAAATCTTAAATGAACTACATGCCCAATGTAGTATCAGAAGCAGACATGGTATTTTAAATTCTCTTTCTAAAATAGAAGCTCAATTAAAATACACTTAAGGTTTTATTTAAAACATGGTGCACCAACATCTGTTACACTCTGTTGCTTTTTTTTTCTTTTTTTTCTTCCTTTTTTTTTTTCCCTCAAAAATATTATATCATCTTCAAGGGGTCCAGGGAAGGGCAGTGAGAACAATCAAAGGTATGAAATAGTTTAAAGTGAGTGAAGACCTAGTATTCTTCTGTCCTATAATTATACCTTCCCCAAGGCATTTCATATAATATTCTGTTGGTGTTTGTCTATGTGGATCTTTGATGTGGCCTAGGGTGGCAGTGCTATGTCTGTCATGGTGGGAGGAGTACAGGACAAACTGACAAAATTAAATTCCATTGAAACACTGTATCCACCACTGCTTTCTTTTGAAGAAGTGCTGTTCTTCCTTCATAAATAAGTTGAGAGTGCATAAGACTGCAAAGGAATTCAGAGTAAGCACTGCATCACACAGAAGAGTTCAAACACACACCTTCCACCTCTAAGGGAATTTCCTCCCTAACAGGCTGGAATTAAACCTATTCTCCAAATAAATATTTAATCTGACTTTTGAACAGCATTTTGATACATCTTCATTAGCAAGTAGTGCAGCAGAGTAGGAGCAGATTTGTAGAGGAAAGCAAAAGGAATCCAGTCTGTGTATCAGAGACAGCTCCGGAATGTGAACCACTGCGTGGTAAGACAGAGAGCAGAGTTTCACTTCACAGTCATAACCCTGGTAGCACACTGGACAATAATGTGGACATATCCTATCCAAACCTAGCTCTCAAACCTGTGAGTGAGGAGTCTAGTCACGAACAGGAGACTGACAACCCTTTTACTCCTCTCCTACAATAATCTTTTTGTTTGTTTGTTTGTTTGTTTGTTTGTTTTCCTTCAGTATAGCATAATTTTTACAGAGGGAGGGGTGCATCTTTAACAAATGATCTAGGACAGTCATCAGCAGATGATGATATGGGTTTGAGTGCCTTCAGACTGAAAATAACACTGGTCAGTGAAGTACTTTTGAGGCATTGAACTATTACCTAATTTCAATCAGGATGGGTATAATCCCATCATCTTCAATTGAAAATGTAATTTTAGGCAACAATGACTAGGTTTTTATGAATCCTAATAGCATGCTTGAAGCCCTCTCATCTTCTTCCTAAAAGAAGGTAGAATTGCAATATCCTTCGTTTTTTTCCAGTATTTTCTAATGTCTAGTTCTAAAGCTTGTTAAATCCCACTCTGAGGTGCATAATTTTACTTAGAAATTACATTACTTACACTCAACATCAGAAACTAAATTATGAATTTCACCTTAATTTTGGAGTAGAGATATCCTTGTTTTTACCAAACAAAATGAAAATAAAAATAATAACATTCATCTAAGGTATTCCTGTCATATTTGACATCTGAAGGTCTTCCTTACACTTACAATTCTTCCTGATGCTTTCAATTTCTTTCTGTTTTATTAAATACTTAGATGAGTTGCTAGAAACAGATTTTCCTAAAGTTACCTAAAGTACCAGGAAGTTGTACTTCACCTATATCTGGCCTGGCTCATATTGTAACTCAGTGCTGATGAAGCCACATCAATGGGACCAAGAGCCATTTCATCTTACATCAGCCTAAATCTTTTTATACTTTTTTGTTGACTTGAATTTTGTAGCCAGATGTTAACCCTAAGGATATCAAAACAACTATGTTAGATACACAATGAAAATGTAATGCCTTCTTCTGTTGTCATTTCTTCAATGCTTACACTTGAAATGCTTTAAATGAGTTTAAAAACTCATTTGAGCTTAAGCTCCTATAGAACTTTATTTATATAGACTTGTCTTTAAATACTGGAAAAATACTTCTGATCATTAAGCTCTGTTAAGTTTACAAACATTCACAGACAAAGGCATTATCTATATTGGTAGCCATTTCCTGACAAGGATGGCGAAATTAAGAGTTCTGATGACAACACAAGTATATCTTCAGCTCCATATAGTTTGCTACTTCTTTTTGTTTCTCTCACTCTCCCTTTTCTCACAGCACTTTTAGGACTATGTTTCATGGCACAGTTCATCAACTATCTCCTTTAAAAACATAATTTCAGTGTAGGATAAAATATTTTTTTGATTAGATGATTTTCTTCCAGAAAATAGGATGGTTAAGTGAAGCTAGAGCATGCCTCAAGTCTATCAATCTACGTGAATAATGAGGGCTTGGTGTATGACACAACATTCATTGCCTTATGTGAGGAATAAGAGAGGTCTTTTTTGCCTCTAAACTTTTCAGAAGGCTTCCCATGGTAGGCAGACATCTATCTAGTGTTATTACCTACTTTTTATCTATTACTAATTTTTCCTTTGGGAGAGGAAGCTGGCTAGCTGACAGAATAATGCAGTCCTCTCTGTTTTGATTTCAGTGGAGAAATAAGCACACCAAATGAGCTGGCTAAAATATTTTCCCATTAATACATGTTTGAAATAACTTCAATTTTTTTTTGTTGCTAATAATAGTGTTTTATTTTATTATTAATATTTTTTAAATTATTTTTTAAAGACCTGTAGTTAAAAAACATTTTATCTTAGGTTTCACCTTAATTACAGCATTAGCTTTTGCCTCACAGTATAGCCCAATGGTAAGTTTATAATTTAAGCACTTTAAAAGGAACTTCACCCTATTCTGAGTACTTTTCTAACACTTTTCTTGCATTATAGAGTTAAAATAGAAATTGGAATTTAATTAAGCCATAATTAAATAGAATTTTTCAGTCTTTCTTAAAACTAAAACATTGCTCAGGAAAATACTTAATCCTAAATATATTTTAGATGCTCTTAAAACCAAGACATATTACACTTTCCAAGAGGCATAAATGCACAGCTAAATACAATAGTCTGAAGATAGCTTAACTAATGTTTAAATTTCAATTTCACAGAAAATACAAGTCTTTTTTTCAAGAGTATGATGTTCTATGAAAATTTGTACCATCCTCATGACAAGTAATTTATACTGAGATATCCTCTGTTTTAGAGAATTTTGGAAATTGATAAGTAAACAGATGCTGCAAAATCCCTGAAAATCAAAACAGAACAATATAAAATGCACTTTTCCAACTTTAATTTATGTTTAATTATAAAAAAGTGCTTTTGCATTTATTAGTATTTATAGTATTTTCACATAAACTTGATTTATAAGACTTGTTCTAGTAATTAACATAAACCTTAGGCACGTTACAGAAAAGAAATGCAATTAAAATCTGAACTATGAAAATCTGTGTAAAACATATAAATGTTAAGATGAATATTTTTTTAATGTATAATATATTTTGCAAATTCAATCTTCTCTACCCATTCAGTAGAAATTTTAAAATCTTCATTTGTATAAGCATTTGCAAATTATCCAACTGCACTTGAGAAACAGATTTTTGTGAAATATAAATTTAAGTATATACATAGGCATAGACACAGGTCTTTAAAATTTGCATAGTTTTGTGAAATCTCTGTAACATTAAGCATCTGAGAAACGGAGCCCTTGAAGTCCCTTAAAATTGGCCTACAATTAATGAAAATGTCACCAATTAGATTGATCTAAAGCAACTCCTGTTCCATTTCAAAAACAGATGTTTGTATAATAAAAGATAAGGAAGTGAAAGTCCTAAAAGTTCAGTGGAAGGCAAATGCTGACATATATTACTAGCATATGGATAAAACTAACATTTACACTACAAGCCTGCATGTGAAGTTCTTTGAAGTCAGGGAATTAAATCCTTGTAGTGTTGAAGTCAAACTACATTTCACAAAGAAGAGATACCTAAGAGAAAGATTTTTAATTAGATATGAAAGAGGAGAAAGAGTGACACATCAAACTTGCTATAATTTAGGCAGTTGGTCATGTACCTTTAGCTGTGTCCAGATTCTCTTTGAAGGGAATCCCCCATGGCAAGAGGAAAGATGGCTTTATTGTATGTATTTCATGCTTGTCTGGATAAAGGAAAGATACTGCTGTGTTTATATATATATATACACATATATACACACACATACATATATATATATATAATTCTAGGGAGCCTGTTTCCTTTTTTTTTTTTTTCTTCATTCTGTACGTGCGTGATTGGACTTAGATTGGGGAAGAAAAAACCTTGCTACCTTTGTCATCTCTTTCTTCTTTCTCGCTGTTAATACTTCATCTTGCTTCTGAAGATTAGATATCATTGCAGTCATTGTGATTTTACAAATCTAGACAGTTTGTTTACACCCACTGTGTATTTTTTAAGTTATCTCTTTAAAGAAGTTTTTTTTTGTTGTTGTTGTTGTTGTTTTTTTTTTTCCCTCCACCAAGATCAAGAAGAGAGAGTAAAGAAGAGTCCAGAGACCATTACAACGAGTGCTCAATTCCTTGATTTCAGCTAAGTGTCTTAGGAAAGGTAGAATTTTAACCATTTTACGTTCATGATGAAGTATGATTTAGCTTCTTTTCTTTTCCAGTTATTTAATTATTATATTCACATTTAATATATATTAAAGGGCATTTTACCATAGCATTTTGATATTTCAGCACTTTCTCGCTACAAAATATCACAGAATCATCTAGGTTGGAAGAGACCTTCAAGATCACCTAGTCCAACCTTTGACCTAACACTAACAAGTCCTTCACGAAACCATATCACTAAGCTCAATATCTAAATGTCCTTTAAAGACCTTCAGGGATGGTGACTTAAACACTTCCCTGGGCAGCCCATTCCAATGCCTGACAACCCTTTCAGTAAAGACATTTCTCCTAACATCCAACCTAAACCTCCTCTGGCACAACTTTAGCCCATTCCCCCTCATCATGTCACCAGGCACGTGGGAGAATGGTCCAATCCGCATCTCGCTACAGCCTCCTTTAATAGAGAGCAATAAGGTTGCCCCTGAGCTTCCTCTTCTCCAGGCTGAAAAATCCCAGCTCCCTCAGCCACTCCTTGTAAGACTTGTTCTCCAGACCCCTCACCATATGAACTATATGATCTATATGAACAATATGAACTATTATTTTATATATATATATATTATATGAACTATTTATCTTCAAGAGCAGAGTTTGTTTGAACAGTCAGATAAACATGCATACAACAGATAGTTCTGAGCATAACAAAGACCTTAAAAATCTTTATTACTTCTCAGTTTCAGTGACTTTACTGTGAAGTCAAGGTCTGCATTTTATCTCTTCTCACTGTTTTCTTTCTAGCTATTTGTATATATATTAAGTATAGCTTTTACAGTAAAATTGTGACCTATACCCTACTGATATTTTGGCAATGCATTTTTTGAAAATCACTTCCATTCTAATTCAAAATCAGATGGTTTTTAGAAAGCCTGAAAATGCACTGTACATTTCCATTGCTTTTATATACTAGACGAATATGATGGTATGATCATGCTAAAAATTAATACAGAATAATGTGTTTGAAATTGTGGGAGACTTGTAACTTTACCACAAATGGAAGAAACAAGGAAGAAATCCACCATCAAATGACTTTGACAACTTTATTACAAGTAGTAGAATGCAGTTTTCTCCCAAATTACAGTTCCATTCTCAAATACCTAACAGTACTACTGAGAAGTCCTTCATACTGATGAAGTAGTCTTTCAGAATATAACAGTATTTATCAATTCATAGAATAAATTGTATTTAAAATACCAGATTGTTTGAATTATTCCTCTCATGTAAAGTTAATGATCTATTGTAGTTAAACTGTTAGAGTAATTAAAATAATGAAAGTTTCAGTCAAGTTGTTTTCCTGCAGAAGAATAAAGAATGGAGATAATTGTTAAATCTATTTATCCAGAGATTGTGCCACGTTAAAAAAAAACATTGCTCCTTTCTGATTCTGAATTTCTGACCAAATCCAAAAGATGGAAAAAAAAAAAAAAAAGAAATTTGAAGCACGTGATACATTCAAAGCATGCTCAAATTAACTTTAGTTTCAGAGACTATCTGGTGAAATTAACATTTTTTCATATATATATATATTTTTTTTTTCAGGAACAAACAAACAAACAACGAACCTACCTTCTGTTTTATAGATTTGACAACAGAGAACCAAAGCAATTTTTGTCTTCAGTGTCACTATTCTCCAGTTCTGTCTTTTCACATAAAATATGTAGAGTCCACACAGCTTCAGATCAGTAGTTACAATCACAGATAATTGCTTTAAGCAGAAGAGCTCCTCAGAGTACGCTAATCAAGTGCTGCCTCTTATCTAGATTATATTTAAGAGTAGATATTACTGTTACATTGCAAGGAGGCTAACATACAGGATTTTGAAGGTTTTAGATCCTCTAGAGGGTTTCAGAGATTTACATGAGTAAAGTATGAATAAAAAAAAAGTAAAGAAAAAACAGTATTCTCAGCCTACTATGAATTTTCTGTTATAATGTCCTAACTTTTTAGTTTGCAACTTTATAGGTAAAAGTTTTTTGTTTGTTTGTTTTTGTAGTATAGGTTTTCAAATACAATTTTAATTGTCCATCACTAGATAATTATATATGTTGAAAACTTGAATATGTTGGAATATTAATATGTAAATTCATAATCAAAGCATGTAAATTTATTTTATATGCATATATTCAACTCTAATTTTACTTTTTTTGATATCATAGAATGACCTGGGTTGAAAAGGACCTTAAAGAACATCTCGTTTCAACCTTCCTGCTCTTTGCAGGGTTGCCAGCCACTAGAGCAGGCTGCCCAGAGGTGCCTCTAGGCTGACCTTGATTGCCTCCAGGGATGGGGCATCCACAACCTCTCTAGGCAACCTGTTCTAGTGCCTCACCATCCTCTGAGTGAAAAACTTTTTCCCAGTATTTTACCTAAATCTCCCCTGTCTTAATTTAAAATCATTCCCCTTCATCCTATTGATATCTGTCTGTGTGGATAAAAAAGTAATAATAAAAAAATATTTCAGCTGAATGATATATTGTGTCATAACATTATAGTGTCTCTCATACACTCTCATTTGATTTTTATCAGGAAACCTTGTTGTTTTATATGAATGTCAACAATCATTTCGGAATATGTGTCTGGTACATAATTAAGAAATTGCCCTTTAAAAAAAATAAAATAAAAATACATACTAGTTTAATATTGCATGTATGACTCAGGTGTTTGGAAAGTCTAGAAGATAAAACTAAATTCTTTCCCTTTCAATGTTTCGCTATCCACTAGATTGACTTATTTACTTCTGATTACAAGTCAAATATACATATAAGTGTTTATTGCGTACAGCTTTGGAAGATTCTGTTTTACACCTTATTAAAATTTCTGTGAGACTGAACACATGTCAAAATCATGTTAGAAATTATATTAGATTTCTACCTACTTTCTCAGTGTATTTGCTTGTTTTAGACCGACATTGATGTTATTAACTACAGAACTAAGTTGTTTACAGAATGACATTTAAACAGGGCTGATAAGATTTTTTTTTTGTCTTTTTTCTTTAGCTGGACATCTGGTGGCCATTAACAACCAAACATGATGAGTTATTCATCTGTGATGATATTGCACAAAGGATTTTGCCACCTGTTCATTTTTTTTTTTTTTTTTTTTTTTTTCCCACTATAAAATATATTTTGAAGGGTCTTTTATATTTTTGTGCTGATTGTGAAGGACATCATATAAGAATATGTAGTTCATCAGGCAGATTGAGATATATACTAAATCCCACAGTTCTAAATCTCATGAAGTTTTCTTCAGTGAAGGTTTGCTTGCAATCATTAGGAACTGCATATTTGTTTGTAGACAAAAAATACCCCATTGAATAAGTCTCTGTCAAAGAGAGTATAGCTTATTTTTTACCCTCTGGTATTTGAAGGCTTGTATTTTTAACATCAGAAAGATCCCTAATGCTGTCCCTACTATTGCTGACCTACTAGGTGGTGCTGATTATTACTTGTTAATCGTGACTACTGACACACTGGAGAAAGTGAAGAGATAAACACACTACCAAACTTCAAAGAACTGTGGTTAAAGAGCTAATCTCTGTAAGAGAAGGGGGCCCACATGAACCTAATGAGGTTCAACAAGTCGAAGTGTAAAAGACGTTTAGATGTAGATCTTAGGGATATGGTTTAGTGGGGACTGTTAGTGTTATGTCAGAGGTTGGACTCGATGATCTTGAGGTCTCTTCCAACCTAGAAATTCTGTGATTCTGTGATTCTGTGCTTTACCTGTGTTGGGGAAATCCCCAGCCTGAGTACATACTGGGTGAAGAACTCGTTGAGAGCAACCCTGCAGAGAAGGATTTGGGGGTCTTATAAGGGGCCTTATAAATAAGATGGAGAGCAACTCTTTGCTCAATCAGATAATGACAGGAAATGGGGAAGTTTTAAAGTAAAAGAGGGGAGATTTATATTAGAGGTTAGGAAGAAGTTCTTCACTTAGAGGGTGGTGAGGCAATGGAACAGGTTGTCCAGATAAATTGTGGATGCCCAATCCCTGGAAGTGTTCAAAACCGGGTTGGATGAGGCCCTAAGCAACCTGATCTAGTGGGTGGCTTACCTGCCTATGGCAGAGGGGTTGGAACTGGATGATCTTTAAGGTCCCTTCCAACCCAAATCATTCTATGATATTCTGAGTGGAAGAAAATGAGGTTCTTTGTGTTTCAGGAATTTATAATGCGTATGTAGCTCAAGTAAGTAAATGTCATCATAAATTTCAGGGATTCAGTGAAATTTGGAATTTTATCTAAGATAATATTGATCTTTCATAAGTAGCTAATACTTAACTTGTTTTAGCTTCTAAGTTAAGGGACTAATCACATAGGCAATAGTATATATATATGATTCACGTTAATTAAGAAAAAGCTATAAGGGATTTGGAATGCATAAATTCTAAAAGTTTAAAATTTACAAGGCCTTTTAGGAGACAAGACAGTTGATTCTTAAGTAAGGTGTTGCTAGTCTGTTTAAATCTGTCATCATCTTGGTATGCTCAGCATCAGCAAGACTAATGGCTTGGAAGAGGATAGTTCATGTCATCGTTTGGTAAAGGGGAACAATATTTGATGTGTTATGAATAGCAAAGAGCATGTGATTCTCTCTCTCTCTCTCTCATTATATCACTGAGCATGCATATTATGCCAAAGTAATCTTACTCTATTAAATTGCCTGTATAGTATAAATGACATTTGGAGATTAGAATGGGTTCAGATGTTGTACATTTGAGTTTGCTTTTTTTCCCTCTTTGTATTCTGTAATACTTGTAGGGAAAAAAAAAAAAAAGTCAAAAATAGAAAAGAGGCATGGTTGTACAGGGTCAACCCTGTATAATGCCCCCTCCCCCCTAAGAGCCATCAGGCTGGGGGTGGACAGGGGAGGGACTACACCAGGGCAGCCAACCTAAACCAACCGAAGGGATATTCCATACCATATGATGTCACACTCAGCAATAAAAGGTAAAAGAGGGGAAGGAGATGGGTTGTGGTGGGCTCTCATAATGAAAATGTCTGTTCTTCTGAACAATGGCTATATATATTGGGGCCCTGCTTCAGGGATGTGGTCATGTATCACATGTTGGTGGGAAGTAAAGAAGTAAAGAGTAATTACTTTCCTCTCTCTCTGTGCTGTGCTTCCACATGGCATTTTTTTTTTTTCCCTCCCTCTTTTCCCCTCTTCCTCTTCTCTTTAATTAAATTATCCTTATCTCAACCCATGAGTTGTTTTTTACCTTTCCAGCATACTTTCTTCTTCCCCTCCTCTTCTGAGGAGGGGGGGTGAGAGAGCACTTATGGTGGAATTCAGCTGCCCTGCAAGGTAAAACCACTACAGTGGTAGATCATTTAGTCCAAACCTGTGTTCAAAGCAAGTCTAACTTCAAAGTTAGTGGGTGTCCCAGGGACACCACTTCCGCAATAAGTGGTTTCAAGATTACGTTTCCTTGAAATTTTTATGTTCTAAATGAAATTCCTAAAATTTATTATGGACTTTCCAAAAGCATTTTGCTGTGTTTGTTTGTTTGTTTGTTTGTTTTTTCCTTCTTATTTGATTTCACAGTCTCACTAAACAAACTTTTTATTTACGAAGACAGAACCATATGGCTGTAAAAAATGACCGAGTGATCTTCTGGTATCTTCATTCTAAAACATGATAGATCACATATGAAAGTCTATAAAAAAAAAAAAACATTGTTCACTGAGCTAATCAACATTTGGTTAACTGAGTCTAACATTCTTATTGTATGTTAGACTCCATATTTCTTTCATTACAGATAAAAACCATAATGTTGGTTAATTCTGGAAGACAGTTGTGTCAGTGCCATTCTAAAAATATTAGAACAATATTCAGTAACCATAGAGTGAGAAGGAATATAGGTCTGACGTCTTCCTTTATGCCATTATTTTATTTTTCTCAAGATATTTTAATATTTTTTTCTCAGCTGATTATTTTTTTTTTCTCCTGGAATGCAGTCTTTTGATCAGCTTTTATCTCCCAACAGGTTTACTGTCTTTGTGTCTGGCATACATTTTTTTTTTTTTTCATGCTGTCATACTGTCCTTCCAACTGTTCTGCTAGTAGGGCACTTTAGAAGTTACACTTCCTGGAACCTCTGCTAAATCTGATATGGTGTAAATTTCTGGGGAAAACAAAACAAATCAGTTTCTCTGATCGTGTTTAGTATTTGAAATTTTAAAAACTACTTCAAATTAATATGATTACTGTTTGGTAAAAAGATAGTAGAATTTAAAGAATTCTCTTGCAAATATTACAGAATTTGTCTGGATAGCTGTGCCACTCCCTGTTTTCATCTTCTTCTCTATAATTAATAAAAAATATGGGGACTGCTTTATTCACTCCAAAGAGTTGTCTTAGATTTAATATTCAGGAACCTACAGAAAGAATCATCTGTTTCATCGACAATGCAGAATCATGCAAGGGATTCAAATCTGGATATGAATAAACCATTTTGCATGAATGATTCCCAGTTTTGTTCTTTCTGGGGGAAAAAAAAAAAAAAAAAGAAAAAAAATCTCTACAAATATTGCTTAATTAACTTATTAACTTGTAAGTTAATAAAGAAATAAAACATTAATGTATAAACTAAAACATCAAACATTTTCCTTTGAGGTGACTTATTATGGGGTTATAACATCTTCTGATATCTGGAATAATAATAATAAAAATCTAAGCAAAAGTGATACTTTTTTTTTTTTTTTTAAAGTCATCTCATGCAAATAGGTGTGATTTTTATCAGGATATAAAATAGAATATCAGGACTATACTGGGAAGTGTAAATCGGTACATTACACCAGAATCTGCTTTCCCACAGATTGGATTTATGCATCTGTGAGTGTAGTAACATGAATCTAGTCATTTTGGAGATACAGAGGCCAGAATCTGCTCTAATAGCTACTTTAATGGATAACAATGGCAGTTGTGTGACTCTTATCTGAGGTCACAGGCTGGACCATGATTTTCATATCAATGATACTGATTTTGTGAATAATTGCATTTGATAAATCAGTTTTGCAGTCATACTAAAGTACTTGTGCTGTCTGTGAACAAAATCACTATATGATGTTTTTTTTCCCCCCTCAATTTGTTTATGTTTAGTATTGTAAAATCATAGTCTTAGTTATTATATTTCTTGCAAGGTTTTAATTGGGAATAAATAAAAGAATTAGCATGGAGTTCAGTTGGAAAAAAATACAAACTTCAGGAATTAAACCCTGCGGATTTCACTCACTTTCCGTATAATTTATATTTAAACCGGATTCCATTTGAGATATTGTGAGTTCCCATGTGGTGGGTTTGAAGGATAAAAGGGCAGGCTGTATGAGACTGTGCTTCTCATTGTAATGCAGCATCAGTTCAGTGTCTCCAACAGTTTAGAAATAACCAAACACTATCTAGATGGCAGAATAACTTAATAATTACAATATATTTCAATATATTTTCTAATTCTAAATATGTTTTTATGATAAGAAAATTTCAACTTTTGTGTGAACCTGATTCATTTATCATATATAAATGCACATTGTCCAGGCCTTGATGGACATTAATACTTCATTTTAAAAAGGACTTGACTTGTTATGTCGAATTTAATCCTAACTAAAACCTTACCTAGAGTCTACCATATCTATTTTTGATGACTTTCTAGCAATTATTAAAACAACAACAACAACAAAAACAATAACAGAAACACTAATACATGTAAGATATTTCAGATGTGGTAGGCACTATGAATAATCTTGAGATACATCAAATATTACCATGAGTTACAGAGACACTAGCAAAGATGCAGGATCATTCCTTCAGTAGAGATATCCACTGTCCATTTCAAAATAAAACCTGTGTAGTTGAAATAGATATTAACCTCAGTTTAAGGGCATATTCATATTTGAACATTTCCACTTTCAGTAGTTTTTTTTTCCACTTTTCCCTAGGAAATTCACTTTTAATATCTACTTAAAAATGTGCTTAGCTGAAGCATGAATGTAGTCCTTTTTCTGACATCAAAATTAAGTTTATCCGAATGGAGAAAAAGTGATGAATGTATGAACGAGTATACCCACTTGAATATTCCTCAAGATATTAGTGGAATAAGAATTACAGTAAGGTTACTTACAAATGCTGGAAATATTGTAGTTTTTATTTCTTATACACTCAAAGAGAGAAAATACCTAGAAAAATAAGGAAATGTGATGCCAAGAATCTCTTAAAAAATATGCTGGGGTACTCACATGTTCTCTCAGAGACTAAATGTACTTCATTAAAATACCTCCCAAAAGCTAGTTATCATCTTGACAGTGGCCTTTAAGTTGTCATATTTTTTCCTTGTACAGTAATCTGATTATCATGAAAGATATATTTTTTTTTTGTAAATATGGATGGCTGATATCAGGTTAATTCTCACATAAGTCTACAATAATGTTTCCATGTGAGTCTGACTGAATTCTGATTTCATTCTAGGTACTCAAGTGAAGTGCTTAAAATATACTGTACATTCTAATTATATTTATGAGGATATTTTTATTTTTCATATTCTTCAAAGAAATAGAACAGTCTTGTAAAAAAAAACTTGCAACTTTCTTTGTGCTTTCTATATGTAGTACTGATAGATGTATAAAATACATGATGGCTATGAAGAAGAATTATATTTGGCCCATAGAGTGATTTAATTAATATTTTACAGAAATTCTGGGTGAAAATTGTCACGTATTGTTCTCAAATTCATCTCACTTTCTCAGTTCTGGGCATTTCAAAAACGTGCATTATTTAGTAACCTTATTGCAACCGTAGTAACCATACATTAGTACTTTAGTAACCGTATTGCTGATATATGTTACATATATATAACTTATATCATATAATTTATAGATTTGATAGGAACTCTCAAATTCTGTCTATGCAGAAATCAAACATCCAGACTGACTTTTCAATACAAACTACAATGTCATATTTTAGAGTATTCAGCACCCAATATTTCTCCTGTGCTCAACTCAAAATGACACATGACATAAGGATCTACTCTTAATCACTGATCTTTTAAAAAATTAATAGTAGTTATGCAGATGGGAACTATCTTTGGCTATATATGTCTTTATGCACCTTGAGTTTCTGGGATGAGAATATCTAAAACAAAATCATAGAATCAATGAATCATAGAATCATAGGATCAAAGACTGGTTTGGATTGGTAGATCATGCAAAAAAGGACACCTTCCAGTATACCAGGTTGCTCAAAGTCCTATCCAACCTGACCTTAAACACTTCCGGGGGTTGCTCTGGGCAACCTGTTCCAGTGCTTAACCATCCTCAAAGTAAAGAATTTCTTCCTTATATCTAAGCTAAATCTACCATCTTTTAGTTTAAAGCCGTTACTCTTTGTCCTATCTCTACACTCCCTGAAAAAGAGTTCCTCTCCTGCTTTCTTGTAGGCCCCCTTTAGGTACTGGAAGGTTGCTATAAGGTCTCTCCTAAACCTTTACGTCTTCAGTCTAAACAACCCCAACTCTCTCAGACCTTTGGTGTTCCAGCACCTTGATCATCTTTATGGCCATTCTCTAGACTTGTTCTAATAGCTCCATATCCTTCTTATAGTGGGGACCCCAGGGTTGAATGCAGTACTCTGGGTGAGGTTTCACAAGAGTGGAGTAGAGGAGGGCAATCACCTCCCTCGACCCCCTGGCTGTGTTTCTTTTTATGCAACCCAGGATACAGCTGGCTTTCTGGGCTGCAAGTACACATTGCCAGATCATGTTGAGCTTCTCATCCCCCAGGTCCTTTTCCAAAGAGCTGCTCTCAATCCTCTGTCCACCCAGCCCAGTATTTGGGATTGCCCCAAAACAGGTGCACTTGGCCTTAATGAGTTTCACAGTCTTCTCACAGGCCCACTTCTCAAGCCTGTACAGGTCCCTCTGAATGACATCCCTTCTCTCCAGTGTGTTGACTGCACCACACAGCTTGGTGTCACCACAAAATTTTTGAGTGTGTTCAGCTTCACTGTTCATGCTGCCAACAAAGATGTTAAACAAAGCCAGCCCCGATGCTGACCCCTGAGGAACACCACTTATCGCTTATCTCCACTTGGACATCGAGCCATTGACTGCAATTCTTTGAGTTCAATCATCCAGCCATTTTTTTACCCACAGAATGGTCCATCCACTCAAGATTCCTGAAGACCTTTTATTATTCCTATGCCACTGTTCACAGGTATAGTAAGGATTTAGTAAGTCCAAAACAGAACAGTGGCTTATAATTAATATATGTATATATATATTATTTTTTTTCCAGTAAGTGAAGCTTTTTTAGTTTCATGTATGTAAGCACCAGAAGGGCCAGATTTTACTGGTGTTATCCTTCCTTACAGCTTTCATGTCTTAAATTTGTGTGTTTTTGTAGTGTTTATTTGCAAAAGTTGCTTATTGCTGCAAACTTTTCATCTACTAAAGAAATAAAATTTGTTCTCCTTTCATAACTGTACTTTATCAATAGCACACAGTGTTCTTGGCATTTACTATTTTGAAAATTATTTTAGAAATACCTGTGGTATTTCTTAGTGAAATTGTTGTCAATAAAAGAGTTAGCAGAAATGACATTTAGATATTTATAAAACCTACTGCCTTTCAGTAAGATATGATAGTCAAAAGAAACTATCATGTATTAAACGCAATATACATCTGACAGGTTACGTGACAAAATGTTCTGTTGTTTCAACATATATCTTCTGTCAGTGAGTTTTGTGTTGCAAATCTATGACTAGCTGCCAAAATGTTTCATTAGCTAAATGAAGCATGATAGAAAGTAGATGACCTGCGTGTATTGGTAATCATTTATGTAGTTTGTGAGGTGTACTTCTGAATCACCTTGTTGTTACATGACTTTTCCCTAACACTTCTGATATTTTGAAAGCTGTTGCAAAATATACTCTCTGGGTAATGCCTTGATTACTTTCAGCATGTAGGATATAAATTAGGGCTCCTCTTCTATTGAGAAAAGGTGGGATGAGTATATGTTGTTGTTGTTGGTGTTTTTTTTTTTTTTTTTTTTTTTGTAACTTTGTTATTCTGCTTAGAGCTATTTATTTATTTATTTATTTATTATTTATCTACCTGCTCCAGAGCCTACAGTTAGAAACAGGTCAAATAAGATCTGTTATAAATGTAAAAATGAAGGTCTCTGATCCTCAATAGCACAGTGGGTAATTGCACTAGAAAGGCATTAAAGCACAGCCTTGCCAAATACATGAACATTTACAGCTGAGTTGGAGTAGGGTACAGGAACACAATAATGTCACAATCAGAGCTGCTGTAGTACTCCCAGAGAAAGAATTGGTAGGAAAACAATCCACATAAGATAGAAAAGATCTCAGAACATCTACATAACTATACTCATTGGGGTTTTGTTAATAATTTATCATCTTAATCTATGGCAGTGCAAACATTTGTCAGTCTTCTGATTTGAAATTTACCATTGTAGACATATTGTTGCAGTCTACTTTGTTCTTAATAAATTCTCAGGTGTTTCACTACCTCCATAAGGAGTGTATATAGGCAAGATTGAAATACCACAGAGGCTTGTACTTTTCCCATCTTGGCTTATTGACAACTACTTTTTAATATTCAAATATTCTTGGTAAAATTTATGATCTTCCATGGATTACATTTCTAATAAATGTATCAGGAATTGTTTCCAGATTTATATTTGTTTCCTACATGATCATTCTTATTCAAGGATAAGTCTGCACTTAAATTTTTCAGACACTTCCTACAGATGTCTCTTTTCATCAATTTTTTTTAAAGTTTAATCAATTTAAGCAGATGTTTTCAAGAAGAGGTAGAAGCATAAAGTTTAAAGGAATAGTTCAGATAAAAAGATTTGACATTTCTGAAAACCAGGTTAGAGAAGAAGTATTCTTATATCCATGTTGAAAAAAAGTTGTTCCATTTTATGTTGAAAAGTTTTTTTAATTATTGTTGTTTGTTTTTATTTTTGTTCCCCCCCTTTTCCCACTTGAAATTAAATAGCGTATTAGTAGCAGTAATTAGTAATTAGTACCTGAGAAAGGTTGGAACAAGTCTTTGTCTTCATTTATCAGTAAATCTGGTGTTGGTAGTCAGCAAGCATAGAGAAGAGATGTGAGAATAGAGTAATAGACAAATTTGGAGAGAACAAGATGAAAAAGTTGCAAGGACAAGAGATTGGAAGTAAGCAAGAATAAATGAAGGAATATCAGTTAGGAAAATTAGGGCAAAGCTGAGAACAGAAAAGACAAAAAATGGGAAGATGAGGAATATAGGGTGGGACTGAAGGAGGACGTAAGTATGCTGCATAATGGCCAAAAAATAAAGAGACAGAATAGGCAGAAAGGGCAACATAATAGCTGATAGGATAGGCTAAATGATTGTTGATCATTGTGGAAAATTTTCCTTTAAAACTCAGTATGGAATGCAGGACATTGTATATCTACCATTTGCTGTTGCTAGCACATATATGCAAAGTCTGGTGATAAGATTCATGTCATTAGTATCCCATACCATTTTATGGGAAAGGTATGCTGCTGTTGCTAGTTATTTTTGTAACTTGACTGAATTCCACAATGTGGAAACAAAAATTTCCAAGTCTGATGGGCTGTCTTGCTCTTTATTTAATTTAATTTTAGTTTAGTTTAGTTAGTTAGTTTTAAGCATTAGGTAATTATACTTTAATTATATAAATTTTGAAATAAGCAATGTTAAAGAGACATTAATAAATCTGGCTTTTTGAATCAAAAATTATTTTAGAAACATTTCATCTGAATTTAGTTTGATTTGTACAAACATGTCTGTAAGATACTTTCCTTAATATGATCAAATATTGTTTTTACAAACATCCTTGCATAATTCAGTACACAAAATGAAATATTTTGGGGCTAAATTCAAGGCACGTAGTGCATGAGGCTATTTTATTACCCACGCTCAGTTGCAGTAGAGATATACATAATGTAATATATTATGTTTTATCAACTCTACATAATACAGATGAAGAAAATTTGGTTTCATGGCTAAACTTTAATTTTATTTTATTTATTTATTTATTTATTTATTGATGCAGAATTCCTAGAGTTCAGTTCTGCTGCTCAGTTCATACAAACCAAACTTTTTGGAACTGACCACTGCCCACTTGCTGGGTTTTCAATGTGTGATACCTACACACTTTTTTGAAATTGTTTCATTAAAGCAACTCCATAACAAGTAATGTACAAGGGCCCAGTTCTTTGAAATATCAAGTCCTAGTCATTTCCAACTGGGCAGTATGAATTCCTGGATATTTAAAATTATTTCTTCTTATTTTCTCCTAGACACAGTTCCTTAGTTATAAAATCTGGATTTTAATCTCACTGATGTTCTGTAAAGAGAAATACATTAATGCATGTAAAATGGTTAGTTTCGATGCTAAGAATACAGGAGAAATATGTGTGAAGAAATTAATAGTTTAATGTTCAACGTAGGTTTAAAATACTATATTGATCTAGAGCTATATATAGAATCGGGGCAAACATAATATTGAATGGTGAAAGAAAAATAACAAGACAGAAAAATAATGTACCAGGTTACCGTTGCAAATTACATCAAAACACGTGAAAGTAAGAAGGCTATAAAGTCTGAATTTTGAAACTTAGATTATTGTTGTTATTATTATTATTATTATTATTATTATTATTATTATTATTATCTGTTGCTTTTAGTACTGCCTATTGCTCTTAGTACTACTGCAAAATACAGATTTCTCTTCTGGCCATTCAGAATCAAGAAGCCTGAGATTTCTGCTGCTTACAGTTCCTATGACAACACACACAGACTACTGTTTTTGTAATTTTTTAATCCTGTCAGCAGGTCCTTTTTCTCCTTTTTCTTTTACCTGTAAATATACAGGTAAATATGTTACCTAACATATACAGACAAATTTCAGGGATTGCTCAGTTCTTAATCCCAGACTTTATAGAATAAAATCATAGAATCATAGAATCATAGAATATCCTGAGTTGGAAGGGACCCTTAAGGATCATCAAGTCCAACTCTTGACACCGCACAGGTCTACCCAAGTTCAGACCATGTGACTAAGTGCACAGTCCAATCTCTTCTTAAATTCAGTCAGGCTCGGTGCAGTGACCACTTCCCTGGGGAGCCTGTTAAAATAGAGATATTAAATGATGTAGCCAGATTATACATTTGAAGACTATGGCCTTGTGTCATACAATAACACTATCAAACTGTTCTTGTATAAAAGTACTCTGGGTAGTCAGTGTAGTACATGCATTGATCATTAACTATATTAGATAGTTATTAGGATATTAGACTATTTATATAGGATATTAGACTATTTGTTACTCGTTTAAAAATGCAGTAGTGTTACTCATTTGTGGCTGGCAGATAACTCAGATTTGAGATCTTCATTGAATTTACTATTCTCAATTTAAGACATGAAGAATGATAACACACATATCATAATAAAACAATCATTAAGTAATCTGTATGTTAGTTTCCTAGCAACAGATAAACATAAGATAAGAAAAATAATCATACCAATAGGGCCTCTGTAATTATTTATTTTTCTTTTCTCCATGGAAAGGTTAGATATAGCTCACCAATAATCTCTTCTTGGCAGAACAAGATTTTCTTTGCAATAAAAATAGCTTTGTGACTGAAAGCTGACACTAGCATTTTGACAGGCAGTTTTACAAAGCAGTTCTTGGGTTTGAGGTCTATTTCTATAGTGTAATAAAACATACAACATAATTAATAGGTGCTGGCATCTTTACTTTTAATAGAAAAATATTTTTCATTAAAAATATGTCATGCTTCTTTACTGTGTTGAATTTTTGTGAATGTAGGCTAGAAGAAAGGCCTACAATGCAAGCAACACTCTGTTCAGAACTATTCATATTTAGCCAGGAATATTATTATTATTATTTTTAATGCAAGAGCTTTATGAAGTAATCATATCTTGCTCCAAGCTCTTGTAAATGTTTACTTGCTTCCAGACATGCCATTGATTTGCAAATGAATACAATTTAGTGGATGCACAAGTTTTTGCACAATTAGGACTCAATTTTAAGAGCATCATTTTCCCTTTTTAGGAGCAAGACAAGTTTCCTCAACAGCTGGTAAGAGTGCAGGCACATTTTTGGTTTGTTCTCTTACAGTAAAAGTTTTGTGAGAATGTTGTAAAAATAATATTTTCTGATGAATATTGAACAGGTCTAGTCCTGTGGCCCACAATCCTGAAAGCTCTATTTAATGACAGATCATTTTATGAATCTAGTAAATTGCTTTGGGTCCATGAAACTTCACTTTGTTTAGCACTGTCTTGCCACACTCAGAACTTTCTTCATTGTATGGATGATAAAAGTCCTTTCCCCACCCCTTTACATTTGTTATCAATTCTTATTCCACCACAAACTAAATAAAAATTCTACAAATAATAATAATAATAACAACAATATTTTTATTATTAATAATGATAATAAACAGGATGTAGAAATCTAGATTTTTTTGTTCTTTTTCTTTTGTTTGCCTGAATTAAACATATTACAAATCTATATTCATATCTAACTGACAACATAACCATGGTGCTTCATAATTAGTTTTTACTTGGTGCTTCTATTTAAGCTTCTACATACTGAATTCTGAGTTATCTGGCTTTAGAAAGAAATGAAGACTGAGTTGATATTTCCCATCTCCCAAATGGCATCATGGTGTTAGGGTTTTCCTTGTGATTGCCCAAAGTTTGATTCCAAATCTCTAGAGAAATGGAAGTTACCTGCTAATCTGAGATATATTTTTTGTTGTTGTTTTAAGGAAGGAAGTACAGTGTACTTCCTGCCATCTAAAATGTATTATGGGAGTGTTTCTATTTCTCACTTTAAAAATACAATAAAAAAATACAATAGTTATTATTTTATATCTTATCTGTGCCATAGACTACCTGTATTATTCTTTCATTTATAAGAACTTGCTTTCTCTTTTACAAGTTACTTATGCATCTGTGTTGGTTATCTGTAAGATTCCGCTACACTATCTGTCTTTAAAAGATTTCTGAGCACTGGTTTTAGAAATCATCTAAATTCCAGTCATCCTAGTAATTTACATATCACACATCCCTTTGTTATCCGTTACAATCTCATACTAGGTTATTATTATGCTCTATCACTTTTGACTCAGTCATAGAATAATAGGCTATGAAAGTATGTTGTCGTTATGTCAATTTTTGAGAAAAAAAATAAAATATATATATATATATCCTTTGAAATTGTTTGGTGTTACTAAATGAAAAAGAGCCATGACTAAGTTTCAGTTAAATTTTTATCCATATCTGTTTTAATTTCAAAGCTATTACTGAAAGAATAATGACAATTTGGCTTTATCAGGGTAATTATCCCCTGCTTTGGTGTATTCTGTTTTCTATTGTTTTAATTGAACAGCATGTAGGGATAATGAATGTATGCTTGAGAATGCATCATAAAAGAGACATTACATGTCTCTTTTTGTGTCTTGTGTTGGGTTCATTTACTGGTGCCTACACTTTAAAGTTATCAGTCCCCATCTTTGATATGAACTGTTTTGCATCCACATTTCTCTAGGATAGCCATTTCTGTAACGCACCAGACAACACAGAAGAGGCAGGCAGAAGAAGCTGGGGGGTGGGGAGTTTTAAGGAAGGGGGGTGAAGGGTGAGGGGGAAGGTGTTTCAAATTTGCTTTTAGTTTCTCACTGCCTTATTTGTTAGTAAAAGTCACTAAATTTTTAGTCTGGGAACACACCCAACTGTTACCTATTTCATTACCTTTTCAATGATCTCACGGAATACTGTAATAAGTGATTAATATACAAACTGTACAGAATGAAACTGCCACCTGCAACATTTATGAATTCATCACATGCCTTTCTAGCCTCCTGTTCCTCCTTATGTGATTGTGAAACAGTCACAAAAGACAGCTGCACATAAGACAACATCCAATAAGCTGCTGGCCCCTCTAGTGCTCCTGACTTGCTTTGTTCATTGTGCTCAATGAACAAAGCCACAATACGATTTTAGTTGTGCCTCATTCTTCAAAATGGAATTATATGAATTACTACTTCATGACTGGATTTTTCATTCTGGTACAAATATTGATCCAGAACTTGCAGAATATGGAAATTAATTCCCCTGTGTCCTGTGGAGAGGCCCATGGTGGAATAAGCTGTCCCACTGCAGCCCATGGGTCCCACGGCAGAGCAGATCTTTATGCTGCCAATGAACATTTCCTGTTTCCTTGGATTTTCTGTCGAGTCCATCCACCAGCAAGACAATAAAGGAAAGAGTATCACCACTGATATTATGTGAGATCATATAAAATTGAAATGGAGTTCAACATTTGTTTGAGCAACTGATATTTAAAAATACTTAAAAAGTTTGCTAGCTGAATCAAATATATGAAAGAGAAAAAGAGTCATGTGTTTATAAATAATACTGAAAAATGAAAAATAATTGTGCATAAAAAAGTAAGAATATAGAAATGAGACAGCTTTGAAGACAAACTGAAGAATTTTTACATTATCAGAATTTGTATATGGAAGCACAGACTAGAGGGAAAAGACATACTATTTTTAAACAGATAACTCACAACATACCTGCAAACAGTCACTTTAAGTGATTGTCCTGGTTGTCATGGATGATGATAACAAATGATTTTTGTATGATTCATAATTTCTGCAACCTGAAACTTTCCTGACCTATTAATATTTTCCAACATGCCAACAAATCATCCAGAGAAGAATTATAGTCACTATAGGGAAAAGCCATTTATAAGGATGTTCTGAGGTAAGAAAACTTACAATTAAAGTCATTGTAAAAGACCCAAAAAATCTAGGTGGCATCTTGTAGACCTAGTCTGTAGTACCATGTAGTACTGCTCTTCACAAAAAGGCAGGAATCTGACTCCTGAAATAATATATGGTAATAAAACAAAAAAACATTATCACATGTTATTTGGCTTTTGCTATTGGACTGGTTTGTTATTATTCTCTGTGCAGATAAACTTTTACTCCTTAACTATCAGTCTACAGCAGGGAATTCCGGAGTTCAGTCTGTGTAGTAACAGATGAAGTTATTAACAATTAAATCAGTCAGTATATTGCCAAATGTGTTCCTGTGGCATGAAAAACTTTGAACAACAAAGTTCCCTTTCTGATCATTACCCCTGTCAGAAACAAAACATATGCCTAAACATAGATGAACCTACGGTACAGAAAAATAAGCTGTGTTACAAAACGTTGCACAAGGGGAAGTTTAGGTTAGGAAATAGGAAACATTTCTTCCCAGAAAGAGTAGTCAGGCATTGGAATGGGTTGCCCAGGGAGGCGGGTTCAAGGACCTGGTGCTTAGGGACATGGTTTAGTGGGTGATATTGGTAGTAGGGTGATGGTTGGACCAAATGATATTGAAGGTCTCTTCCAACCTTAATAATTCTATGGTTCTATGATGGTGAATAATTTATATTTTATTTTAATATTAAGCATTTTGAATGTTCTGTTTTTCTCTCTTAAACAAGCTTAACATCGGTTGTAATCTAGTCCAATTACTTCTCATGTGTATAGACAACACAGAGAAGAGACCTTCCATTTTTTCTTTTGTATGTGTGATTATCTATATATATATCTGTAGTGACTTATAGAATTTAAATTATGGACATTATCTCCTGAATATTTAGTAAGAGGACTAAATCTAAACAACACACAAGAACCATCATTTTCATTTCCCCTGGTACAGAGGCTATTTTTCACTTTAAATAATGAGAAAAAATAATGTTTCTCACTACAGATAAGAAGACAATATGAACAGGATCTGGAAATGCATAGGCTATATTATAATTTAACCAAAACAGTACACTACTAAAATATTACCAGTCCTGGAACAGGTTGCCCTAGACCATTAACACATAGCCACACTGCTTGCTAAAGAGCTATTCTACTGAGATTAGCATGTGATGAATGTTACTACTGGAAATACAACTCAAAAAAGTGTTTTTGTGTGAGACATTTTGTTGCTGGATTTCCTCTAGGCTTCTTTCTCATTGTATTTAAAGTAAAGTACATTCATTAAATTAGGGGCAAATCATCCTCATTACTTGGTTTGAATAAGTTAGAAGCACCATTTTGCATGAAATGAGCATTTTGCTTTGCTGAAATTGTTTGTGGAAATATAAGATAAGATTAAGATGATATGTTAATTCAACAAAAATAAAATTATTATTTTCCCTGAACATTCTTCTCTAAAAATAGTTAACTAAACTGCCTTAGTGGACAGCACCTGAAAAAAATCCATTACTTCTTACCAGTTGGTGTTCCATTGGTGTTCTACAGTGTTCTACACTGTAGAACATACCTTCTCTTCTTACCTGGCCTTGCTGTGTTTCAGAGGCAATACTTGTTGATTTTTATCCTAATTTTGTTGTATAAAATAATTAGATGCCTCAGTTGTAGTTTACCAATTTTTTTTTGGTAAACTTTGTTGCATGGATGTCTAGCCTTGTATGTGCTTATTCTTCTCAGTTGTTTTTAGCTTTATACTTTTTCTCATCTATTAATACAGGAAAATTGAGTGAAACTGGATGGCAACTTCCGGGCAAGCTTGCACTACCCAAATCCATGCTTCTTAGATAAATGATTCATGTACTTCACAGATAGTATCTTTATGCACTTTGACAGAATGTATGAAGAGAGAAGACAATGTTCTTGACTTAATGAATGTGCAATCATATCTGCCTCCTAAAGGACAATGTCGATAGCTGTCTCTTCCAAAACCAATTGAAACTTTGTCTTTGGATATACACAATTAAAATGTCCCCTCCCCTCTCTCCCCCCTCCCCCCCCCCCCTGTGGTAAGTGAATGTGACATTTTAATGAATTGTTCAGAAATTTTGGGAAGTCAAATAACGTTTTTTTTTCCTTTCTAATTTTAAAGAAAGGGTTTCCAGAAGATATTGCAAATGATCTTTAAAGAACATTAAAAAAAAAAAAAAAAGTTAAAAAAAAAAAGGTAAACATTTCTTTGAGATGTGGAAGTGAGTTCAGGGCATGGTCATAAATTGAACTAGTTCTTATAACTGAATAATATAAATGCTTTTTAAAACAACTTTTTTTTTTTTTTTCCTCTAAATGACATAGTTTTCCAAATGACTTTCTTCTAAGATATCTCCCACTAATGCTGAAGAAATATATTTTTTATTGCATAGGCTGTGACACTTAAACTCCACATCTGGACTTCCAAGATATACTATACACAAAAATACACTATAAGATTTATTTATTTATATCCTAATGAACATCAATAGATTTTTTTTTTCTAAAGAAAACATTATTTTTCAGCAAAAAATATTTTGAAAAATTATTTTTTATGGTGTTTTAAATAAGATTTTTGGTAATTCTTTGAATGTGATAACAATGAGAGACTGGGAAGGAGGAAGCAGCTTCATGATAGTGTGTCCTGTAGAAGACAGCATTTTCACTTAGAGTTATCTCTTTCCTGCCTTGTTAAAAATAAGATGTTATGTTACTTCAAAATAATTTTAAATGAGTTGTTCATTTTATTTTCTAAAATTATAATTTTAAAAATATAGGATTATGGTGAAATTCCAAAATATTTTCTGCATTTGAAAAACCTGTTCTGCACTGTCAAAATTGCTTGTTGCAGTGTATTGGGTCTAGCTGAGATGGAAATAAT
Organism: Anas platyrhynchos; assembly: GCF_047663525.1. NCBI lineage: Eukaryota > Metazoa > Chordata > Aves > Anseriformes > Anatidae > Anas > Anas platyrhynchos. The sequence goes on along the minus strand of NC_092588.1, from coordinate 58,116,089 downwards.
TTTTCTCATTGCAGCATTTTGGATTTGTGACTAATACAGTGTTGATAACAGACATGTTTTGGCTCATGTTTTACAGCGCTTGCACACTATTGAGGTTTTCTTTTTTTCCACTTCTCCAGTTCTGTCTCTGCAGTGGGTAGCCTGGAAGTGTGCCTCCAGAACAGCTGACTTGAATAGATGAAAGGGTATTCCATACTATGTGGTGTTGTGCTCAGTGATAAAAGCTAGGACAAATTGGAAAAAACTGTAGCTTTGGTGTCTGTCTTCCCAAAGCAACTAGATCATTGAAATAATTTTCTGCTGTTATTATTATTATTTTTTTACATAATATTTTTTTTTTTCCCCCTTCACAAAGCCCCTAATACTCTTCCTGGTAAAAACAGAAATTGTTTGACTTTCTTTCTAATTATCTAAGTATCCTTTTTAAAATTCTTTTCATTTGTCTGAATGCAAGTTACATCAAATTTAGAATCATGGAACAGTTAAGGTTGGAAGGGACCTCTAGAGATTGCCTAGTCCAATCACTCTGTTTAGATTGAGGTCAACTCAGACAGACTGCCCGAGGTTGTATTCAGTCAGGTTTTGATTATCTCCAGTGATGGGGATGCCACAACCTCTCTGGACAACCTGTTCTAATGTTTGACTCAGACAAATTCATTCACTCCCTCAGAGTGAATGAATTTCTTCTAATGTTTCAAATGAAATTCCTGTATTTCAGTTTGTTTCCAATGCCTTTTGTCTTGGAGTTGGGCACTTCTGAGAAGAGCCTGGCTTCCTTTTCTTTACTGCCTCCTATTAGGTATTATGCACAATGATGAGATCATGCCTGAACCTTCTCTTCTCCAGGCTGAAAAAATCTAGTTCCCTTAGCCTCTTACATGACAGTTGTTTCTGTTTCTTAATCATTCAGAAACTTGCTAGCTATAAGCAAATGTAAATAAAATTTACATCCGGAACAAATGCAAGGGATTTTTTATTTTATTTTATATTTTTTATTTTATTTTATTTTATTTTATTTTATTTTATTTTATTTTATTTTATTTTATTTTATTTTATTTTATTTTATTTTATTATTTTATTTTATTTTATTTTATTTTATTTATTTTTTCATCATGTTTATAGATTCAATTTGGAGAACTAAAGTAGTAGAAAACATTATTCTGGGAGTGATAACTGAAAACACAGTCAACACTTAAAAGATGTAAAGTGTATGCACAATATGAATTAACTTGATCATTGCTAAGTAAATAAAATTATTACCACATCTTAAAAACACTTTTTTTGTGTGTGTGTCTGTGTGTATAGCTTCCTGATATTGCTTAACAGTACTTAAAAGAGGAAGAAGAGAAAGTCCAAATTAAAAGAATGAAACTTCCACATGTGGCCCAATAGAATTAATATTTTCAAGTGGTTATTTACTTTTTATCAATACATTTGAGACAGGATAACTGTTTGTAGATAATTTATGCTAATCTGTTCATTCTTGTATGTGAGAAAGTCCATGGGGCCGGATGGGATCCACCCGAGGATACTGAGAGAACTGGCAGAGGAGCTGGCCAAGTCGCTTTCCATCATTTATCGGCAGTCCTGGCTATCGGGGGAGGTTCCAGTTCACTGGTGGCTAGCAAACGTGACGCCCATCTACAAGAAGGGCTGGAGGGTAGACCCGGGGAGCTATAGGCCTGTCAGTTTGACCTCAGTGCCAGGGAAATTCATGGAGCAGATTATCTTGAGTGTCGTCATGCAGCACTTACAGGGCAACCAGGCGATCAGGCCCAGTCAGCATGGGTTTATGAAACACAGGTCCTGCTTGACGAACCTGATCTCCTTCTATGAAAAGGGACACGCTTGGTGGATGAGGGAAGGTCTGTGGATGTGGTCTACCTTGACTTCAGTAAGGCTTTTGACACCATTTCCCACAACATTCTCCTCAAGAAACTGGCTGCTTGTGGCTTGGACTGGAGTACGCTTCATTGGGTTAAAAACTGGCTGGATAGCCGGGCCCAAAGAGTCGTGGTGAATGGAGTCAAATCCAGTTGGAGACCAGTCACTAGTGGAGTCTCCCAGGGCTCGGTACTGAGGCCAGTCCTCTTTAATATCTTTATCAATGCTCTGGATGCGGGCATCAAGTGCACCCTCAGTAAGTTTGCAGATGACACCAAGCTAGGTGCGTGTGTTGATCTGCTCGAGGGCAGGAAGGCTCTGCAGGAGGATCTGGATAGGCTGGACCGATGGCTGAGGTCAACTGTATGAAGTTCAACAAGGCCAAGTGTCGGGTACTGCACCTGGGGTGCAACAACCGCAAGCAGAGCTACAGGCTGGGAGATGAGTGGTTGGAAAGCTGCCTGGCAGAGAAGGACCTGGGAGTGATGGTTGATAGTCATCTGAATATGAGCCAGCAGTGTGCTCAGGTGGCCAAGAAGGTCAACAGCATCCTGGTTTGTATAAGAAGCAGTGTGGCCAGCAGGGCTAGGGAAGTGATTGTCCCCCTGTACTCGGCTCTGGTGAGGCTGCACCTCGAGTACTGTGTTTAGTTTTGGGCCCCTCGCTACAAGAAGGACATCGAGGTACTCGAGCGGGTCCAGAGGAGGGCAATGAAGCTGGTGAGGGGCCTGGAGAACAAGTCTTAGGAGGAGCGGCTGAGGAAGCTGGGCTTGTTCAGCCTGGAGAAGAGAAGGCTCAGGGGCGACCATATCGCTCTCTACAGATACCTTAAAGGAGGCTGTAGCGAGGTGGGGTTGGTCTATTCACCCATGTGCCTGGTGACAGGACAAGGGGGGATGGGCTAAAGTTGTACCAGGGGAGTTTTAGGTTGGATGTTAGGAGGAACTTCTTTACCGAAAGGGTTGTTAGGCATTGGAACGAACTGCCCAGGGAAGTGGTTGAGTCACCATCCCTGGAGGTCTTTAAAAGATGTTTAGATGTTGAACTTAGTGATATGGTTTAGTGGAGGACTTGTTAGTGTTAGGTCAGAGGTCGGACTCGATGATCTTGAGGTCTCTTCCAACCTAGAAATTCTGTGATTCTGTGATTCTGAAAAATCTACTTAAAAGAAATTCCACAACTTCTCTACTATTGATTTTTATCTTAATAATTAAAAGCTGTTATAACAGCTAGTGAATTATTGACCCTAAAATATTTTTGTGAAATTCTTTTGTCCTCCTTTATATATGGATTGAGATATAGACCACAGTTAAGAAGCATTACTATCACTATTTTTAAAAATTATTTTTCTCTAATTGAATCATACTTATCTATTTTATTGAGAAAACATGAGATAATCATCAAAACAATACTGAGGAACCCATTAATTGCCCTATATATTTTCCCTAAATCTCTTATATTTTTCTGCTGATCTAGATTTTTCTCAGCTCCATTAATATCCATTGTTAGATATCCCAGATGTTTTCTTTCAAGCTGATGTCCCAGACTTGGAGTAGTTCTTGTGTAGAGTTTTAATTACCCTGAACATGGTAGAGCAATGATTTGTGCATTATTCATGACACCAACAGATTCTTTCCTATCTTGCTACTTCCATGTTTGTGCTTTGGTTTTCATCTCCTACCTAAGATACAACATGCTTTGTTGAAGCATTGATCACTGTATTTGTGTATCAAAACCACATTGAATTCTGATTGTTCCAGTTTGGTCCATGGATATTTTATTGCCTTATCCAAGTTGTGAATAAGTTGAACTAGTCAGAAGCAGGTTGCATATGGAAATTCTTAGTCTAAGGCACTGAAGGTTAGTTGAGGTTCATCCTGCAGGTAAGTAAATTGGTTATACTTTCAAATGAAAAATACAAATATCTTTGGATTTTTTTAATAATTATTTATAATGTTGCTTATATATAATCTTGTTTATAATGAAGAACCAAAGTCATATATTGGAGTCAGTACTGGCCTTTTGTGATTTATGAAGATATTAAAAATAAGATGGAAAATTTTAATCTCAAATGGATTTAAGGCATATCAGAAATGCATCTGTGAACAATGAATTCAAAGTCATGCTAGTTGTTCCAAAGCAATTAATTACAATGGACATTTTATTTATCTGTGAACAGTATTGGAATAAATATGAATATAGAAGTTCAATTTGAGCTCAGTGGGTGAAGAAATCAGTATGTCAGGGGGAGAATCTGTATGTACAGTCTATTTCCTCTACTGAAATGATTGAATAAGAAGCATACTTCTATCTCTCTGGACCCAGAAACATGATTTTCCAGTTTAACGGATTGGGCGAAAGACTGTGTACCTCAACATCATGTTTATAGTAAAAAGCTTGGTACAGGAATTGTATCTGACATCCTGGCCTTCTAAGACTTCTTTTTTCTTCACATTAATCTTAGTGGTCCATACTTTAAACAGATTGCTTCACTTTTTATTTCACCTTTTGTGAGATTTAATGTCCTCCTCTAAACATGACCAGTGGTAATGAAACAACAAATCAATTTATTGGCTTTCTTGGGTGTTTGGAACATAAAATGCCAAAGGTGATGGTGTCCTTGGAAAATATCTAGAGACTTCACCACTGAAAAAATGCAACAATTCCTGTTTCAGTTAGTTACCGTAAAATAATTACTCAGTAATTATTTTATATATATAAGTAATTATTTTATAATAAAATTATTAGTAATTATTATATATATATAATATATATATACATATATATATTATATATATTTAAAATTTGTACAAAATGTCTTAGTAACAATGGAATAAGAAATAAAAGTTAATAACTTGCACATAATCAATTTATCAATTCACTGGTAAAATGCTGACAGTAAGATCTGACAACTGTAGGGAGTAGGAAGCTCTGCTTCTTGAAAGTAAGAAAATCTGTGCTTTTCTGCACTGTTACCTCTTATGAAGTATAATGTGAAATTGAGACATGTACTTCTACCTTTCTCTGTAGAGTTTTCTTCCCCTTCATATCTTAATTATCACAGCATTTTAAGTGTCAAAATGAATGACAGATAGATACAAGGCTACTTTGAAAGTCTGGCTTTAAACCATGTGCCTCTATTTTACATCTCTTACACAGCCACATGTTTTCTCTTGGAGTGTTAACACTATAAAGTCACAAATCAGAAATCTTGGATGGCAGTGACATAAATATGGCTATTTTGTTCCATTAACCAGAAGCTGAAGATATAAATAAAATTTTACTGGGTACTCTGATCACTAGAGTAGGATTAAAATCTTCTTAGCAAAAATAAAGATTGTTTTGTCAAAGTCATAAGTAGGTACTTCACACCACAGTTATTGTTGTCAGGTAATGAGTTGTCTGCTTGATAAATACAAGGGTATCAACTATTGACCTGCTGGGCCTGAGGTCTGACATGATTTTTCCACAATAAATAGTGAGATATTAAATTATGCTGGTAAATTTATTTTCAGAATTTCCAAATATTTGGTATTATATTACAATTTTTTCAAAAGGCAAAGCAAAAAGAGGTTAAATCACAAGTATCCATTAATTTAGGTTTCGTATTTTAAATAATCTGAAATCTATTTTTCAAAATGTTATATTGATTTATAATATTTTTCTTTTCACTAGATGAACACTTTAGCCTCAAGTTCTCAACATACAGAAGAATACTATTACCAGGCATCCAGGGAAAGTTTAATCTTAGGTGTTTTATTTACATCAATATAATAAAAATATTATTATTATTATTACTATTGTTATATATATATATTATTATTTTTTTTTTCAATAACACGCAGCAATTCTGTGCAAAGCTAGAAACAAAAATACAGTTTTTCAAGGCATGATTTTACTTACTAATGTGTAGGGCTATGGCTTCTTTTCTTAATTCTGTGTGCTCTTACCACCTTTGGTGACAATTTATTCAACCCCAAAGCACAGTCCAATCTTTGTGTTGAATGAAGAATCGATCAAAGTTTGTATAAAATTAGTATGTGAGCTCATAAAAGCTGAAGGAGGAACAGACACAGTACACAATTTTGATTGAATAATAAATGTGTTGGGCATACATTTCTCATTCTCAGTTCATTTAAACAGATGCTTTAAAAAAATTCCTCTGAAACTGTGGTTAAAATGAAGGGATGTGCTTAGTTTTTGTCTTTTGATTGTTATGTCCACAGCTTCTCAAATTCACTTTCAGATTATTTCATTATCTCTCTGGCATATATGCAGGTAAGCACAATTTGTTTGATGAAAGTGTTTAAAAGGAATAGGTTGTTGCTATCCTTTTCTTTTTCTCCTAATATGGTAGTTCTGCTTGTAGGTATTACTTTAAATGAGTTTGATTAGTAAAGGAATAGATTATTATCCATGATTCCAAACTAATTGTATAGCAACAAAAGGATGAATAGCACCAAACCAAGGATCTAAAGAGGCTGCTAATGAACATGAGTTCATAACCTTATTTCCTTTTGTTGATTTGGTGGAGCATGTCTAAAATGACAGCAGAAGCACTAGCAATCAGTGCATTTGAATAAAACAAATCACATTAAATGATTAAATATTTACAGAATCACAGAATCACAGAATTTCTAGGTTGGAAGAGATTTAGCTTTACTTCTTTCTATTTCAAGATAATAGACTAGTCCAAACTGACACTGTTAGCAATAAATGATATAAAGAATTTTTATTTTTCCTCTGATTTTTGGATGGGCCAATATTTTGGCATATAACAATCAAATCTCATGTCAAAGAAGATTTAACTGGAATTTCTCAGTACAAATAAAGGATAACTTATTTATTTATTTTTCTCTCATACATGTTTTCTCTATTTCAGAAATCAGAAGTTCAGAAATGTAGTAAACATATATTTCAATCTGAAGTGTATTTACATATGTACTGAATGTCTTTGCTTTACAGAAATTTCTCTGTTATAGATTTTGTCTGAAAATTTTCATCCAAATGAAAAATTTCCCTGTAGTTAATGAGTGGCACAATACAGCATCAATTTAACAAAAGTTTTATTGGAAGTACTGTTATGTCTGCAATGTAAACAAAGCAAATAGAGAAGAAATGAGGAGCTATGATGTAAAATGTGGAAGACTGAAATCTACCAAATGTACTGATTTTTTTTTAATATTTTCCCTTCTTTCATTTAATCAAATATTTTTTCATTGTAATTATTGTAATGAGAAAACAAGCAATTGCTTTGAAGAGAATTTGCAGAGTTGCAGAGTGTCATTGGCATCATGTTTAAGCTAACAGAGACAATTCCACTATATTTTGCATTAGGTGGCAATCTAATGTGAAAATGCCAAAAAATAACAATCATATTTTTCCATTGGTCTACACCAATAATCAGGAATCTGTCAGCCAAACTGATATTTCTGCTTGCAGATATTAAACATAATTCATATTATTTTAACTTGCAGTCAGCAACCACCGTTTGTTCTATTGGTTATCATTTGAAATCTGGTGATGATGAGAGATGATGGATTCAGTTTGCAGCTGCAGTTTTTGACTCTGATAGTGAATGACCAAAATCAGATCTTTTAAATTCTGATCTTTACATATACTTATCACCAAACAACAACAACAACAACAACAACAATTATTTACACTGTGTTCTCTGCTTAAGAAGAAGCATCAGTATATGGCCTTAAAGAAATGCATATAAAATATAGTATTGCTCTCAGTTTAAAGATATCATGAATAGATGCTAAAAAAAAAATCACACTATACCATTTAATTGGTTTAACAAAAAACATTTACATTAAAAAAAACAAAGCTACTGTGTTCATCTTAATAATATATATATCTGTATATATATATTCTGACACAAAAATTTCTGCTAGATCTATGTCAAATGGAAAGATGAAAAGTAAATTTATAAAGTAGCTGCATGAAAATTGGAGTACGTTTCTAACATTAACACACGTGAATACACATAACCATAACAGCATCTTACCCTGAAATTGAAGATGCCTATAGACAAGAGACATAATCTGTGAATACTGGGTAGTTAAATTATTTCTTACTTCTTCAGGCAGAAAATGATAAAATATTTATTATTTATTTATTTGTACTTGAATTCCATAATGTGAACTGGAACTTAAAATGTAGCTTCTGCAGTATGTATCCCAGAATCTTTACAAACATGTTCAGTACTACAGGTACCACTTGCAAAGAGAATTTCTAAGCTCTTGATGTTATCCAGTACATTCAGAACAACCCTTTTCACTTTGTTTTCATTCAGATTTAATAACATTAACCTTAAGAAAAAAAGTTTTCTTCAGTTTCAGCGGATTTTTTTTCTAACAAGTTAACAGGAAGAGAAATTAGCTAGCACTTATTTTTCTCCTTTTGTCTTACATTTCTTTGCTAAGCCTACATGAAATATGTGACAAAATTCCTGACAGCAGTAGAACTTACCTTCTGCAAGTTCTATTGTCAATTTCATACACCTTGGGGAGAGACTTTCACTTTCATTTCTGTATTTTGCATGTTTTATTAGCCCTACAGTGTTCTGCTATCTCTCTTCTCTCTCTCTTTTTTTTTTTTTTTTTTTTTTTTTCTTCCATGAGCTTCCTTGAGTATTGAAAGAGGATCAATCTCATGTTGTGGATTCAGCCAGTCCACCTTGAACAGGAGCAAATCTACCCACTGTGAACATTCAGTTCATGCTGGTTTGCATCCTGATTTCAACTGGGAAAGATAAGCGTCCGCTTTTTAAGTGGAAAATAGGTGCATAACATATTCACTTCAGATACTGATTGTGTCATTTTATACAATACCATAGAGTGTAGAGACATATATACTGTTTATTTTGTATTTAGTCAATTTAAAGCCAATCATACTCTCTTTTCATTTTTTTTTTAATTGAAAAAGCAGTAAAAAGCAACAAAAATCACCACATCCCTTCTATTGATGTTTGTTGATGTCTGTTTCAGATACAATTATATTTGTATTTTTGAATACTATGAAATAACTTTGTATTATGCCTCAGAATAAAATCTCCTGGAGCAGTGTATACTGATGATGATGTACTTAAAGTTTTGTAGCTCAACTCATAGTTCAGGAACGTGTGAATACAAGACCAGTATTGTGACACATATTTGTCTTTGATCATTATTACGTATTACTGATGTTAGTTTAGCTTACGGCATTACTTTATAGATAATAAAACAGCTGCTACATTTCTAATGAACTCCTGAACTGTAAGTATTACCTTAACAGCAGAATAGGGATGACTGGTGACAGCCAATCATTCAAGAAACAAGTCAAGAACCTGGAGTTTCCTGACCAGGTTCTGTCTCTCTGTCATCTCACAGCCATTCTTCTGTTTAGAAAGAGAAAAATGGAAACCGGCTGCTAACCCTTAAATCATTATCTGACCAGAAATTTATCCTGCAAATTGGTTTAGATTTTTTTTTTTTTAATTGTATATATATATATTTATAAGGCAGGACATAGGATGAGCACCTTCTTGTTCAAGGCTTTTTGCATAGAAAACTTAAGACAAAGCATTAAAAAAGGGCTCAAAAGTTGTTCCCAGTGTTCTCAAGAATTTGCAAATAGATAACTTATTAAGATCCCTTTAAATGACCAATCAAATAAAATAATCTAATAACAAATAAGATGTGTTTCACAAACTTAGTACCTTAAAAATATTTTCTAAAACAGAGTTAAGCTTAAAAAAAGAATAGGTTTTATATTTGTAGTACATCCTCACATTGATCTCAGTAAGCTATTTTGAATATTCCACAAGTATGCAACTCTGAATGTAGTGGTCTGACTTTGAGTGGAAAAGTGTCATTATTGTCTTTTATTTTTATCTCAGATTTTTCTCTATTTTACTCCAATTTTAAAAGCTCTGTCGTTTTCTTTCATTCATTTATTACCAGTAACAACTTTCAAGCACCCGGCTTTAATGAAGAACTTTTAAGACTTGATATATTTGTAAACATTTTTTTTCATCTTTTTCAATTTTTCACTCACAATACACAGCATAAAAATGCAAAAATCTACAAGGTAGAAAGAGTCAATAATATCTAGCTGCTAAAGTGACTTTTGTTTGACAATTTTTCTGAAGACTGTATATAAACATACAACAGTTAAATAGGATCCACAGAGACCCCTTTAAGGTCTTTATGAATATTTGAAAGGGCATCTGGATCCATGGCTACACAGGGCAATCAATTGCTATGAATTTTTATTTCCCCAAGCACTCAAAGGGAATGACATGATAGCTATGTATTATAAACAATCTTCATTTAAAGAAATATGGGGCTTATTTGGGTAGGACCAGAGGTAAGACGAAAAGTCACACATAAGTAACCTCCTTTAAATTGAGCTAGTTATTTAATTATTACCACAATTATTATAAAACTGAATGTTTTTTACATGTATATATATATATATATATATATATATATATATATATTTTTTAATTCCAACACTACTTTGGAAATTTGAAAAGTCTCAGGAGCCTGAAGAAATGAATAATGAAAACGAATCTTTTTACAAGAACTAAAAATCAGATTAGAAATTGGGCTTTTGAAGGTGTCCTTCCTTCTACAGAGACTACTTTTCAAAAAACACTGAGAGAGAAAAATTCAGACCTTTAAGCTTATCTTGTCTTTCACCACATATTTTAAAGTTAGAGATTTTGTCAGAGGCAATTTAAAATGTTATTGTGCCACTGGAAATCCTATGGTTATTATACTGACATTCATTTACACATATATTTTGTGCTATATATATAAGGTAAAACACATCAATATTAACTGTCTCACTGATACATGTAATAAACCTGTAAGAGGAAGCATATTATATATATTTAAAATGAATAATACCACAGGGTAATTTCTATTTGGTATTACTCTTTTTGGAAGACTGGTCAGGACCAAAATGTTGTTCTTAACCAAGATTAAGCTCAAATTGTGTAGATGGAACTTAGGAGATCCAAAAGAAAATCTCTACATTGCAGAAATACAACATAGTATATGTTAATTGATATAGTTTATATAGAAATACTAGAGTAGTGTACATATTACTACAGAAATGAAGCTCATAATTCACTGGTGTGGGTACTCAGTCCAATGTATCACCACTAAAGTGGCATGTATGCAGCTTGCTTCTTTGAGATTTTAAATTCACTCCACAAATATAGCTATTTAATCAGCCATGACATCACTAACTCCAGAAATATTGTGTGGGAGACACAGATGAAAGGCTTGGTTCAGAATGTGTCACAGTTACTTTAAGATACCCAAAGATATGTACTCTGTAGATTACTCATTCTTTAGTTAGCTCAATTTTTAGGAACGTTTTAATCTAAACACATTACTAGCATATAAATTGCTAATAGTTGGTAGATTTGAAGAAGCCAATTTGCAGGGATTAAAATATACGATAAAATATTTGTGTGGTGATTATTTAGGGTCCTTAGGGAATAATCTTACCTGAAATCTGTTTTCTTGGACTTTGGTCTTAGAAAAAACTGCTTTCTCTACAGCATTTCTTATACAGAAGCCATTGGCCATAAAAGGTTCTGAAAGGTGCTAAAGCTCACAGAATTTCTCAAAACTCATCACAACTGAATTCCTTGTCATTTCCCAGATTTATACCAGAAGCATTATTTCTATAAATATTATATATGTGTATATATATATATATATACATATGTGTGTATATATATATATGTATATACACATAGATGCTTAAAGTATAGAACATACAGATCAATGATTTTAAGTAGGGTAAGAAGATGTACATTGGTAGTTATTGTTCCTGTATCTTGTGTCCTGAGGTTTCTCCTCGAGTTATTTTTGATCTATAGATAGACATTAAAAGATAGTCGACTTAGGCACATCTGAAAATCTACTTCAATACTCAAATACAACTAATTCAGGGGTCCTCCAGATTAAATAGCAAATGAAGTAAGCCAAGTACAAAAAAAATTTAATTATATATTGTTTTCAATTTATTTCAATTAAATGATGTATTGTGTTTTTAGCTTCACCTTTTTGTTAGGGAAAAAAAGTTTAAATACAGACTACACGTTGCCTTCTATTATATGCATAATATAAGTGTCTCTCAGTTTAATGCTAGGAGGTTATTTTTTTGTGGATGCTGAATTTAAGATTTACATGTTAATATTGGCTAATGTGTGTATAAGGAATGCGTTGCTGTTTATGTCTTTTGGCTGATGGACTGAATATGTTGCATGAGTTTGTTAATAGTGGCCCATTGATTTTAATGTTTCTTGTTCTGAGTATATAACTAGAAAACGGTTTGAAAACTCGAAAGCTTATATATACACATTACTCTCACACCTCACTTTAGCTGTTAAATTGCAATTTGAGAAAATGTCAGGAATAAAATTATGCGTGTGTAGTATTTGTAATGCTGCGTATTAAGGCATGCCAATCTGCTGAAATTACTGGAGTTATAGCATGAGAAAAACATACAGGATGAGACTTCTAGTAACACAAGATCTTCAAGAATAACAGTTTCCTGCATCAATTTTATAAATCACTTTTTGTTATTCAAATAATGTCAAGTGAAGTCAAATGAGGTCCTTTTATTTTGTAAACTGTACTGAAATACAACCCTGGCCCTGATGTTGGACAACAGTTATGGGTCAGATTCTGCTTCACTACTTCTGGGTACATTAAATACAAATTTTCTCTCTCAGGACAGAAGACATAAAATAATTCTTCTGCTTGTTTGTGGATCTAATATAAGACAAAAATCTGCAAGGAAACTCCAAAAAACAACACACCTAGAAGATTTTTATTCTTCTGGAATAAAAATAAATAAATCACCCTCTGGGGGAGCATGGGATAAAAGACTTTGCTAGCACTCTGTCTATCTAAGATACTGATACATTTCACTTCATCACTTGAGCTCCTCACACAGAAATAGTCCAGCAAGCCAAAGAAGGTAGCCAAAGATTTCCTAAGTCCAGACTAACATCTTGTCTCTTAGGTCGCTTAGGTCACTTTTATTTTCACTTGTGGTGCAGGATATAGTTCTTTAAGTACTTCAACAAGTAATTATTGAAGTAATTTAAGTAATTCAATAGTGTAAGAGAATACAGAGACAAAGGTAATCCTGTGAATTTTTTTTTTTTCCTTTTCTAAAATCCATTTCAATGGTGGAAGTAGAAGTCTGCTCACACAGAAAAAAAATAAAAAAGAATCAGACCTGAAGATAAATAGAAATAAACAGAAGATTCTGAAGTTAGGAATTAAGACATAAAAAATAAAACCAGTATTGCTAACACCTGAATTCAGGTGAACATTATGTATATTTTAAAACTCTATTTGTCTTCCTTTTTCTTGCAGTTTTTGAAAACCAAAAGGTGTTTAAAAACACAGAAATATTTCCACTTTTTAAGTCCTGCTTCTGATGGTTCATTAAATATTGTTTCAGTTCATATTTGTTGCAACGAAAACTGTTTTCACTGCTATGATTTTTGTTATCTATGAAAAATATTGTGTTACACATTCATACATTGCAAGGAAACTAGATTTTATTCAGACTTTTTTTCAGCATTTCTTTAATTCCGATGAGTGATTTTGTACATGACTGGCCATTTTCTCTAGCTGAAAGCAATATAAGAGGACAGTGGAAGCTCTCAGCTAAGTTTTCAAAGGAGTATGATATATTAACTCAGAGATGGGAATGCTTTAATAACCTGTATTTTCATTGTAAACTAACACAGTCATTTAAACAGGAACACAGCTACTAACCTTGTCATTTGAAAACTTCTATACTTTTTACTATAGATGAAAACTGTCTCGCAAACTGTGATTTTCAGATCTTGTCTTCTTACTCTACTCTTAGCCTGATATTAGAACTATGTTTAATATCACCCTATAGAAACACTTGATTTTCAATGATACTTCAAATCCTTGCCAATGGTTTAAATTCTCATGTAGTAATTACTCTAGATGGGCAGAATTTGTCATTGTGTCTTCAAAGAAAGCTTATGGTATACAGCTGATTAGTGAGTTGTGTTCATTTCAATATATGTAGTGCACAACTACAACTACAGTGATTTGTGCATATTATTACACTTTGGAAGCTTCATGTAGCTAAGAATCATGCCTTAAGACAGTGTTCACAGAAAAAGTTCACAGAAGAGCTTTGAAATAATTAAGATGAATAGAGCTAGTAGAAACCATGCTAAAATATGAAACTTTTGAACACTGAAGAAAAAGACAGTGATGGCTGTGCCACTACTTCAAGTATTCAGTCAGAGCTAAGCCATGATCATCTCTTAGCATTTAGAAACACAGGCTAAATGCAGGGATAAGAAGAGTTTACTCCTACACAGTCCCGATGGCAAGACTGAGGCTATTTTTCAATCTCCTATCTCTTGCTATTATTGCTATAGCCTCTTTGCTCACCCTACCTTTATTTAAGATGTGACTGATTTGATCCTCTTTCAGTATTCTCAGCAGTAAGTCTCATTATTTATCCTTTCATTGTTCAGTCTTTTCTCATAGAAATTTTCTTAATGCTTTCTATCAAATGAGAACAGTCACAATGGAATACTCCTTTATTCTGGAGAATTTGGCATGAAAACACACTGTGATAAAATACAGTTGAATATAAGAGACTTTTAAAACATAAAATGCCGATATAATAGAAAGCAATAAAATAAAGGCATTCTGTATAGTAACTTCTTCACTACAAAAAGTCAAATGCTTTAATGCTTTAGAGACCAGCAGGGACTAAACAAAGCATATTTGCAGTTTTCCAGGTTCACACTAACTTCAATTCACTGTTTTTCTATGCAAAATTGTAACAGATTGAGAAAGTCAATTGCAAGAAGAACCACAGGATAAAAATAAACCATAACAATTTCCAGCTCAGGTGTCTGATAATGTCTCCCTGTAAGTATAATTTTTTGGTTACAGGTAAACATGGAGAAAACTTACAAGAAAAATTCACATACCTGGGCTCACGAATAGTAATAGAAAATTACTACACAGTCTATTTAGAGTTATTAAGTAGCTTTATTTTTTTTTTTCTAAGATCCATTCAATTGGTAAAGAGAGTTATCTAACAGCCATGAAAGCAATACTCTTTCTGAGAAGAAATGTCTGATAATTTTCAACCTAAATCTTCTCTGGCGCAACTTGAAGCCATTCCTTCTAGTCCTATCACCAATTATCTGCAAGAAGAGGCCAAGCCCAGCTTCCCACACCTACCTTTCAGGTAGTTGAGAGTAATAAGGTCTCCCCTGAGCCTCCTCTTCTCCAGACTAAACAACCCCAGTTCATCCAGCTGTTCCTCATAGGACTTGTGTTACAAGCCCTTCACCGTCTTTGTAGCCCTCCTCTGGACACATTCCAGCACCTCAATGTCCTTCTTCTACTGAGGGCACAAAGCTGAACTCGAGGTGCAGCCTCACCAGAGCTGAGTACAGGGGGACAATCACCTCCCTGGTCCTGCTGGTTACGCTATTCCTGATACAAGCCAGGATGTTGTTAGCCTTCTTGGCCACCTGGGCTCACTGCCAGCTCATGTTCAGGCGAGCATCAATCAACACTCCCAGATCCTTTTCCTTTGCACAGATTTCCAGCCACTCTGCCCCAAACCTGTAACGCTGCATGGGGTTATTGTGGCCAAAGTGCAGGACACAGCACTTAGCCATGTTGAACCTCATCCCGTTGGCCTCTGCCAATCGACCCATCCTGTCCAGGTTCCTCTGCAGGGCCTTCCTATTCTCCAGAAGATTGACACTGACCCCAACTTGGTGTCGTCTGCAAACCTACTGAGGGTGCACTCAATTCCCTCATGCAAGTCATCAATAAAGATACTAAAGAGGATGGGTCCAAACACTGACCCCTGGGGAACACCACTGGTTGCCAGCTAGATTTCATTCTGTTCGCCGCTATTTTCTGGGCCCAGTCGTCCAGCCAGTTTTTAACCCAGCAAAGAGAGTACTTGTCCAAGCCATGGGCTGCCATCTTTTCTGAGAGAATATTGTGGGAGACCATGTCAAAGGCCTTGCTGAAGTCTAGGTAGACTACGTCAACAGGCTTTCCTTCATCCACCAGGGCATTCACCTGGACATAGAAGGAGATGAGGTTGGTCAGGCAAGGCTTGCCTTCCATGAACCCATGCTGACTGCACCTGATCCTCTGGTTTTCCTGCATATGCTGCATGATTACATTCAGGATGACCTGTTCCATCAATTTCCTAGCACCGAGGTCAGACTGACAGGCCTGTAGTTCCCCAGGTCCTCCTAGCAACCCTTCTTATAGATGGGTGTCATATTAGTAAGTCTCCAGTCATCCAGGAAGTATTCAGATGACCATGATTGCTGGTATATGATGGAAGGCAGCCCAGTAATCACATCCACCAAATTCCTCAGCGCCATTGGGTGGATCCCATCTGGCCCCAGGGACTTGTGACAGTCCAGGTGGAGCAGCAGGTCTCTAACTGTTTCCACCTGAACTGTGGAAGTTTCTTCTGCTCCTCGTCCCAGACTTCTAGGTTGGGAAGCTGAGTACTCAAGGATAAGTGGTCTGGCTAGTAAAGACAGATGTAAAAAAGCCATTAAGAACCTAAGCCTTTTCCTCTGTAGTCATGTTCTCCCCTTCTCCTCTGCATCCAGTATAGGATGGAGCTTCTCTTTGGCCCTCCTCTTGCCATTAATATATTTTTAAAACGGAAGTCCAAGGTAGCAATTTTACTCACAACTTTCCTGACTTCACTAAGAACAGAGAACTCTACCATGTCATGGTCTCTCTGCCCAAGACAGCTCCCTACCACTACATTTCCCACCAGTCCTTCTCTGTTCCTGAACAGCAGGTCTAGTGGGGCACCCCTCCTGGTAAGCTCACTGACCAGCTGAGTAAGGAAACTGTCTTCCACACACTCCAGGAACCTGCTAGACTGCTTCTTCGGGGCTGTATCGTATTTATAGCATATTTCAAGGAAGTTAGAGTCCCTCACGGAAGACAGTGCTGGTGATTGTGCCGCTTCCACCAGCTACTTATAGAATGCCTCATCCATCTCTTCATCCTAGCTTGGTGGTCTATAATAGCCCCCCACCAGGATGTCTGCCTTGTTGGCCAACCCCCTGATCTTTATCCACAAGGACTCTGCCTTTTTGTTCCCAACCCCAATCTTAACAGCATCAAAACACCGTCTAAGACAGAGAGCCACAACAATGCCCCTCCTCAGCTTCTGTCCCTTCTGAAGAGCTTGGAGCCATCCATTGCTGCTTTCCAGTCATGAGAGCTATCTCACCATGTTTCAGTGATGGTGACTAAGTCATAGTTTGCCTGACACACAATGGCTTCCAGCTCCTCCTGTTTGTTACCAAAGCTGTGTGTCTTGGTGTAGATGCACTTTACTAGCAAGGCCAGCTATCACCCACGTACCCAGCCCTCTGAGCTGGAAGATAAGTATGCGAAGCATAATGAAGCCCCCATAATCAAAGAGGAAATGATTAGTTACTTTCCACGTCACTTAAATTCACACAAATCTATGGACCCAGATAGGATCCACCCTACGGCACTGAGAAAGCTGTCAGAAGTGCTCACCAAGCCACTTTCCATCATTTATCATCAGTCCTTGATACCTGGACTGCTTGCTAGCAAATGTGACACCTATCTACAAGAAGTGCCAGAAGGAGGACTCAGGGAACTATAAGGCCATCAGTCTGACTTTAGTGCTGGGGAAGGTCATAGAACAGATCACCTCAAGAGTCATGCTTATCCTCAATATCCTCAGCATGCAATCAGGCCCAGTCAGCATGGATTTATGAAAAAGAAGTCCTGCTTGACTAACCTGTTCACCTTCTATGACAAGGTTACCTGCTTCATGGGTGAGGGAAAGGTTGTGGACATTGTCTGCCTAGACTTCAATACAGGTTTTTACCCTGTTTCCCACAGCATTTTTCTGGAGTAACTGGCTGCTTATAGCTTGGATAGGTGTTTGATTTGTTGGATTAAAAACTGTCTGGGTGGCTGGGCCCAAAATGTTGTGGTGAATGGAGCTAAATACAGTTGGAGACTAGTCACTAGTTGTGTCCCCCTTCGCTTAGTACTGGAGCCACTTCTCTTCAATGTCCTTATCAGTGACCTGGATGAGGGGACTGAGTCCACCCTCAGTAAATTTTCGGATGACACTACATTACGCCTGAATGTCAACCTGCTAGAGGGTAGGAAGACTCTACAGAGTCATCTGGATAGGCCAGACTGAGGAGCCAAGGCCAAGTGCATGAGATTCAACAAGGCTAAGTGCAACAACCCCATGCAATGTTACAGGCTGGGGTAAGAGTGGCTGGAAAGCTGCCCAGCACAAGGTCGGTAATGATTGATAATGCAATGAATATGGGCCAGCAGTGTGCTCATGTGGCCAACAAGACTAACAGCATTCTGGCTCGTATCAGAAATGGTGTGGCCAGCTGACTAGGGAGGTCATTGTCCCCCTGTACTTGGCTTTGGTGAGGCTGCACCTCAAATACTGTGTTCAGTTTTGGGCGTCTCACTACAAGCAAGACACTGAGGTGCTGGAGCATGTCCAAAGAAGGGCAACAAAGATGGTGAAGGGTCTAGAAAACAGGTCTTATGAGGACTGGCTGAAGGAACTGGCATTATTTAGCCTAGAGAAAAGGAAGCTTAGGGGAGACCTTACTGATCTCTACAACTACCTCAAAGGAGGCTGTAGCAAGGTAGGGGTCAGTCTCCTCTTCCAAGCAGCAAAAGATGGGCCAAGCGGAATGGCCTCAAGTTGTGCTAGGAGAGATTTAGGTTGGATATTAAGAAAAAAATCTTAACTGAAAGGGTTGTAAAGCATTGGAACAGGATGCCCAGGGAAGTAGTTGAGTCACTGTTCCTGGAAGCATTCAAAAGAAGCGTGGATGTGGTACTCAGGGACATGTTTTAGTTGTAGGCTTGGCAGTGCTCTACATTAACCATTGGACTTAAAGATCTTAGAGGTCTTTTGCAACCTAAATGATTCTCTGATTCAATGACTGTATACATATATACCAACTATTTAAAAAAGAGAGGATGGTGAAAATGAAGACTAAGAGTCAGAAATCCTGTAGGATATACACATTTTAACCATTTTATATAATCCAGTAGTAGCAGACAATTCACTACAGTGATATTTTGATACTACTCAAATTAGTGAAATTCTGGATGAACCTTTCTCTGTCAGTTTTGTTGTGATTTGTGATCCACAAAGGAATGTTATATTTTGGTGTATTTATTGCACTTGTAATTGCATCAGAGTTACTGTGTTTATAAGTGGTCTGTAATAAGTGATGTATTCTAAGAAGAAATAACTATCTCTTTTACAAACCATTAATTTTCATGGACCAAAGTTGACACTCTACACATGTAATTTGCAAGTATAATGTGAGATTTTTTCCCCTCTTCTCCATCCCCTTGCTTTGATCCTTCTGTCTTATTTAGAAGCATGTTATTTGAATTAATAACTAAACAATAGCTGAAATCTTTTATTTTAATTAGTATAAAGTGGCATTTGTATAGCAATGTTTACAGAGGAGATCTCAGGTTCTGTCAGATAGAGGATTAACTTTGAAGGAATGATCTGAATAAATACATGGTATTTAAAACCAAACTTGCTAAACACACACGGGATCACATTTTTAGATAAGGTTCTTACATTTAATATGAGATAGTGCAACCCTGCTGTTTGGACTGTGATAAATTGCTCAGTTTGTGTCTGTTG
The DNA here is from genome assembly GCF_047663525.1 of Anas platyrhynchos. Lineage (NCBI taxonomy): Eukaryota > Metazoa > Chordata > Aves > Anseriformes > Anatidae > Anas > Anas platyrhynchos. The sequence goes on along the minus strand of NC_092588.1, from coordinate 58,096,427 downwards.
GGATGTTAGATGACAAGATATTATTCTTAACCCCGGAACTGTCAAGCCTGATTATTTTCTAAGTACCTTGATAGCACTGGGAGTAACAAAAGGAAGTGTGTATAGGGAAGAAGGGAAAGAGGGAAAGAAAAAGGAGAACAGGGAAACAAAATGCAGATGTTTTTCCACATTCCTATCGGAAGTAATGAAGAATCTGTGAAATTATGTATTTTTTTTTTTTATTTTTATTTTTTGTATGCTTGTATGTCCTTCTGGAAAAGAAACCATTGTAGTGTATGTTACAGTTCATGGAGGAAATGATTTTATGAACCTTTTTAAGTTGAGTATTTTTTAAGTTTCCTGTAGCTGTCAAGGCATGTTTCTTCAAGATTTCAGAAAGGAGATATGATAGAGAAGGTCTTAATGTTTTGCATAATAACACCTCAACATATATATATATTTTTATTTCAGGAAGTCACACTTCAAAGATACGTTATAGCAATGTAGCCAGAAGGATATTTTGATGCTTCTTGGGATGTACAGTCAACCCAGTCCATAGAATAAAATGTAGGTATAAAAGGATGACTGCCTTTCCTATGCAATTTTACAGTAGTTAGTGTTAGCTAATGTATGATTGGGAGAAAAAGAAAACAACACAACAAAATAATAACAACAAAAAAATATATATCACCAATACTGAGATAGCATGCATAGTCTGAAATTCAATTAATTTCACTTTTACGTTTAAGAACCGGAATTTTATTTCATGAAAACTATCCTGTTCTTTTATTATTTGTTTCTTCTTTTGTTTTTAAGTTTCATTATAACTTTTCCCTATTGCACGGAGTGCACAGATATGTTGGGTTTGTCTGAGCTGGAGTCGCTTTTTCCCTGCAGCAGCCCGCACAGTGCTGTACTCTGCACTCATAGCTGGAACAGCACTGTTATCACTCCAGTGTTGTGTCTATTGCTGTGTAGTGCTGGCACAGCATCAGGACTCCTTCCAAGCCCCCAAGAGCCAGCAGGCTGGGGGTGGGCAAGTGATGGGGAGGGGACATTGCCGGGGCAGCTGACCTAAACCAACCAAAGGGATATTCCATAACACCTGATGTCACACTCAGCAATAAAAGGGGGGGCTCTCGTGGGGGAGGGGGCTGTTCCTCCTGAACAACCACTACGCGTTTGAGGCCCTGCTTCCCAGGACGTGGCCGAACACCACTCGTTGATGGGAAGTAGAGAATAATTTTTTTTCTCTCTCTGTGCTTCCGCGTGGACTGATTGTTTCTTTTGTTTCTTTTTTTTCCTCCCCATTCCCTTTCCCTTTAATTAAACCTTTCTCATCTCAAACCTCGAGTTCTCTGTGTTGTATTTTCTCCCCCTTCCTCTTTGAGAAGAGGGGGAGTGAGAGAGCAGTTATGGTGGAGCTCAGCTGCCCACCTGAGTAAAACCACCACAACAGAGCAGTGTCATTAATTTCACTGTCATTGTGGATTATGGTGAAAGAAAAGGTATTCAATAATATGTTTGTTGCTAAGGGGAAAATATCAATACAATGCTTTTCTTCAATGACAGTATAAAACATATGGTTCAGAAAATGAATAAAATTGAAAAAGGAAATGTGGGATTTTCATTTTTGCTAAAAAGAAATTATTTAAAGTTCATTGGTACCCACCTGTATCTGACTGAAAAGAAAATTGAGATTGATATAGATGTTGTCTCATTTATTCAATGTAATGAATCTATTACTGTCATGAGCAGTGAAAAACATTGGATCATAATGGAAATGCCCAGCACAAAATCAAGATACCAAGATCTATTAATCAAGATTATAAAGAATGTTAAGAAGATAACTTATTTAAATGCAATGAGAAATGGAGTAATAAACAAGTAATAAACATAAAAAATAAATAAGAAGAAATATCTAGCTCTTATTAGAGAAAACCAGATAGGAAAATTCATATCATATGCATATTAAAATATTAAGTGTGAAAAATCAGGGAGAGTCAACTGCAGTGAAAAAAAGTTGTATACTTCTAGAACATTGGGGGCTCAGAAATGTATTATTTTATTATGCATGTATATCTTAACAATAAAACACAATTCTGATACACAATACACAATTCTGATACAATTTGGAAACACAAATATGATAGATTGCTGTCTCAGTTGACAATGACTTGATTACATGAAGTGTCTAAGGAATAATATACAGAACAGAAATGTAAAATTGTGACAATTTAGAAGCTAAAGCATTATGATGTAAATCAGCTAGGAAAAAAGTTTAAACGAAGAAACAGTCATAATAATTGAGAAATATCTGACCGCATCAGTTGTTAAGCAGAAAAATGACAATTCCATGTGAATAAAGATTTAAAAAGGTATACTGGCTTTAAAAAATGGTTGATCTTTAAGGAGAAGTGGCCATTAAAACAAAACAAAACAAAACAAAACAAAACCACAAAGAAACAAAAACAACAAGCAAACAATTAAAGTAATATATATAAAAGTTGATTATACACTAAGTACTAGAACCTGAAAACTGAAAATAAATAAATAAATAAATAAATGAACAGTAAAAATGGCAGAGGACAGAGGATTTCAAACATGCAGATGAAATAGGTCAGGATAATTAAGGTCTGTAAAAATCAATATCTGAAACATATCAGGTTTAAAGGATTAGTATGTTTTGGACCATTAAAAAAGATAGAGTTACCGAGTTGTTAATAACGCAGAAAAAACATTTCATATTTTCCCTCTGGAAAACACACAAGTAATATGTTTTTATTAATGATGGTGCCAGTGACAGAGAAATACTTTCTGTTCCAGACTTAATTCAATCAGATGTCAGAAGTAAGTCCTAGAGCTGTCGTTTCCTAAAGCAGGATATGGTATCTGTATTTATATATCGGTATGCTGATATATTGATATCAGCATACATATTAAAATTATATATGTATATATATTAAAAAAAAAATCCTTGGAACACTCTAGATCATCTAATGAATCATGGAAGAGTGAAGACTTGAGAAAGAGAATGAAAGAAAAGCAAGAAGAACAATAAAAACAAAATGACATTTTTAGCCAAAATTTTGAAAAGTGTGGAGGGGAATGATCTCTGCTCCACTGTTAGCTGAACAGTGATGATACACAAAATGGTATCAAGTTAAGAAAGGCTTAAGTAGCAAAACATAATTAATTGTTTTACATTAAAAATATTGCTAAATTATCTTGATATCTTTATCATAGGAATTCACATGACTAGTGAATAGTCACGTGAAAATTAGTGAAAATCAACTAATAAATACATAGAGACTTTTGTAAAATACTGGTATTGCATAACATCTTGGTTTGGAAAATTGATGATGAACTACAGAATTACACACACACTTAATGAACCAAAAGCTGTTAAAAACAATCTCTTCAGATGTCTTTTGGAAAATATATGCTTCAGCTAAACTCTGTGTTTTTTAGTTGCAACAGAAGCTAATTGTGGAGTTTCCTATGGGTTGTGTTATATGGGTGTTGTGATCAAGGGTGATGGTGACAATTTTCCTGGACGTATAATTTATTAATTATTTTTGACAGTGTTTCACATTATTTAAATTGTAGGGTATTCAGGGAATATCCAAGGGCCAGAGGTAGTTAGTTTTTCACTTTTAACTATAAGTAAGAAAATGTTCCTGTACACCTATTTCAATTTCTAAAATAATAGCTATCCTTTATATCCTTTATAGCTGTCATATATTTGCTTACTAATATTGTATTCTACAGCTAGAAGGTGATTTTGAGTACAGCCCAGATGAGAAACATCAATAACATGCAAGCATTAGAAACACTTAACTACGTTGAAAACAAACAAAATAATTATTAGTATTCTCTCTTTGTATTTCTAACTTAGGATACTAATAAGGATCTAATAACATCAACATAAAATTACAAAAATAATTCAAAATAAAAAATATATTGTAAACAATAATGTATATTCACATGTAATTTATATTATTGTACACACATTTTATAATTATTTAAGAGAATAACATTTTTAAATCTGAGCATTTTCATTTTTGTAGTTATATTGTAGAAGTTTGCATTTTTATTTTATTTTTTTATTTTTTTTGAATAATGTTGGAGTGTTTTATCTTTTACCTTTTGATGCCTGAAAATTATACTAAATGTAGCATTCACTCAATGACTTTGATTCTTATGGAATTGGAAGAATATTTTTCTTTGAGCTTTTTAGTGATAATATTTTTACTGTCTTTCATGGGAAATTTTTAAAGTGGACTGCCTTCTTTCTCTGTAAAAGTTTCAGAACTTTGAAAAAAACAGCAATCCTAATGCCGACTTAATAAAAAGTATGAAAGCACCTGCCAAAGTGTTTAGGATCAAGGAGACAGCTGCAATTTCAAAAGTGAAGCTTGAAAGCTTCAATGTGTGTGAAGATGAAAAAGCTTCCCTTAATCTGTCATAAAAGATCTTTTGTAGTAGCAAATAATAATAACAAGACTGAGAACTAAGAATTACTACAGTGTGCTTCTACTTTTGAGTCACTGAAAATTAGTTGCAATTAAACTGAAAAATATGTACGTGTGCAGTCATGCTCTCCAGCAGAGAAATTTTTTTTTGCAAACAGCAGAGAACATTTTTGCTGTTGTTTTTTCTTTGTTTTTTTTTTTTTTTGTTTGTTTTGTTTTTTGTTGTTTTTCTCTACAAAAAGAAAATGTATTAGCTGTCCTACTGAAGAAGTAAGCTAATGTATATCAAAATAAATATTGGCAGCAAAATTTGATTATTTTTGTCTGAATATCTGATCAGACTGAGTATCCAAAATACTTGGTGATAAAAAGATCACTTAAGTTTTGACCAGATATTAAAATAATTTATAAATATTTGGGAAAAAAATCACAGAATCACAGAATCATAGAACTGAAGGTGTTGAAGGGACCTCGAAAGATCATCTGGTCCAATCCCCCTGCCAAAACAGGTTCCTTAGAGCAGTCTGCCCAGGTAGGTGTCCAGACAGGCCTTGACTATTTCCAGAGAAGGAGACTCTGCAACCTCCCTTGGCAGTCTGTTCCAGTGCGCCATCACCCTCACCGTGGAGAAAAAAGAATTTTAAAAGATACTACAAAACTGGAATAATTGGAGTAGGTCTGAACAAAACTGTGAAGTTTGAAGTCTTTGATGAGAAGTTTTAAATTTAAATTCTCAAGTCAATAATTTTTGAGCATTAAATTTACCTTCAAATAAATTAAGCAAGTTTTATTTTACATTTTATGTATGAGTTAAGGATGGAAAGGTTATAGATACAAATGTCAGGAATATATCTAGAATCTCTGAGGGCCAATATGAATAGGTTAGCCAAAAAAGTGTGCTTTTTATTGCATTACTCCCAAAAGAAGGTGCAATAAAAGCCACTTCTCTAGTATATGTCAGGAAAGTGAACAGCACTTCATTTCACTTTTTGCCTGTGAATAATACCATTGCATAGCAACATCATTCTACAAAGAAAAATACCTGACAGTGGCAAGGGCCAACAAAAGTAGTTTTGGTTATCCTTGCAAAGTACTAATGTTATTAAAGTGTTAGTTCAGAATGATCTAGTGAAGCACTGTGAGAGACAGGATCTGAATATGGAGGACTGAAGAAAGTAGGTGAATATTTAAGCTAGGGCTTAAATATAGGGAATCTGGAGACCAATCTGTCATAGCAACCTCCCTCTCTTACACCAGAGTGCTCAGACAACAATGCAGATAAAAGAAAATTCTCTAACTGGGATTTACAGACAGTGTTGAGTGTTCAGTTTTTCCACGAGCCTTAAATCTGTATGTTGAATGTCTGTGGATCAAAGCATAGGACCAGTTATAATACTGTCTAAAATATGCCCTAACATTTCTCTTGTGAATAGTGGCATATAAAAACAGTTATCTTACACTTCAGAGAAAGTCATCAAAGCTCCAAGCCTCCTGTTCACCTGATTTGTGTATATAATATGTATTATGAGATAATAATCAGCCATTCAAAGCCCTCAAAGCAGTTTGCATGTTTTTCAGGATGCTGAGCAACAAGGCTAGATGTTTACATCAATCTCCCAGCAAAAAGACCCATTGTTTATTATTCTGATGCTTGATCTTGATAGCAGGATAAAACTGTCCTAACAAAAAAACTTACTTAATTGGATAGTATGACCAATACCCAAAAAGAATTCAAGTACTGTTATTTTATCCTGCTGTGCTCAAAATACAAATTTTCATAAAAGAGTAATTTAGAAATGGATAAAAGGATCATGGATAGAAACAACACACACTATACAAAAAGAACTGTGAATAAACTGTAGGTCTGTTTTTTGTTTGTTTGCTTGTTTGTTTGTTTGTTTTTTAAAATGGTAAGAATTTTTTACTTCTCCATCCTGAAGCCATTTTCAGGCCAAACCACATTTCTGAAACCAATACTGCCAGGCAATATTAGATGAATGGTGCAAAGGCTGATTTTTTATTTTATTTATTTATTTATTTATTTATTTATTTATTTATTTATTTTCATTAGATAGTGAAAGACTATTGTCTCTCATCATACGGTTGGCCTAAGGTTAGTACAGTAAATACTGTTTTTAACTATTGGATAGTGTAGAAAAGTAGTCTAGATGGCTGTTAAGATGAAAGAGATTAATGTCTAAGGTGCTGCTGGTGTTGGTCCTTAGGGCTCTTAAACGGGCATGTAACATTTCCGATATTTTTTACCTCTTCATATTTACTTTCAGTTGCTTTCAGAGCAGGCTGTAGAAATGACAAAATGGGCAGGTGGTGTAACTTCTAAAACATTATGTTATCTTGAATGAGATATGCACTTCCAGGGCTGTGTGTTGCTGTCAAGTTTAGGAGGAGAATGGCAATAACTATGAGAATAGCTGGCACAAATAAAATGTTGTTACTGAGTGCTTCAAAATAATGATTTCCATAAAACAGTTTTAACATAACTCCCTGCTGAATTACAGAGGCTTAAAATTTACCCTAAATTATCCATAAACACATAAATATGTTGAAGTTACTACATTTTTAATCTGAAAAAGGAAGTCTTTTGTCAAATGCTTAGTTTTGTCTAAATATGGTACATCAGGTATTTTCTTGTTGTGGTTTTGTTTTATCTTCTAGGAGTGAGGATCTCCTTGTAGAGTGCAGATTAATACTTAGACTCATAAAATCAATTAAGAAATTTATTTTCTTGTCAATAGCTATACTGTACACAAAGGATTCAGAAATGCTCTCAAATTTCTACTTTCTTATTTCTAAACATAACTATAAACATTCTAAATAATCAAACAATATTTCCACCTTCATATTTTACTTTTCAGTATTTCTGAGATTAACTCTTCCCTGAATTTTCAGAATAAACAAGACAAAAACATGCTACCGATTTAAAGTAGCTGGCAATATGAGGAATGTAGAAGGTGGAGTAAAAATATTCAGTTATACCTAACATTAGAAACACATACTTTGACCATTGCTATTTTTTTTTTTTTTTTTTTTGATGGCAAATAAATTGTGCAGTATGCAACACACAAGGAAATTTTAACAGATCTCTAAATGATAATTATTCATCTTCAGGAATGTAAAGACTTCTTAGTGCATTGCAGGAACTGCAAACAACTGTTTAAGTTTCAGGGACTACATGAGACATAGGAGGTATTTTTCACTTCCTGCTGGTATCACTTCATTTCCTACTGCCTGGATAACAAATTGCTCCTCAGCAGACAGCCATTTGCTGACATATTTCCTTTAACTGACACTGGTGGTAGAAAAGTTACATTGCAAAGCATCATGTGGCCATTTATCGCTAGTTTGGAGGATATTGCTGAACACACACAGACCTTTCAGAAATCTTCTGTCCTGTTTCCTATTTATGTTGTGACTGGCATCATGACTTTGTCACAAAATCTAAATGATGTTTTTCAGCTCTGCAGTCAGGAAAACAGATTCAATGAAACTGAGTTTTAAGTATTGAGGTGCAGATGCATGGTGATATTTAGGGAAAACTTCCCCCAATGCAATGACACTTGCTATTCAGATATCTTACTGTTTTAAAAAGTGTATTTCTAGGTTTGATGTATGTGGAGTGTACGAACATGTTGATATACTACATGGTAGTTATCTGACAGTATACCTGTACACTTAAGCAATATGGAAGTTTATTTCAGCTGTAGGCCCTATAGTCTATGTATTAGTTTACATAAATTCTAGTAAAAAAGTTTTATGTTAAGAACATGACTTTTGTGGGCATGAATGGCCTTCTTGAGTAAGTAATATGTAGTTGTACCTTGAACAAATTTAGATCATTCAAATAATATAAAAGAGGCAGGAGTGGAGGTGGTCTGGAAGTTGGGCAATATTTAAATAATTGAGTTCATTTTATGATTTAGATCAAATTGAATTTAGCTTTCACAAATTAACATGTATCCTGTGAAGACTAAATAGTTATAAAAAGTCTCTTGCCATGAGCTTTTTTTTTTTTTTTTTTTTTTTCAAGCTGAAGGGACAATGGCATGGAACGATGTGTTCTTTCATTGAATTTCTTGTTGGCTGGATATACCAGCCAAAGGTAAGGATTGTAGTATGTTCAAAAATATGTTTTATAAGGTAGGTTTATTTTATGAATATAAAATCTGTTTTAGTTCATTTTAGAGTTCTCATACGTTTCTCTTTATATATCCTTTGTTTATGTGAGTTACACACATTGCTACCTTAGAAGACTGAAGGGAAAATCAGTGCAAAAACAAGAAAACAATACAAAACTGTACCGTTCCTTTACTTTTAAAACATCTTAAAACTTTTAATGTATATTTGTTATCTTTTTAGTTCCTTCCAATCCAAATCATTCTGTCATTCTATGATAGTACAACAGACCAGCAAAAGTGTGTGAGGGACACACTCAGTAAATCTAGAAAAGATGTTTGTATAGTATTAAGTGATAAGAGGGCACAAAGTAAGACATGGGGAAACAGTTAACAACAACAACAAAAGTACTGATTCACACATCTTCAGAGTTCTGTATTTTCATTTTCATTAACCACTTATTAGTTCACTAAAAATTCTTTATTGTGTTCATAATACACAGCCTTTTTTGATTTCAGCTGGGATATAGATTCTTCAGATATAGTAATTTCATATTTGGCTACTTCTACTTTTATCATAAAAGATAATGTTAGATCCATGTAGGGATAAGAATTGGATGTTCTATACACATAGTATAGCCACAGTAAACTTAAAAAAAGATTGTTCATATAAGCAAAACTAGAAATACATTTAATGTGGACAAAAATAATTAAAGTGCATTTTAAAGTGTTTTTTTTTTTATTTATTTTTATTTATTTTTTTTTAATATTGTGTCTGTAAAGAGGAAAAGGCTCATGTCTTTATGGAGAAAATACTTTTATTTATAGCATGGTACAGTCTGTTAAAATTTGTATGCAATAAATGTTTCTATAGGCTTCTTTACATGTTATGTAAATATGTAGTGTACATTTAAATACCTTTATGAAAGAGGGCCCTAATTTATAAATTGATGCATCCTATGGTCAATGAATATTAACAGTTTGATTTGTATCCTACACATCTCTGCTTCTTAGGCTATAAATAACTCTTCTTTAACATTAAATTAGAGATAAGCTATCCATAACAGATATTTTTCAGTTCTCAAAAGTATGCTTATCTCTTAGGATGTTACTTCTTGTTACTTAAGTACAATATGGTGTGCTTGAGTTTTGCTTGCACAGTTTGTTGCAGTTTGTTTAAACCAACACTATACATCTAAGTTTATGGTAATATTACAGTCTCTTATTGTGTATGTGTTTGATTTTATTTTATTTTACCTATTTTCATAAACTTGGCCAATTCTTGAAATATTAAACTCTACTTTCATACAGAATTCATGAAGAGATTGGAAAATCTAACAATAAGTGCATTTTATTTCAATTTTGCTGAAGTAAGGGTTCTTAGAAATGTTTTGCTGACAAATTTTTTTTGTCCATTTGTTGTTGTTTTTGTTTATTAAAATATTTGTGTATTTGTTAGCACAATATATAAATTAAAAAGCAACAAAGAATGTTAGGAGCTTTTGAATTACAAAAAGAAACTGCACAATCTTTTAAAAATATTCATAGGAAAAGAGAAAATTTTATATTATGATTCAGTCAAAAAGTTTTTCACCTTAGATCAAAGAAAATATTCTGAGGGAGGGAGAGTTGAATTAGGAGCCCATACAGATATTTCTGATAAATGGTGTAGTGGCTGTGATATTATTATTTCACTTATATAGAACCTGATTTTTTTTTTTTTCCAGGTGCGTTTCTTTTCTTATTTGTGCCTTTGACAAGCTTAGGTATCTAGAATGATAGATTGATCATGTGCCAAAAAACAATGCTTATAATAGAGTGGAAGGACAGGACTTGTACGGGTTTCCAAACATCAATAAACTCCTTTAGTTTAACCTATTGCTTCAGTCTTTGGCATTTCTACTAGAGAGGTTCTACTGTTGTTGAATGTAGAAACTCCTTTACAATAGACATATGCTTTTTTACCTTCTAATATGTCCTGTTATGAAAGATCAGTAATGCATGCATTTCACTGCTCGTATTTCCCATCTGTCCTAAAAATGTTTCACACAATACATCTCTTAGAAAATCAATAGTAACTCTTCTGAGTGATAAACTTCCCCTTCAAATCCTTAATACAGTAATATTTTCAGTGCAAAATTATGCAACACATCAAAACTGAGGTTTTGGGGACAGTCTATACAGTGAGGAGAATTTAATATGAAATTAAATTTTAAAAAGTACTGGAGACTGTTGCTTATTTACATATATAATTCAATAACCCTCCTTCATTCTTAATGTGCTGGAATTCATGAAGAATTTTCATCCTTATTCTGTGATATACAAAATGATGGCTAATTGGCTTACTCCAGACAGCTTCTGAACACACAAAATACATCAACATGTACTCCAGTTTTGACATATCTTGCAAAACAAGAAAACAAATGTCTTGGGAAAAAATAATAATAAAAATACTGTTTAAAGGAGGAGTTAGTTGTTCCTTTTTGTCAATTTATTTGTAAACTTAAAGTTCTGAAATGTTGTACAGGGTGACTGAAGAAATATATTTCTTCATTTGAGGCACAGATCTGATGGCTTTGGCAACCAAAGTAATGAGTAATGTCTTAGTAGACTTAATCTTTTTTTTTTTTTTCAACAAGTCTTAAAAAGCCAAAATAATATTTATGGATTTCTGTAAACTTTATTCCCTATATTACTGGAGATTAGAACTGAAAATGCAATATCTGAGTTATAAAGATGCACTAAAAATGTTTTTTTAAGACTACACTCAAAAAGATTTTGGAATGTATGTTGACACATTTTTTTTGTCTACTAACTCCAAGAAGAGGTGAGAGTTTCCATCTAGGCAAATAAAGAATTTAAATAAAATTACAACTTCTGCTGGAGAATACTGAAAACTATTTATTCAAAATTATTCTATTGAGCTGTGGAATCATTCTAGCTGTTTCAGTGACTATTTATGTCCTTTATATGTGAAGGATTATTCCAAATGAAAAAGTCTGTCTGCAAAGTTCTGTTGAGGGCATTTATTATGTTTAGTGAATATACATGTAATTTTATATTGAGTATCTGATAGATATAGCTCTAGAACAAATTACATTTATCATTTATTTTCATTTTCATTCTGCACACTAATCTATCATCTGTAGGTTGTGTAGATTAGAAGTTAACCTGAGCATCCTGGACTTTAATTAATTCTTTGGAATGGTCATAGGAGATTATGTTAACTAATGGCTTATAAAAATTTTTATTGCTGTGCAATTTATCACTAAAAGATTACTAGTAAATTATTGGACGAAGGAGAGTTTGCTCCTCCTCCAGAGGTGTGTAATTTTTTTTTCCTTGTAGAATCTCCAGGTATATTTGTATTCATTAACTTTTTTTCCATGACATGTAAACAAAATTCAGTGAAGAAATGTTTCAACCAGGAAAAGCCCCACACAACTGTATTTAGATGATGTTTTGATGTTTGTTTTGCTTTCTTTTTGAATGTGTCCTTTGCATTAAAGCATTTTCAGAAGGTAGATTTAAAACTGGTTGAATTCTATTCTCTATTCCTGTCATGTACTACTTTAAAGAGTAAGTTTTTGTCCCCAAGAATGCGTCTCTGGCAGACTTTTTTTTTTTTTTTTTTTGAGGCTAGTTAGAAAGTTCACATGAACTAGACATAGCTCTAAGGGAGATGGATTAGTAGGCAGAGTGAAGGTAAGGAAACATACATGATAAATGTAATTTGTCTCATAGCTACCCTTATGCATAAAAGAAAATGTATTCACTGAGAATAATAAAATGCAGTCACCTCTGTGACATTACTTATGCAACAGCTGTTTCATTGTGCATAACATCATAATAGTAATACACAATCACTTTAGTGGCAAAATATTCCCTTCACTATTAGAAAATTATGCAGAGAGATAGTAATAAAGGGCATAATGCAATTTAAGAACATTCTATTTGAGTATGTGAAGTACAGAGCATCCAGATGAAAATATGTTATGGTATATATAATGACCATAGTGGATAAGACATCTATTTGTCTAAAAGAGCAGCTTTGTTTATTGCTTTCTTAAGTACCATGAAGAACACTTAAAGAAAGGTGGAATCCAGAGAACAAACATTTACCCAGCCCCCACAAATAAAAGTCTGGAAACATGGATCTGGCCTATACTTTTATACATGTAATTAGAAAAACAGTTTTTCATCACCTACTTTTATATGACTTTTTAGTTATATAAAAAGATCTAGAAGCTCAAAGTTCTAGTGCAAAGCAGCTAAAAGATCAAAGTGTTTGACATTGTGCAATAGTGATGTTTGGGAAACTATGAAAGCTGATTTTTAAATCAGCCTAAACTTCAAAGGATTTATTAGCTTCTGTCAGAAATATGTTTCAAAAAATGTCATACGTTGACATCTACTTATTGTCGCTATACTGGAAATTCCTTTCCTCGGCATGCCTTGTCTCTGAGGCCTGGATTTACAAGTGACTAGAGACTGCTACACAGCAATTTTTAAACCCATATAACTTGCTTTAAGTCAAAACTAGTATGTTAGGTTTGTGCTTTCAAATGGACTTTCATACTCAGCTGTGTCTTTTCAGTATTTGAGGGTTAGCACTGACCTTGCTTTCTGGAACGTGAATCGGGACTATGTTGACACAAATTGCTCAGGAGGTAATTGTCCAATTCATTGTCAAGAACACAATTATAAAATAAGATAAAACTGTTGCCCTAGAGTATAAAATAAGTAGTTGTAATGTGTTAAATATCAGTCAGGATAGAAATGGTTTTGCATTTGTATCTGTAACAAAGCAGAATTCTTGAAAAATTGTGTGCTCATGCAATTCCAGAGAGCATCATGTAAGCATGATAGCTTGAGGGGAAAAAGCTACTTCTGGCAAATGTTGAATAAGAAAGACTTTCAGGCATGCCAAATGTACTTAATGAAACTGAAATTTGAAATACTGTTACGGTTATTTGCAAAAAATATAGTGAAATGTTCTACTTAAAGTGTCACCAGTTTTTATGGCTCTACTACCTTTCTACTTAGATGCCACTTCATTATGCTCTTTACATTCTTTATCTTCCAGAAAGCTTTATCTTTTGCTGGGTTTCTTTCTAAAAGGTTAGCTAGAAGTATATAACAAAAAATACATTGATTAAGTTTTCAAATGGAAACATAATTGAAAGACAGAAGGTTCCCTGGCTGTGGAAAAGCTGGTAATTACTTAAGTTTAATGTCAAGAGCAAAATAGCGTGCATGTATCTGGTGCTGGTGCGCATAGATTTTTGTTAGCCTGTGTGAATTTTAAACTTGCCTTTTTGAATTCAATGCTAATGAAAAACTAAAAAACTCAAGTAAATCTGATACTAGATGGCAGAGATGAATCTTTGTTTTCAAAATGAGAGAAGGGTACACTTGTTACTCAGGGTATATCTATATTAATAAATATTGCGGAGAAACGGGACCAAAGCTGTAAAGGAAAGCAGCTGATATTGAGGATCCAAGATCCATGCAATATCTTTTGGGAATTTTACTTCATTATGCTAAAGTATAATTGACCAGTCTAATCTGGTCTGGTCTGTAGGACACAGAGGCAGCTGAAGCCCATTCATTTCTGAAGTGTGTCTTCCAGTTTAGTTTCCTCTGAAAGAAATCCTGTGGGTTCCAGAGTGCATTGCTGATCTGAACTAAAATGCTTAGGTAGACACATGCTCAGCAGAACATTTTGTTTCTAACCAGCTGTTGCAGCAGCCTTTCTTTTTACTGTCTAGCAGGATTGTAGGATACTAAAGAGTACTCAAATGAAGCTCTTCTCCATCCCCCTCCCCCCCCCCCCCCCCCCCCGACATACAGAGGATGGATAAATAAATGATTATGGTGATCCTGATGCTATCTGCAAAGCTGTCTAGAATTTGTCAAATGGCTTTAGCCAGAAAATAAAGATAGATAGATAGATATAAATCTTTAGGATTAATTTTTAGATCTTTGCATAAAAGTGCTCTAATAGGAGATCTGAAATAAATTTCTACTTATTTGTAAGGTGATTTGAATTTGTGTTTTCTAAAGGAGTCTCACAATCATTGAGCAAACAAATACTCTCAGTCCTACCTTGATTAGAACTTAAGTGTTTCTTTCTTTGGATTAAAGTAGGAAGCCTGAGGCTAGGAAGTTAGATTCTTTACCCCTTTTATTATCTCTGCCTTCCAAACACTTGGCTCTGAAAAATGTTTGATTTATTTGATCTTCCATGAAAAGTTAAAGATTTTATTTTATTTTTTTTTTTTTGTGGATAGTTCTGTTTTGAACTCTGTATTTGATGTCTTCTCTTAGTTCTTCCTGCTTTAGTTAAGTGCTGTTCTTTGAATTCATGATATTGCATGGTTTGCATTAGCTTCAGTCCAAATGTCTTTTTGCATTTAAACTGCATTTTCCAGTTTTATTTCATCCATAAGTAATCTAATTCATATCACAACTCAATGGATAGCACGTCAGAGATGACTGCAAAATATGATTCAAAACTGTAGTCCTTACTAGAACACCAGTGCAGTTCAACCCATTATGTGCAAAACTCTACAAAAACAAAACAAAACAAAACAAACAAACAAACAACAACAACAACAACAAAACAGATCTAATCTCTTGCTTGAAAGCAAATTTAATGCTTATATGCAGTCAGTACAACTGGCTGTATTACATAAATAAACAAGGCTTGTATTGATGCTCCCCAGCATTTTTTCCCCACAGATAATGTTGTTTTCCAAAATACTAATAGGTCCATCTTCTATGTAAAATGATTGCAGTATCCTTAATATTATTACCTCATCAGATAAAATGAAGGCAGAACTGAATCTGTTAAAGTTCTCTGAAGTAGGCAAAGTAGGAAAGAGTCCAGCATAGGACCACAAAGATGATGAAAGGACTGGAGTACCTCTACTGTGAGCAGAGGCTGAGAGATTTGGTACTGTTCAGTCTGGAGAAGAGGAGATGTCTATAAATGCCTGAAGGGAGAATGCAAAGATGGAACCAGGCTCTTTTCAGTGGTGCACAGCAGGGTACAAACTGGAACAGAGAAACTTCCCTCTGAACATCAGGAAACACTTCTTTACTGTGAAGGTGACTAAGCACTGACACAGGTTGTCCAGAGAGGTTATGGGGTCTCTCTTCTTAGAGATATTCAAAAGCTGTCTGGGCATGGTTCTGGGCCACCTGTTTTGGTTGCCCCTGCTTGAGCAGGTGTAATGGACCAGATGACCAACAGAGTTTCCGTCCAAACTCAACCATTCTATGATTCTGTGAAAGCTGTGTTGGACAAATCAGAATGTTTTTAAAGATTCCCTCTCTCAACATCAGCTCTGAGACAGTGAGTTTCTCTTTTTAATGTATGAGAAAGTTTTATTGCTTTCACACTCTGTGGTGAAAGTACCAGGGCTGAAGCTCATAACTGACATTTGCAATCTGTTTAACTGTCAAATTCTGTAATTTTGTCATGCATGATTTGATGTTGTAAAAATCCAATTTGAATTGAAAAGTACCTTTCTTAAATCAACACAAAAGTAGGATTTCAATAAGATTGCACAGAATTATTTTATGGTACCACTAATCCAAACGAAAAACATGTAATATAAAATAAATTTTATTATATTAAAGAAAAGAGTTTTACCTTATCACTGAAGATATTAAATAAGTCATTCCCTTGTAGATTTGTTGCACTGAAGTACTTTAAGCTTAATTTTTTACCATCTTACTAAAAATTGTAATGGCCATTTCTTTTATGTTATCAGTCTGGTCTTGTTTTCACTTCAGCTCTCAGCTAATATGTGGGATCTCAGAATAAATGTTATTCTCTAGCTAATATTTCCAGACAGCAGCTGGATCTAAGTACAGTTGAATATCAAACTTACCTGCAGATTTTGATATGATAGTACAAAAGATAGATTTTTAAATAAGGTACTGTTATAGTGTTGAAAGTATTTTAAAAATTGTTTGTGTGATAAATTTAGTAATTGATCAGCTTATCCATCCTCAATGGAGAATGCACTTTATAGACCAGTGGATACGTTTTGAGGTTTTTGTTTGAGAGATGCAGCTTTCTTTTGCAGAAACCACTGTTGGCAGGAGTATATCTTTATATATGGTCTCTTCTGGCAAGTGTTAGTGGTTAGTGTATGATTATAAACTTTCATGGGATTTTGGACAGCACTGTAAGGTGAATAAATACTGGAAGATTTGGGAAGAAAAATAATATTCAGGTGTGTCATTCTGTCCTGGTCATTTAAAGGCCCTTTTCAGAAAGTGTATACTGATGGAATTACTTGGAAAGAATGATTGCAATTCCAACTTATTTATATTGTCAGTCAGGCTACTTAACCATGGCAGGATTTTTCTTTTATCTGGTAAGTTTATTTGATGTCTCAATAAGTGTTTTCTCTGGAAGAAAAGAAAAGAGGCAGAGAAGATTAAAAAAAATAATAATAAAATAAAAATCCTGAAAGAAAAGAGAGTTCATTCACGATAACCAAAACTACTGATTAGAAGTCATTCAGATATTTGAATGCAAAAAAAATTAGACTCTTTAGAACATTTTGTCATAAATACTGTTTTGTACAGAGAAAGAGTCAAAGTAAAAACAATCTCACTTAATTATGGGCATCCCTATTTAATCATTCACAGTGAAACATATCCCTTCTAGTCACACTGCATGTGACACTGTTGATCAGGATAATGTGTATAAGTTCTGTTCTCTCACACTGCCTGAAATGTAACCAATCATCAAGAATCTGTCAGCCAACCTGATAGTGTTATTTCTGTTTTCAGATATTAAGCATATTATTTTAAACCATATTATTTTACCTTGCAGTCAACAACCATCATTTTTCTATTGGCTATGATTTGAAATCTAGTGATTATGAGAGATGATAGATTCAGTTTGTAGCTGCAGTTTTTGACTCTGATAGTAAATGACCAAGATAAGATCTTTAAAATTCTGATCCTTACATATACTTATCAAAAATAAAATAATAAAAAAAAAATTTACACTGTGTGCTCTGCTTAATGTGAGAAGCATCAGTATATGGCCTTAAAGAAATGCAAATAAAATATACTATTGCTCTCAACTTAAAGATATCATGAATAGATACTAAAAAATTATCTACACCATTTGTTTAAAAAAATATATATTTACATTAATAAAACAAAGCTACTCTGTTCATCTTAAATATATATATATATAATATATATATATTCTGACACAAAAATTTCTGCTAGATCGATGTCAGATGGAAGGATGAAAAGTGAATTTATAAAGTAGTTGCATGAAAATTGGAATATGTTTCTGACATTAACACATGTGAATACACATATACATACCAGCATCTTACCCTGAAATTGAAGATGCCTATAAAGAGACATATATGTAATCTGTAGTTAAATTATTTCCTATATCTTCTGGCAGAACATGATAAAAAAAATTAGTAAAATATGGACATTAAAATGTCATTAAGATGGACATTAAAATGTCATTCTTCTCCTTTAAAACAAACAAATAAACAAACAAACAAAAACAATAATTTTAAACTACTGAAATATCTCAAGCTCTAAATTGTTCCCTGGCATTTGTCATCATGAATTCCATAGACTTTACATCTACAGGATGTAGTTTTCTAGATTTTTAGTCAATGTAAAGTATATTTTGTAATATACTAATACAATTCATAAAATCTTTTGAGTTTCTCATATATTGGGTGGGAAATCAGACTGAATTTCTACCCTGAAAATAGTTAATTAATAATTTTAGGTGGCAAAGCAGCAGCTTATTTTTTCTTTCATAACTTAGGTTCAATAATAAGCTTGCTTCTAATTTTGTTAGAGAATCTAAAAGGGCGTTCTTTGCACGGCATAACTCCATCATCAGAATTTGCACGTGAACCTTGGGAAAAATTGCTAATGACAGCAGACATTAACAGTACATAGTTGACTATTTTCATATATTTTAGAAGGTAGACACTCCTTATTTACACAAGTGATTTTTATCCAGAATAGTTATTGCAAGTATTTGTAAGTCTCTCTTTCAAATCAATTTACATACTTGGAGCAATTACATCAGAAATCTACAAAAAGAACAATAACAGTAGAACAATCTACTAAAAGAACAATAAAAAGTACATAACATTGAGGAGTTTTTAAGTTTCTGGATTAGAATCACTCATGAATACAGGAATTTTTAAGAATGCATAAAATATAGTCTCTTTATGATTTCTTTACCTTTTACCTCTTAGCTGTACACTGCCTAGTTAAATCTCCACTTCTAGCACTTTATGCAATATGTATTTATCATTTATTAAAGTGAGGGACTGTAGGATGGAAATTGTCTCCTGAAGAGATAAGGACAAATGGATTACTAAATCCAGAGATTTCATACGTGTAATAAGACTCACGAGCAAAATTACTATAAAATAAAGTAAGAAATAATATGAAGGAATAATTGGGATGATAGGAGGTGCTCAAATTTATTATTTTATTAATTAATCTTTTGTTGATGTCTGTTTACACTATGACCCTGGATTCAGTCTGTGATTAATGAAATCAAAATAAATGACATTTTACATTTTGTTTTTGTTCATATATTCTGAACTCTCTTTAAAAATTTGAATTCAAAAGCAGCAGTCTCTCAACCGCATTCACAATTTAGACTTCACACATGGACTGTTGATGTTTTGTGTTTGCAAGCATACTGAGTGAAGGTATCAAGGTTTTGGTATAGTGGGGGCCTGCAGGGGTGGTCTTTGTGAGGAGATACCACTGTACTGGATATATCTGGTGCTAGCTGTTTCCAACACAGATTCACTGCAGGACACATCTGAGCTCATCAATGAAGCTGTTGCTGCCTCTAGGAAAACATATTTTAGAAAGGGCAAAAATGCTGTCTGGGAGTGAAGGAAAAAAAAAAAAAGTCAGAAAAAACAACTGTAAAGACACCAAGGCTAGAGAGGAAGGAAGGAGAGGAATTGTTCATGTGCTGCAGCAGAGATTCCCCTGCAGCCTGTGGAGAAGATAATAGTGGAGCAGGTTGTCCTTCTGCAGCCCATGGAGAGGATCCACACTGGAGCAGATATCCACACTGCAGACCATGGAGGACCCAGTGGTGGAGCAAGCAAATATATCCTGAAAGAACTGTGACCCATGGAAAGCACCCAATGGATCGGGTTTATCCTGAATATTTTCAATCTGTGGAGAAGCCCCATGCTGGAGCAGGGGAAAAGTCTAGTAGGAAGGAATAGCAGAGAGAAACTTTCAGGGACTGACTGCATCCGCACAATTCCCAATTCCCCTGCATTGCTTGGGGTTGGAAGAGGTAAAGGAGTTGTGAATGGTGTGAAGCAGAGCCTGGGAAGAAGGGAATGGGTGAGAAGAAATTTTAGTTTTTTCCTTTGTATCTCACCATTCAACTATATTTTTAATAGTTGAAATATTAAATTATTATTCCCAAAGTAGTATCTGCTTGGTCCATGACAGTAACAGATAAGTGATCTCCCTGTCTTCATCTTGTCTCATAAGCTTTTATATCTAATTTTATTCCTCTGTCCTGTTGAGAAAGGGGAGTGAGAGAATGGCTGAATGGGCCTCTGGCAACTGGCAAAAGTCAAACCACCACAGCAATATGCATACTTAAAGCTGACTTTCACTTTTAACAGATTAAAAATAAATAAATAAATAAATAAATAAATAAATAAAATTAAAAAAGCCTAGGTCAAACACAGGTGTCACACCTAAGAAGTAAGTACGGCAACATATAATTTATGGGTGTCTTGCCTCTGAGGCCATGTACAGAATTCTGTGTAGTACACCAGTACACCTTAACTCTTCAAGTGTTTTGACTGACTCAGAATGGTGAACAAAAAAATGTCCTGTACCAGGTATTGGGATTCATACAAAAATGTTCAACACTAAATGTGGAGAGTAGATTTGTATCGTAAGATTCATCCTCCTCCAGAATTTAGATACTCTATGGATTTCAGAAAATGTTTTCATACATTTGAGATCATGACCTGAACATAGCTAACTACATGATTTGAAAGAGAGAACAAATATCACCCCTCTCAGTTGTGATGAAAAAAAAATGGAGCTATTAGGAAGGAAATAAAATCATCTTTTAAAGTCTTTCTCCATCCTAGAGAAGCTACCTACATCTACCTACATCTGCTACCTGCCATGGTTCAGATGAACACAGAAGAAAACATAACTGTAGTTCATGAGGTCTTCAGTATCATGAATAATAACACCTAAAATAGTGACAGAGTAGATCCTAACAGAATACCACAGGTCTGTAAAATCAGACTCTTTCCTGTATTGCTATAGTCTGGATTTCTGAGTGATGTCTCTGGTTGAAAGCAGCAAAAGCTGTTGAAGCAAAACAATAACTTTGATTCATGAAATTCTTTGCGAAACTAAACTGTTTCATGTCCTTAGTTTGCTTAGGAATTCTTAAATATTTTAATGTTTTGTTTAAAGAAATAAGAAATATCACTTACAGGTACAGGAAAATAAAATCTAAAATACATTTATGAATGGTTTACTTAGGACTTCTTTCACATAGAAACCATATATTTCTGTCAAGAGAAACTATACTTCATTCAAATTGGCATTATATTCCAACAAAAGTAGAGATAAATGGAAAATTTGTATAAACCCACACAGCATATGTTCCAGAGCTCCAAAAATAAGTTTGTGGCAATTG
Source organism: Anas platyrhynchos (assembly GCF_047663525.1). Lineage (NCBI taxonomy): Eukaryota > Metazoa > Chordata > Aves > Anseriformes > Anatidae > Anas > Anas platyrhynchos. Next base: position 58,075,107 of record NC_092588.1, on the reverse strand, counting down.
CAGTGGTTCTCAGGCAGAGAGGGAAGCAGGGGGACAGTTTCATAAAGTACAGTCTAACACTATCTAGCACTTCTTGATCATTGTCATTAGTTTCCTTACATGTATACTCTTTATACAGAGACCTAGAGCTTTGAAATCTCTGTTCTGTTAAACATCATTCATGTGTAAAAACAACATATCTGCCTGAAACAGTGTAACACTATAAAAAGAACATCAGTTGAAGAAGGATGTTGGTGAAGAACTGCAAAGGAACAGTGAGACTTTACTGGTTAGCGCAGGCCTCAATATTGTCTTGGGAGTAAAAACATCTGTGTGATATGATAACCTTTTAAAGGGCTGCTTCAATGAGAAGAGCAAAGTAGGGGAAAGCATAACATGTCTTGTTGTAAGAACTGTCTTAAAAATTAATTAGGAAAGATGTTCTTATATTTTTAACTATCTAAATTTCTAAACTAGCTTTTTAACATAACTTGGTTAAAGCCAATGGAGATTTAACAAGAGAAAGTAGGTGATAAATAAAACTGAATGCATGATGTTCTAGATTGGCTTGATCTGTTCTGTGGTTATTTGAAACAATCAGAAGGTTTAAGTAGTAATAAAGTTTCAGATTCTGCATAGAAAAGTACTAGTATCTATCAGATCTCTGGTGATGGTGATGTTCACTTTGAGACTGTTTAGCTGGATAAGCATAAATCAGGGTTAAGAGAAAGCCATTTTTTTTTTAGATGGCTTAATTTTTTGAAAGCAGTTCAAAAGTCATGGGAATTCTGTCTTTATAATAAAAGTTATACTTACTATTTATTGCATTTTCCTCTTCACATAGCATTCCTCTTCTAATGCCATAGCTTTCAAGAATTATTTAAATACAGCCTTCAAACTTGTTTTCTTTTAAAACCAAACACTCCAAAATGTTTTTCCAAATGTGATTCATGAATCAGATTGCAAGTTGTGTCAAAATTGCAGTATTATTTTTAGTGTTGCCAGAAGTATTTACTTGGTAAGTAACATGTTATTTTTTATACACTTTCTGTAGAAAGATCTTTCCTTTGTTTCCTTTAAAATCTGGAATAAATGCCTCTCAACAATGAAAGAGAAAAAATCTGGAATTTAACAATAAATGAAACAATTTCAGAACTAAAAATAATGCAATACTATTTTTTTCTGTTGGCAAAGGTTCAGGGAAAAACAGCCTACCTCTTGTAAGGCTGCTAAGCAGTAAGTAGCTTTCTAAGGCGTATAATAAGTCCTTACTGACAGGGGTCCAGAAGACTTGAAAGCACCTGCAGGCTACTGTGTGCAAGCCACTGCTAACCCAAGTTGCTCCCACAAGGAGACTGAAAGTTTGCAGTACTCATCCCCAATTGCTGATGACCTGGCTTCAGTAGGTACTCACAAATTTGATGGAAACTTTATTAAATTCTGGTCTATCAGGATCCCAAGGCCTGTCACTATCTCATCACAATCATGGACAATCAGCAAGGTCTGTTATACATGTATTTGTACTCTTCTTCTCTTTATTGCTTCTCCTTTTTTTAGATGTGACCTTCCATTGTTTTTCCCCATCTTCTTTAAAAGCATAACAAATAAAAATCAAGTAAAACAGTCAATAGCCTTCATTAGTGCATGCAAAAGTTAAAGAAGCTTTTAGGAGCACAGAGCAAAATGAATTCTGAATATTACCATGTGAAAAGTAGTAGGATTTTTTGTTTGTTTGTTTGTTTGGTTTGTTTTTTTGTTTGTTTGTTTGGTTTGTTTTTTGTTTGTTTTGTTTTTCTCCTTTTCTCCCCTGTTTCAAGTGTTTTTCTAGATACTGTCTTGTTGCTAATAGCTACATTTCTTTTCTGGACTCTACATAAGATCACCCTGTTTATACTGCCGCCCATTTCCTAGCAAAGAAAAAAATGACATAATAATCAGAAGAAACCTCTCTCATTCCAATTATTGCCATTGCTTTATTCTTTCAAAAGTTGATGAAAATTGGAGGAGAACAGTTTGTCCTTTTTAAGAACTATGTTTTAGGGCAGTACTAGACTACAAGATGTAGGAAGAGAAAAGTTGTCTGCCTGTAACAAAAGAATTTTGTAGTTTCTGCCTGGTTCTGCTTATGCACAAGCAAGAAATAATCTGTTGTGAAAGATCATGTTGCTGTTTATTTTGCCTTCTAGCACTACCCAGTCACTTCTGGGTAGAGGTGAACAGACTTTTATGTTTCTCAATTATGTAATTATGTTTTGGTGTGGTATTGACTTTGCTTTATAGCAAGAAATAATGAAAGAATGTTTTTCCTTTTTTTCCTCTTTTTCTTTCTTCACTTTTCTTTCCCTCCCCCCCCCCCCTTTTTTTTCTTTTTTCCTTTCCCCTTTTCTTTTTGTCTTCTTTCCTTGGAAAGTCTTTTTTGTTTGTTTGTTTTTGTTTTTCCCTTTGAAGCCTTAGAGTTGTGTGTCATAAAACAATGCTGTTATAGATGCAAAAGTCATGAATCTCCTTAGTCTAGGCCATATGAAATGTTCTGGGCATCTTGGCATCAAAAAGTTGGTGCCTGTCCCCAACAGGAAACGAAAAAAAAAAGGAGAGAAGTCCAGCCTGCAAGCCTCTTTGGGGTTCGGAATGAGGGTCATAGATGATTTCATAGACAAGGACTGCACTCAGAAGTGGAGTAAACCCTAATTTGTTTTGTCTTGGAAGCAATGTTTTTCATCTCCCAGACCAGATGTTTTTTGATAATTGTTCTTGGAAGAGTTAAGAGATGAGACTGGATAAGCAAAATGATACAAAAGAACTCACCTTATCTGGGTCAGGCTCCAAATATGTTATGATAGACTCACTGGTAAATGATGGCTAAATTGGGATTGCCCTGTGCCTGGGAGACATCATTATGTATAAGCAGAGCCAAAGACAGCAAGGTACTTCTGCTGCATACAAGAACCAAAGGAAACAGGAACTGATGACCAGCTTGAATGTCTGCTCCTTGAGAACACCTGTAGGATGGAGGATAGCAACTACCAGGGCAGCTGAAACAACATTTGGGTGGAAGGAAATGGCGGAGATGACAGCCCATGGCTGAGAGAGACTAAGATGAAGAAACAGGATAGGGTAGACATACTGGGGCAAGCCTGAGGCTTAGAGGTCATGGTGCAGGAGGATGTTGTCAAGGTAACTTGTTACTTCTGTGTGATCAAAATGCTTGCTAATATCCATCAGTATTCACCTGTCATCTTCCTCTGGAGAGGCAAACTTCTTTATATATGGGGTCATGTTGGTCTCTGTCATGTTTTTCAACATAGGCTGCCAGAATTCCTCTCTTGCATATTCTTGCATCTGAGAACACAGAGATAAGAATTTTAGGGCTCAAAGATTACCATTTTGAGCTCCTGACATTTAAGGCTTGTCTCCTTTTTTCTCACTTCCCCTCATCTCAAGCTCAAATTATTATAATCAGTTACTACTGAAGCATTATATGTAGAATTAGGTGTTGATATTCGCTCTAACCTGTTGGATGCTTTCATGTTCTAATCACTGGCCTGAAGTGATACTTGGGATTTTAAACTCTCTATATGAAAATCATATATTTTATTGCAGTTTTCAATCATGTTATAGTGAAACTAATCCTTTCCTGTGGCACTTTCATACAGTAAAAATAAATGAAAACAAATTAGTGTAACACTAGATTTACTTTCAGGCATTATCCAAGGTGTTTCTGTTTGTCTGTTTGGTTGCTTATTTATTTATTTATTGTTAATCCCCCTTGGTAGTGATCTTAATGCTGTAAAACCTCTAACTTCCTTGGAGAACTGAAATAGAACATGGTTTTTTTTTTGGACATGTAACTTCAAGTATTTTTTAGGTATTTCTTTGACATAAAAGGCAAATGAGCCTTATTCTTGATGTTTAATCTATTTAACATGCTTACAAGAATAAGTAGTCAGAGAAATTTATGAGAAGAATTTAAGTATGCAGGGATCTTTACTGAATAAAAATGTTGGCATTTGCAGATTCCTGAGTGTCTGAATTTGTTATCTGTGAGAACAGTAAGGCTTCCTTTCATCCCTTAAATCCTGGTAAAACTACAGGCTGTTTTATGACATTGTAGTAGATTTAAGTGATCAGCAGGGAGTAGGCTCAGCCATGTTTCACACAACCATAATTCAAAGTTACGTTTGAGATGGCAGAGAGATGATTTAAAAGTTTTTATTCTAGACTCTATTGTAAAATAAATGACTGTTATAGCCAGGAATACTTTAATGATTCAGTTTGAAGTGAAGTCTTCTAAACAGTTGTATTGGCACAGCTGAGAAATGCCATGGCAAGCAAAGAAATAATGTGAGTAGCTAGGAGGGGTTGCCAAACCAGCTTTGTCATAGAACAAAATGGTTGTTTCACAGCTTGAGTTGCTCAGTACTTCCAAGACTTGATATTTTTCTTTTGCACATGCCTTTTATGAAAAGTTAGACCTTACAGCTGTAATTTAGTCCTTGAAATTATAGGTAAGGAACTTACTAATATGTGAAAAAATCTGAATATTTCACAACTAACATAAAGAGATTTCATCTTTCCAACTATGAGAAATTGACGTTATTTTAGTGAGATCTTTATGTATAAAAAGTAATATTTGTTTTTGTTAAGATTGTGCCATTCTAGCATATCTGATATTTTTTGCTTTCTAGACAGATTTTTAGCATTTTGTTGTTGTTGTTGTTGTTGTTGGAGATGGTTTGAGCTCTGTCAATTGCTAAACCCACCTTCACTTATATGAATGAAGAAGATAATCTCTGTTTTTCAGAATAGAACTACCATAAACCAATCCCACAGCTACCTGCTGTCTTTGCGTCTGAGAGCCCAAATAGATCTGGATGGAGTGTTACTCTTTTGGTACTATATCTCCAATTAGAGAATAAATTCTCAGGCAATAATGAGCAGAAGACGGTGGTCTTCTAATGTGATTGTTTTTGTTTGTTTGTTTGTTTGTTTGTTTGTTTGTTTTCCTTAATAGTATAGTATTTATAGATCTTTCCTTTCTCTCCAGACCTTTAAATATATATTGGGCATGTAAAATTAGGAAAAAGAACTTTTCAAGGAAAGATTATTACAACACTATGAAACAAGACCAAACAAACAAACAACAACAAAAAATCCAACCATTTGAGTAACAAGTTATGCATTGAAGGTTGGTGTTTCTCATCTGAACTCAATGAGCATCATTTAGAAACTGAGATACTAAGTTGTGTAAACGGGGTTAGGTTAGTCAATTGTTAGGTTGTTGTTTTGCTTGTGGCTGAAACCAGGCTGGGAAGCATCACATAGCATATACTGTTTGTGAAAGTATGTATGTTGTGAAAAGGTTTTATTCTACGCCAGTTAGTCATGCCTAGATAAAGACATGCACTAAGTAAAAATATTAATGATTTTATAATAAAGTCCCCTGTGATCATGCAAATCAGACATCTGAAATTCAATGAGCTGCTTATGGAAGAGCTGTTTAAAAAAAAAAAAGAAAAGAAAAAGAAAAGAAAAAAGAAACTATGTTATAATGCATCAGTAGTTAATTATCACATCTTTCTCATCTGGTTGAGACATAATTGCAGGATAAAGTAACAAAATGTCCTATGTGCTATGGAATGGAATATGCAGTCAAAAATTAATTGGAGAAAAGACATATGCACTGAATATTTGACCTGGAAATGTATGAAAGGGCTTGAAGAGAAATAAATGCTGAAACATCTGCTCTCTTTGTAATTCACTATATATTTTGTTTTGTAGATCATTCAAATTCTTTCTGAATGTTGTAGTCTTCTCTAATAAATACCAGTAGCTGAAATAGTGAATATGTATTTGTAAAATGACAGGTCTTTTTTTTTGTTTTGTTTTGTTTTGTTTTGTTTCTATTTAAAAGAAGAATCCTTTTATGTTTCCTCATCTGCTGCTATATTTGATAACTCTACCAGATATCACATTTAAATTATATTTTGCTTCTAAGGCTCTGAAAGGCATCAGAGCAGAGACAGTCTTTGGAATTTCAGTGGCTATATCACAGTGTCTTAGAGTTATCTAACTGTAATTATAAAAAATGCTTATCATTAAAAAATAGAAAAGACTTTTGGAGAAATAAAATACAAGTATGAAACAATTTAACAGATAAATGATTAAACATTTATTACAGTTATGCAAAATGCTGTAGATAGTTGTAGATAGGTGTAGATTGACTGAAGTCTAGTCTTCTGAACAGCATAATTTCCAGTTACTGTAGCATTTTAGTACTGGCAGTAAGTCTAAATATCATGACAAATATGTTCAGTTAAGGCATTGGAAGTATCTGGACTGTTCTGCACTTGCTGTGGAAAGACATCACTCTCGTCTATCCTACCATCATTAACAGTGGACTATAGAATTCCCACTAAATTCAATGGGAACTAAATCGGGAGACTACCCTATCCCATAGAGCTTTAGTGACAAACATTCCTGAACTTTAAACTCATTAACAAATACCTGGCAAAATCACACTTCTTAAACTTGACCTGAGAAAATTTGTATTTATCTTCTTTTTATTTGACTAATCATGTGTATATGTGCATATGTATGAAAAGTACACATGCACTCCCGAAATATCTCAACAGAAGATTGCTCCCTCTCTCTCTCCCCTCCATTTAGTTTCTGAAGCACCACCTATTACCATCACGTTTTGAAACCTCTTCAGGGGTTGCAATAGGTCTGCACTGCTTTCATTAAGATTCTAAATATGAATAAGCTGCAATTTTTTCCCCTGTTGTAACGCAATAAGCTCAAAGTAGAAAGTTCTTGCCTGCTAGAGAGCAACTGAATCCTAATATCTCTTTGATATTATCATGCATAATATCAAATATAAATTTGTTTTAATATGATCACTGTAACAATGTGACAAGCAACACCAGGAGGAAAATAACTTTACATGTTATTATTTTGAAAACAGTAATGGAAATATTTTGATTGATATTAAAAAAAAAATCTGATTAAAGAATATTATTTATAGTTATACAAGCTACTTGTTGCTTGTGAGGAAGTGAAAAAATAAGATTATAACAGGGATTCAGTATCAAGCTGAAAATATTTGTTAGATATTGTAATTTTGATTTTAGTTTTATCTACATGTGCCTCAGAAGCAAAACATTGTAAGAAAGACTTCAAAGAGGTGGGAAGATGACTTCAGAAGAAAAAATAATTTGAAATCAAATACATTTCATTCTCTCCTGATCATTTTATTTCTTCTGTTATTTGTTTATGCCTTTTGTTTTGTTTCAAAGCAGTTATACTTAATGGCTTATGATGGGAACATTATTCTGAAGGTGAAAGAAAGAGAGTACAAAACTAGAAGTGAGATACTTACTATCTATTGTATGCATTTTGGTGTTTCTTAGTCTCAGGTTTAGTGCTCGCCTTCAAGTGAGATCTCTTTGTAGTAGATCAATGTAGCTCATTTCTGCCTGCCTGGATGTCTGTTATCTCCTTTCACACTATGTTTAATAATGTGTCAAAAAGTTTAGGTCACTGAAAATTTTAAACATACACCAATGTTTTAGATATATAAGTATATATATTTTACATGCCTGGGTATTGGACTTCAGTCAATCAAGCTGTGTTGATTTATCTCATGACATCACAGTCCCTACAGCTGAAACAAGGGAGGAGGAGTGGTTGTTTGGATTGTGGGTGATCTGGGATCAGTGTAGGTCTAAAGTGAGACTGCACCACTGGTAATGATTCAGTTAACTGAAGTGAGGACTATAAATGCTCAGTAATATAAATTCTGTCTGTGCTAGAAGAGAGATGCTCATAAATGTTAAGTTCTTTAATCCTTGTTCTGTGCAAACCGTCCAAAAGATCTCTTTGTGCTCCTTTGAAGTCCATAAAGTCAACAAAGATATGAATAGATAAGTGGCTTTCTCTAAGCAGTTCTCAGTGTAGAAGTGAAGTTTAATCTTAAAAATACAGGGAATGTTAAATCTGGAGCATGAAATTCTGAATCTATTTGAATTGAACTTTACCACTGTCATCAGCAAACAAGGATTTCATCCTGTCTCTCTCTATTTTTTACATTCTCTTGTATGGTAGCAGAATAAGACACCATGAAATAATAACCATTTATATGGTGGAGTGGTGGGGCTAAGTCTGTCGCTGGTTCACTTGAAAACCAGAACTTCTTGAATTTCCCACCAAACATAACAGTCAGGAAAGAAATGCTAGGTTTTGCCTTTTCTCTAATTAAGTGCATGTATATCTTGTTTATGTATGTCTCTGGAGCTGGTTATGCAAAGATCCTTTTATGAATCAATGGAGCCAAGGACTGTTGTGGCTTAATCCAGCCAGCAGCTAAGCACCACACAGCTGTTCACTCATCCTCCCCTCCCTCTCTGGGATGCAGGAGAGAATCAGAAAAAAAATGAAAGCCTGTGGGTTGAGATAAAGACAGTTTACTTGGACAGAAAATAACGGATAACAACAACAACAACAACAACAATAATAATAATAGAACTACATATAATGTGTACAAAACAAGTGATGCACAATGCAATTGCTCATCACCCGCTGACCAATGCCCAGCCGGTCCCCCCACCCTGGTCAGTCCCCCCATATTAATTGTTCAGCATGACACCACATAGTATGGAATACTCCTTTGGCCAGTGTGGGTCAGCTTTCCTGTTGCTGTCCCCTCCCACCTGCTGCTGCACCCCCAGCCTGCCCACTGGCAGAGTGAGAAGCTGAAAAGTCCTTGGCTTTGTGTAAACACTGCTCTGCAACAATTAAAACATCAGTGTGTTATCAACATTATTCTCATCCTAAATCCCAAACACAGAACCCTACCAGCTATTAGGAGGAAAATTAACTCTATCCTAGCCAAAAACAGGACAAAGTTTCATCCTAAAGCCAAGACAAGCTAGAATAGTTGCAGTCCAAAAATGATAAGAAAGAGGAAGTTATGGAAAGTACCTCATATAAGCATCTATACTTTACTCATATGACATTGGATAAGACCAATCCACTGCAAGCAAAAATGAATAATTTCATGTCATCCAATATGAATAAAAGCATTTTGGCAGTTATGGAGTTATAGAGTGTAAATTTCACATATTTTGTGACTTTTAAAAATGTTGTTTAAGTGTAATTTTTAGATTACAGTAGAAAATAGGTTATAATAAAGTCATCTTCATGCATGTAAGTTGCTTCATTCTGTAATTTTAAGATCATGTCAGAAAACAAATATTTAAATTACCAGTTTTTACATTTAGATTTTTTTCTTTTAAAACTCTATCTTTGAATGAAAAAACACATTAAATATTCTACCTCTAATAAGCAAGTAGGTAATATATCGCATACAGTAGCACTTGTTTGCTGCAAGTGGAATAATTGAAGTTTTTGTTTGATTTAGTTTCCTTGTTTGTTTTGTCTTCTAAGGATCTAAATTGTCCTTCTAACCTATATGAATTTCAACAAAAACTCAGAGAGAAGGTACTAACCATATGGAAATTTGTCTTTTTTTCCGTTTGTTCAGTCATGCTTGATCTGCACCTTACCCTATATAATATTTGTCTGTAATAGAAGTTCTGTGCTAAAACTGTGCCTTTTCCCTAATTATGTTTCTGCTGGTTAAAAAATACTAGTTTCTGTCTATGATATAGGCTTTATCGTCATAAAAATACTAAAAATATTTTGTACTTAAAACAGAAACCATGACACTGTGCTTCTGTGTTCTGCCTTTATGCAAGGAAAAAGTACAAATTATGGGGAGAAAGGAGGAAACATGGAGGAAAAGTTGGGAAACTCTATTCCTCCAAGGTGTACAGCACAGACAGCATGCCAGATGGGCCTGTTACTGCATTTCTGCATATTTTGTTGTCTTTACAGCCTAGGTCTGGGCCATATATCACAACTATATGGAAAATGTCAGGTACATCTGGCTGAATATACTTTTATTTAACAGCTCGGACTAAACACTGTTTGATTTTTAAATTAATATATATATTTATATATATGTTAAATATATAAATATACATTTTTTCTTGATTTTCTTGAGCCAATTACATGAATAAAGTTAGTGGATTTTTTTTTCTCTCTCTCACTTTTTTTTTTTTTCCTTAATTCTATGAATTTAGTTGCTTTTTATAGTGTGCATAAACTACAAACATGTGAAACATATATAAGATTTGGAGAAAGTGATCAGGATAGCTAAACAAGCCTCTAATTTTCACTTCCTAAATACAAATGCGTCTCTACAAAGAGGAGAAATGCACCAGAGAGCTTGAAAATACTGAGGAAGAAACAACTGGAGAACAAATATGAAAGAAGAACTTTTTTTCAGATATAAAAGATGTACTAGTAGCAGAAAAAGTTCAAGATCTCATCTTTTTTTTTCTTTTTTTTCTTTCTTTTTTTTTTTTTTTTTTTCCCATGGGTAGCTGATTAAGAAAGGGAAAATTCAAGAACAGAAACTTCTTGAAGATACCCTTCTGAGATGTATATGAGCTTCTGACTGTTTCCAGAAGTTTAGTAGGAACAGTGGAGGAAAAAAACAAAAGAGAAGAACCCTTGTTCTACTTAATGCAGTGACCATTGTATCCTGACATTAGCTTTTTCCATTCTGTCACTTCAGTTTTTGTGTTGGCTGGATCATGTAGTTTTCTTATGCAATATTTTAGCCATGTGGTTTTCTTTGCTGTATGTGTAAGATGGTATACTTTGCAGCAAAAATAAAACAAACAACAACAACAAAAAAGTATGTCTACAGTCTGTTTTCAGTATTAAGCTAAAAGAAGTTATAGATGCATAATTAATATTTAATGGATGATATATACATATATGGGCAAATATAAATAAAGAAGATCTTTAAAACTGCAATTATTCATAAAAATGTATTCAGATTATTATCTCAAGAGTATGTTTGTCTCCTGTGAGATTTAAATAGCCTTGCATTTAATGATAGAAACTGTTTGCATTGTAAAGTGCAATCATATTTTGGTATCCCATTATAAATTTATGAGAAAAAAAATGTGACTGTATGTGTGACTGCATGTGTCTTGTATTCTGCAAGTTCACACATGTATCATTTTCCCTCATGACAATGATTCTTAGTTGACAGCATATAAAGTAGAAACAGCCCTGAACGTTCACTTCTCTGAGTTGTGTTCTCAGTGTTTTCACACATCTGGACACTACTGACATAGACAAATATAAGAATTTTTAAGCTAAATAAAAGTAGAGACTGCTCAATTTAGAAACCCTTCAAATACTTTTCATAATATCCATCTGAGGTTTAATACATCTGAAATTTGCTAACAAACTCCATACTAGTCTAGTCTTTCTAACATTTTCATAAATACATTGTCTAGCTTAATGGATTCAGTTATTTATATATGTCTTTATTCTGTGGCAATGTATGTATGTATTCTCCTAAACAGGAGTAATGTAATGTATTCCTGTAATGTATTCTCCTAGACAGCCTCTGCAATTAGAGTTTGTTAATTTTTCACTTTTTAAAATCAATTTCCTGAAATGTGTTTCATGAGCAATTGAAACTCTTTTTACAGTACAAACATAATAATGTTATTTAAGTAATATTCTAACTCTCAGTATTTATTTTTAAAGACAAATTTTAAATTTGAGTAATAACTTTAAAAACCATCATGTCTTAGTAGCCATTAGTAGCCAGATAAACCATTTAATACTTTTGATAAATAAACTGCTTAGCTATTGCCAGTCCTTATTTGTACAATTTTGTTGTTTTAATTACTAACTAATCTAGCAACATCATTGTTATTTTACATTCTAGTGTAAACTGTTAACTTTAGGCAGTTTTTACAATGCAGATTTTCACTTAGGTATAATAGATACAATTAATACTTTTCCCATTGAAAAATATTCTGTTCTGAACTTAAAAAAATGAGCTACATGTTCTATGGTATCTATAGTTCAATTAAACCTTTTAGTAGCAATGGTGCAGTAGGCATAGCAATGAAACACAAATTTTGGATTAAGGAGAAAAAATAGGTTGTTAACACCAATGTTAACACCAATGTTTTAGTTGCTGAGCACTGCTTACACAAAGCCACGGACTTTTCAGTTTTTCATACTGCTCTACCAGGGAAGAGGCTGGAGATGAACAAGAAGCTAGAAGGGGACAGAACCAGGACAGCTGACCCAAACTGGCCAAATACATATTCCACACAATATGATGTCATGCTCAGCAACAAAACTGGGGGGAGTTGGCTGGGTAGGTGGCTGTTGCTCGGGGACTGTTTGGCAGATGACTGTCAAAGTCATCAAAGTTTGGCAGGTGGTGAGCAATTGCATTGTACATCATTTGTTGTGTGTGTGTGTGTGTGTGTTTATTATGTTAACTTCCTTTCCTGTCCTACTAAACTCTATCTCAAACCATGAGTTTTACCTTTGTCCAATTCTCTCCCAGATCCCACTGGGGAGGGCGTGAGCAAATAGCTGTGTGGTGCTTAGCTATCTACCAGGTCACACCATGACAATAATATTAATGTTGTGGAGGGGTTGTTCTTTTTGGGGGTGTGATTTTAAATTTTTATTTTTTATTTTTTTTTCCACATGCCTGGTCTGTCTTAAAGGAGAAATTTCTTCAGAAATGTTTAGGAAAGTGCATGGGGGAGGAATAGAAACCTTACAATTTATTACATTAACCTATTCAGTTCTTGATTCAAGTCTTTTTGTTTGTTTGTTCATTTGGTTGTTTGTTTCTACTTTTGTCCCAAGTGCTACTACTACTAAATGTCCTTGCAGTCATTTTGAAGGCACCCTATGTGCAACCCAGTCTCTCTCTAACTTTGTGATAGTGAAATAGTGGGTACTGCTTGCTATTTATCTTCCACAACCTGCATGGCAAGGTATAAAACACCTTGACAGCTTATTATTATAATATATACAATAATAATATATATAAAATAATAATTATTATTATTTATATATTACTATAAAAATGAAATATTCCAAATGTTTATAACTGTTATCTTATCATGACTGATTAAAAAAAAAAAAAGGATATATCAACACAAAATCACTGGACTTACTTAAAATTTATTGTCTATATGCATTCCAAATTTGTTGTTAACTCAGCTACAAATTCAATTTCACCTTTAAAATACCCTTCCACAAACCTTTGTCTCAGAAAACTTGGTTGCTTGATTGTTTATGCTTTGAATTATCCAGTTATTTTAAGCTTTGAATTAGTTTATTTAATTTGATTTTTTTGTTTGTTTGTTTGTTTGTATGGTGTAGTCAGTTAAATTTCCTTCTCCTACTTTTCCAATCTATTGACTGTTATATTCGCTTTATTTCAATGTCCTCCAAACCTCGCAACAAATGAATTTTCTACAAACCTCACAACAAATGAATTTTCTACAAATTCAATGAGGAAGATCACTGATTGCTTTTTCATTCGTAACTCAAATATGAGGAGCTTAGTAACCAGAACATTATTGAAATAGGTGTAATAAGTTTTAAATTGCATACTGAAATGACGTAACTCAGGTAATAAACAAGCAGGTTGTAGCTTTTTAACAGGGGAAGAAATATGTTGTCAACTATAGGAAATTTCTGATTCTCCCAATAAAGTTATAAAAGAATCAAACCATTGTGTGCTTTTCCAGATGGTATCTTGAGCTAATTTTACTTAGAAAGTGTTACACATGAATGTGCAAGAAACCTTGCCCATCTCTCCTTCTCTCCCTCTTCCTCTCTCTTTCCAATGAAATTACGAACATTTTTGTTGGTTTCTCATGCACACATGACTGCTGTTTCTGTTCTATGATTAAACAAAGTGGTTTAGAAAACTTCTATATTGTTACTGAACAATATAATTAACTTCCAGGAAACTCCTGAAGAGAGAAAGAATCCTGGTTACACTTACTGTAGTGGCAGCAAGCTAAAAGTAGTTGTAGCATGGTGTTTTCAAGTTAGTAGTAGATCAGGGGGTTTTGTTTTTGTTTTATTTATTTCATTTTCGTTTGTTTGTTTTCACTCGTTGGCTTACACTTATGTGGCTTGTTAACATCGAAGCATTAACTTCTTTTCAGAATGTCAGACTTGTTTAGACTATGAATTTCTGACAATATATTCTTTGTTTGACACAATTCATTTACAATCAGCGTTGATCATTTACCTCTCACTTACCCATCATCTCATCAGCAGAAGCTAAAATCTCTTGATACTGTACCTGCACAGGTTTTGACCTATGGTTTTTACTGTCTCCTTAGATGACATCTGAGACAGCTTTAATGTAATAGATATTTTTTATTTTCCACACATGGCTCTCTTAATCTTCTTCAACTTAAACAGTAAATATCCTAATTCTGTAGATTTTCAGTTTAAAGCCCAGCAGGGGCAGAATATCCTCACTGTGACCAAACTGGAGGTTTCAACCCCCTCTGAGCTGACTTAGGTACAATGTAACACCTAAAGTACCTGCTGGACAGGCAGGCATGCCAAGCATTCACTCAGCTGGAAAATCTACCTTTCTGTTTGTAAAAGAGTAGGGAAGGTTATACAGTTATTAGCCTCAGAATTAAGAACTGGAAAGGGGAATATAGTCCTGGCAGCTCACAAAGGCTTTCTTATTTAGGAGCACAGTTCTCAACTGGAAACAATTTTATAACAAAAGTGCAGAAAATAGTCTTTCCCTTCTAATCATTCTTATTCTTCCTATTAAAACTCACTCATCTTAGTAAATTCCTGAGAATGAATTGTCTTAACCACTATAAATAAGTGCTATTAACCATTATAAATGAATACTAAATACTAAACAAATGCTATAAAGTATAAATAAATACTATTTATGTATGTATGTATGTATGCATTTATTTATGTTGACTGTTATGTTTCATTTTTGTCTCAGTCATGGCACTACTCTTTTACCTAGAATGAGTAGGGTGGATTCTTGTATGTTTCTGCTTGAGTCTTTCAGTTTGGTGTTTCTCTTTCACAATCTTAAGATGTTTCTCTTAATTATTTACAATTCTTTGCCCCTTTGTGCAGTGTTTAAGAGCAGTAATACTTCACTTAACAACTATACAATATATTGTTTAAATTAACTGCTTCCCTTAAGTTTTTCATTATTTTAGCTTAGTTCCATGAACTGAATACAGTATATTTACCTTCTCTTTTTTGTCTTTAAATGAACTACAGTTTCATTATCAATCATGCAGATTGATAATGGCTACAGAGATGATCAGTTTTTTTTTTTTTGTTTTTTTTTTTTTTGTTTATTTTCTCGTAAACTTCTGTGCTTGACTCTCTCATCTCTAGGAGCATCTTTTTTTTTTTTTTTTTTTTTTTTTTTTTTTTATCAGAGTTTGCTCCAGAACTGCAACTTTATATCAACATATAGTTGATATTGAATTATTAATATTTTGTCTCAAGATTCTCTGAATGCATACTGGAACCATTAATCGTCACAGGTCTTTTCACGTCTCTTTCATCACTTCCTCTTTCTTGCTCTTCTCTAGCCAAATCAGTTAGAGCTGTATCGTTAATAAATGATTATAATCATTTAACAGCATCCATAAGACTTCATAAAGTATTTAGCTACTCTCATCAAAACATGCAAAATAAGTAAATAAATAAATATCACCTATTTTATAGTCCGTGTTTATAGTTTAATCATTTTGCTATGGGAAGCAAAAGGTTGTTCCTTAAAATATGTAGCATATTAATACATTCTCACATAAATATCTGTAGCCTACCTCTTGCTGTCATGCTTTACGCAGTTAAGGACAAATATCATTATTACTCTGAGTGGAATATATTTGATCTGTCTGTGGAATTGGGGATATAAAAACT